>NC_086258.1:15118191-15437357 GCF_021018805.1 Prinia subflava
ACCCATATAATTTTGTACACAGAGAAGAAAGGAATTAAATTTTGAATTTACCACAGTAGCCATACCCTCTTTTTCATATTAAATGAATTGGGAACTGCTTATTTAAATTCTACAAACAGTTTTGAAAATAGCCAAAAGCCCTCACAGATCTGCAACCTGCACTCTAGACAGATTGTTGTGAAAACAAAATGCTTCCCATAACATGCACCTTTACATACTTGGGTCCATTCAGGGCATATTTCTGAAAGAACTTGTTCACCAATACTAGTGTGTTTGAAAGTTTAATTTTCTGGCACTTTTGAACCTGGTCCCTGAACACATTCTGAGGGTTGGAAACATCATGTGGTTTGTATAAATAAAAACACCAAATTGCCTGGGGTGCATCTGTGCCCCTTGCTGTGCAGGCTGGCTGTTTTCTCTGCCATCAGCCTGACATTTTCAATCAAGTTTTTAATGGACTCCTGGGGCTCCCCCAGTTTGTGTTCAAGCAGAATCTGGCACCAGTCTCCCGAAGTCCATAACAATGAAAAGCTTTATTTTAGCTTTTGATTGTACAGAAATTTAGTGACAGTAGGAAAGAAATAAACTGGTTGGATGAGGGCCATAATAGCAGGAAAGAGCTGTCTTTAGAAAAAATTCATACATTTTATTTTGTCAAATTAGGAAGTGCAAAGTATAGGGCTGCCACAGATCAGACTTCTCTGTGATCTTTTCCAGATTTTGATGGATTGACAGTTTTAATTAAGAGTGTTTTGTTTAATGCATTTTGCCCTTACACCTGAGAGCATTCACAGGCCTGTGCAGGTTTGGACTGCAATTCTGCAGGGTTTTTTTTAATATAATTGTTGGTCATTAAAAAAAATTGAAGTAAATGTTATGAAGGCTTTTAATTTTCATTCCTGTTCAGGAAGTTCCCAGATCCCCTCTTATGCTTACGTAAGTTATTTTAAACAGTTTCTTATATTTCAAAAGTTCTTGTTGTAAAGGAAGAGTGAACCATAAAACCATAACAGTTGCCACTTTGCAGTAATTATGGACACCTCAGCTCTCAGTAAAGGGAGCCATTGGGATTGTCTCTGAGGTTTGTAACAGCAGCTGTTGTAAAGGCTGAAGTCCTGTGATCTGTGTGGAATAGATGTTGGGATTTTATATTGGGAAAGGTATCAATTAATTTCCTCTGTATCCTTCTGGGAGTTACAATTATTATTCCTCCATACAGTAGGTGGAGACAAAGACCTCATCAATTTATTATGTCTCCACTCACTGATTTATTAGCTATGCTTGGACTCTTCTGATTTTTGGTTTATTAAATCCCTTTATAAAAATAACAACTATCAAACCATTTTGTTCTAAAGTTTGTTAATTTATGATCACATTAATGCTGTAATTACTTTGCTGACTATTGTTGATATATTGGTTCTTTCAAATATGAGGGGTGATTTGGAGATTGATCTGTGAAACCTTTCTGTTCGAGTTCAGAGCTGTCTTAGGCTCAAAAATTCAAAGGTCAAAGCACGCCCAGGACAGACTTCAAGTTGGAACATATCTTGAAATTCCCAGTGATGTGGGAGTTGGAGTTCTGTGCAGGCTGGAAGATTGAGGTGTGGTCTTCCTCTGTTTATAAAGTGAATTTATATGTGTGTGTGTGTGTTTATATAAATCCAGTGCCTGTTTACAGATGGGTGTTTACGTGCTTACAGCATGTGTGGCTGCACGTCTTGGTATCCTCTGTCTCAATTTACCCAAAAATGAACAGTGTAATTTGGAGTAGCGAGAACAAATGGGGTGTAATACATACAGCAGGAGAGATGGTTTTATTCCCTTTTCAGAGAGAAGATGGTGTTTGTGAATTTCTCAAATCCATTGGTTGACTATTTCAAGTAATCTGCAGATACATTTTTATTTTAATCTCCTCCTTAATATCATTTACACTAGGCTGTTGATGCTCTAAAATGAAGGAAGTCTCTGCCATATGCATCATGCTGTGTGTACTGAATTTGACTGCAATAGTCATGCCAGAGAAGGATTTCCAATAGTATTACAGTTCAGGGTAATTAATAATTATAATCCATATTATTATTATGAATCCATTATTTTGGATGCCAAGCAGGTTGCCTTAGGAGAGACGGTTTTGTCAAATCTGCTCCTCATACTCAGCTAAGACTACAATATGACAAAGCCCTGTGATTTCAGCAGATCATGGCAGGAGTTCCCCTTTCTTTCATCTCAGACTGGTCTGATTAAAGTTTCTATGGTTCTTCAAACAGAGAGTTTACTTAGTGAGGTGTGTTTGTGACAGTGTAGATTCAGTAATGAAAAGTGGAGTTGGATACCACATGTCAGGGTAAGATCAGATACCTGAGCTCAGGAGACATTTAAGCAAACCTTTAAGAAGGGATTTTTTGCTGCCTCTAAAGATTTGAGAATGGTTGTTATCAAGTACCTCTGTTCCTTGTCCACCTGTGAGGGGAGAAGGTTTGTCTTCTGAAAAGGAATACCTGAGATTAAATTTGAACAGGAGAATGAGTTGTTGTCTGTTCACTTCCTCATGATGCAAAGTAGCTTTGTGTGTATGGGACAATGAATTTCACTGGAATCCTGACAAAATCTCCCTCTCACATGGAAGAGTTGTGTACTTCTGATTTTTCACTCGTGGGCAGTATATGCTACAGGAAGTGAAAATTGAGGTGATTATTAAATACAGTTCAAATGAAGAGGCAAGGAGCAGAGTAGTTTTCCAAAATTAAGACAACACATGGTTTGGGGGTAACTGATAGAGATGTGTAGAGTCAGTGCCTACCACAGTATCATGTCTGTTATGGTGAGGTGGGTGCTTTGCAGGGCAGCTCTTTGAATAAATCAAAATATCCTCCTGTAAACATCAGTGGGAAGCTGAGAATGACATAGAGGTGGGTGTGTGGATCTTGCCTCTAGTGATGCACAGAGCCTGTCTTTCCAGTGTCATTCAAGCACAGGCAGAAAGTCAAAACATCCTAACATTGCTTTAACTCTCAAGTACATTCAGCTCTTCCAACACAACATGGTATTTTCCATGACTTGGAGTATAGATGATGACAGTGAGGGAATGTGCAGTCAGTGTTACTGCTTGGTACAAGAGTTACTTTTATTGGTCTGAGTTATGGTTCATCAGAGTATCTTCTATGCCCCTTTCCTCCAAGAGTGTGATTTAATTTAAAATGTCCAGATCTATATGATCAACTCATTAGATCATTAACAGACATGCACTATTATATTCCTGAGTTTTGTAGCACTATCCACTGTAAATCCAGCACAATGCATCTTCAGCTGGGAATGCTGCCAGGCTTGAGGGCTCTGGAAGAACCGTGCTTTTGATGTGTCCACCTGAACTCTGCTAGCCTGAGGAAATAAGATTTTGAGGAGCCCAGAGCCCTCTGGATGGTCAAATTAAGGGTTCATTCTCTGGCTGTATCTACCTGCATCTTCTCTTTGAGCACCAGATGCTAATAGAAGTTGTGCTAAGTGAGCTTGTGTCAGAGTGCCCAGGTCTGTGCTCGTTGGGCTGGGGCAGCACAGAGGATGTTCCATGGAATGGGGATGTCTGCAGCTTTTGGACTGAAAATATGAGACCACACCTTCCTCCCCTCCTCTGAGTACTCTGTTTGCTCAGGCTTCCCTTCTGTCTTAACAGAAATCACAATTAAGGAAATAACATTTGTAGAATTTAAATTGCATTCTTTTCTACGTGTTGTTAGATATTCCACCCAAAAATGTAGAACTAGATCAGCATAAATGCCATCCAATTTACTGCTTTTCTGTATATGAATTTCTCTTATTTTCCTTTACAAATGCCTGTACATAATTTATACATGGTATTATTCATATTCTCTATCAATAGCCAGGATAATTGATGAGGAAGAAAAAACCATCAAGCTAGTCTGGTTATCTCCACAGTTGTTTAAAAATGCCCTTGGAAGTGGAAGGATAATGAATGTTGTGCTGTCTGTTAGTTTGATTTTTAAGGTGGTGGCATGTGGGTGATCTCTGGTGGGCTTGAAAAATGAAGCTGCCATTCTGCAGCTTTTGAGCTGCAGCCTTTCAGCACTAATGGCTGGGGCAGAGTTCTAAACACAGAGGTAAGACACTGGCATGGACAGAGCTTTTCATTCCAGAGTGTAGTTTAATGTTTGTTTTGGCTTTGCTGGTCCTGTTGGCTCACATCTATAGGATGCAGACTGCTCTGAAAGAAAGAATGAAGTGTCAAAAGTGCCTGGAGGGAGGCTTCTTTGAAAGTTATTGAATTTGGGAGCCATTAAGTAAGTGGGCAAGTGCAGTGTTAACTTGGAAGGAGGTAGATTTCATTTGAGCATGTTATTTTGTTCACAGAGGGCCAAATCCTGAGAGATACTAAGGATTAAGTGTTTTTGATAAAATGTTCTTTTGTAGATTCAACTTCAAGTTGCCTTGGGTTTTCTTCTCCAGATATGCATAAGATTTGGCTCTGTCTATGATAACTACTTTTGCTCAAATTATTTATCAAACTGCTTTGTAATGTCTGACTCAAATGCACGTAACATTTGCCTAAAAAAATGTGTTTGGGGAATGAAAGACTTTGCTTGAGGTCTCTGCTATTAAATCTTTGCTGAGGGGCAGGGAGAGGCTGTGAGTTTTTTGGCGAAGTTAATAAAATGTGTGGATTAGTGAAGTGCTGATTAGTGAGGTTCTATTGTCGACAGAAACATTCCTGCCTTAGCTGAAACCCAGATGGAAAGCTGCCCGCCTCGATTGTGGAAAATGGTTTATGTTGCTGCTTTACTGGAGTATGTTGCTGAGGTTGCTGCACAGTGAATCTTACTGATGGCTTGAAGTGTAATTAACTCTGTTGTTCCATGTAAATATTTGAATACTGCTCATTCGGTCTCTACAGGGGCCTGCTTAAAACAATTTTTGCCAAAGAGCTCAAAGGCCAGTAGGAATGTGTGTGCATTAATAAACTTCTCTTTGTCCTGGACTTGATCCAGAGCTTACAGAGGGCACATAGGATGAGATCTTCCCATCTCATGTATTTACTGTAGAGCTCAGAGTGCTTGATCAAGGCGTCATTGTGCCCAGGGTTTAGTTTAGATATGAAACTGCAGGACGTGGACATGACAGTCAAAGGGACTCAGGGTACTGAAAAGGCTGGGGGAGAAAAAAGGAATAGAATCCATGAGAAAAATAGTGAACTCTGTTATCCTTACATGTTACATAAAAATGATGGCTTTTTTAAGGTGTAGAACTTCCATTTTTGGCCCCAAGCATTAGTTTAAATGCTCAGAATGATGCTTAAAAGGTGAAAACAATACTCTTAGGGAAATAAAGTTAAATTTCATTGCAATCATTATCTTTCTGGGGGTAAATTTGCTTTCTGTAAAAAGTTTTGTCCATTTTAAAAAAATAAAATCCTTATTTCTGAGATCTGAAGTACTTTCAGAAACCGAGTGTGCTTCCTTGGTGACACGTGAAATTGCTTCTGAAATATTACATGTTATATTATCTGTGTCTGGACTCCCCAGAATGCCTATTTTTGTGTTGTCTCCCATTTCTGAAGATGCTGGTTCTGCAGGCTTCAGCGAGAAAAGCTGTGGCAGGGTAAGAATGCAGCCATTCAGCAGCAGATGCTCAGCTTCCATGGGCCCAGCCTACAACTCCCTTAAGATCCACAGTGCTTCCAAATGAAAATATCTCTTCTGCCAAAGGGGATGGTTTTTTGTTTGTCGGCATTTTGAATTTTCACCAGAAATGCCTTCCTGTCTATCTGTTTTGAGCTGTGCTTCTGAGCAGCTCTCAGTTTCTGCAGCAGAGATGAGCAGGATTCTGCAGTAATTGAACAGCAGGGGAAGCAGCATTGCTCAAACAGTGCTGGAAAATGAGAACCAAATTTTCTTTTTATTCTTGCCTTGCTCTGGTGATGTTCTTGGCAATTCCGTTATCCTATGTTAATTTCTACCCTGCTGTAAAATATGCTTTAATATTGACACTCATCTCCTATGGATGTTATCCATTTTATTGTTTTCTGTAAAGCACTTTGAGATCCTTGGATCTTAAATCACTGATTGTTCCTGTTAATGGGATTGTCCAACTTGGTCTTCAGATCACTGTCAAAACTGCAAAGATAAGCAGCGCTTTGGAGATGTTCCTTTGAAATTGGTTAGGAATAAACTTTTTGTTTTCTGATGATGTAAATAAATACCAGGATCAGAAAGGAGTGTTGGAGTGATGGCAATGCGTTTGCTGTAGCTCCTGAATCCCTGGATTCTTCTGAAGTGAGATCCACAGGAACAGTTGCCTCGGCCTGGCCCCTGCTGTCTGCGTGGATGATGTTCACCATGAAGATGTGAATTTTTCTTTATTGCCCTGCAGAAGTCGGGGGAGCTGCCAGGAGCTGCAGCAAAGCAGCAGTGCAGCTGCACTCCCTCTGCAGGGAATGCACTGCTCAGGTGTTGGTCAGTGCTGCACCTGCCGGGGAGCTTGCATGGGTGATACCTGGACAGTAGCTACATGGAAAATACCTCACTCAAAGCATATTAAAAAAAAAAAAAGGACAGAAATGGGAAAAAGATGGCAGAGGGAGGCTTTGTTGAACGAGTTGTGGCTGTTTGGTGCAGTAACAAACATCTCTGCCATCTCATTCTAAGGTGGATGCCAAGTAGACCATGTGCTCTTGAGTTGCATAACAATATTCATTAATGATTTATTTTTGAAGCTATGCTCCTTTCCTCATAACACCTCTGGTGTGAGATAACTTGCTGCCAGAACTTTGAGGACAGATTTATTGAAGACTTGCAGACTGAGGCCTTAAACCCACACCTGAGGTGTTGTGTGTTTTCTTCTTTAAATCTATTTGTCTGGAGATTGTGGCAGTGGGGGTGGATTTGGGTTTTATTTTGTTTGATTTTTTTTTAAGAAAGATCTCCAAAGTAGCAGTAGATGCATACTCCTAAAACCAAAATAAAATAATAAACAGAGGCACTGTCCAGGATTAGAACTTCAGCTAGCATAAATTGTTACAACCCATTGTGTACTGTCACATTGTGCTGAAGATCTGTTCAAGTTTAAGTCTGAGCATGTACTTCACAAGAAATATTTGGCTAATCTTCATTGCTGAAAATTATCATAGTACTTCCTGGGATCTGCATGAACCCTTGGCATATCAATTTAAAAATCTCAGAGGGAGGTATAGTTTCTCTGGGGGTTATGAAGTCCATGTGGACCTTACTTTTGAACAGAAATGCATCATTACTTTCAGCATCCTGCTGCTTAGGGAACTGTGGGCAGAGAACTGAGGCACAGGGAAACCAGGTAATCTTTGTGAAGTTTATTTTATGTCTCATTTCAAAACGTTCACACCAAAGCAGAGATCAACCAAAAATATTTTGCATATTAGGACAGAACAGTCCATCTGCCTTTCTTCCAACACAGCCTTCAATCTTCTGCTCTTGGCCCTATCCTCATCTTGTACCTTCTCATCTTTCTAAACCTACAAAATGCAAAAATGTACCTGGTGCTTTCAGTGCTATGTGTTCATTGTGATATTGGTGTAAATGGGTTAGGTTTTTCATATCCTTATTTTCTGTCAGCTTCCTGTGTCTTATGTGTGTTTCCAGCTTTAGGGGAGGCAGCAGTCACAGCTGCCTTTAGGTAATCTGGCTGGGAGGTGCTACGTGATTGAGGAAGGCAGCTTCTGGCAAAGCTGGGGCTGTGGCACCTGGCCAAGGTCACTTCTTAATGCAGTGCTGCTTTTAAATTTAAAATTCCTCCTGCTCTGGTGGCTGCATGGCCACCAGGCTGACCCTGGAGGAAGCAGCCAGAACCTGGCAGTGCTGGGGGAAGGCCTGGGGAAAGCACACACTGGGGACACCCTGAGCCATGCACTGCACTTTCCTCTTGATTCTTATTCCAATCTTCTTTCTTTTCTGTTTTTATCTCTGTTATGTGACCTGCAAACTTTTGGAATTGATACACTCGTACAGTCTTTATGGAGAACCTTTCCTGGGACTGAAACTTGGGGATTAAATCATTGCCATGAAAGGAGAAGGAACACTGGAGTTGTGCAGTGGGAGGGTGGTGGTGGAGGTGTTCAGACAAATATTGCCCCTTTCATCCCTGCATTGCCTGATAGGGGGCAACACAAAGCCCAACATTGCCTTGGTGCATCAACAGCTGTACTCTTGGGCACAGTGGTCACTTTTTCACTGTGGAAATCTGTCCATTTTCTGCCCAGTCTGCGCATTTTCTCCTGAAAATGAAATAACACAAAGATGTTGGTGAATTTGTGTAGCTGCATAGGTGGGGTCTGCTCATTGCTGTCTGAAGAGCTCAAGTGAAAGCTATTTGGTACTGAGTTTTGCTTTTCTATGTGCTAATAAAATAGGGTATTCAGGACTCTCTGCAACTTGCAGTGTGATTTGATTCTGAATTGCATAGAAGACAGTCTGTACCACCCCAGCAATCTGCCAGGATATTAAAGTAAATTTAAATTTAATGTATTTTTAAGCTCCTTTGCTCTGCTAAATGATGCAAAGGGGCTGTTTTGAATTTCCAGCTCTTACGAAGTGGTAATTTTTCCTTTTCTTATGAAATTGCATTTTCTGAATCTGCATGAAAAATGGCAGAGGAGCTGCACACAGATCAGCTTGTGCTGGCAAACTATTTTTCCTCTCAAATGACATTTTCTAGTCTACTTCTGCAAGGATGTGAATCTTTTTTCAATCTTACTGCTCTGACAGCAGCTTTATCAGAGTTAAGTCTTAATCTGTGTTTTGGCTGGTGAAAACTTGCTTCTTGCTTTGATTAAGGGAGTGTTGCCATTTTCTCTTTGACATGCACTTACTGTCATGTCAAGCAAATGGAAACCCACTGATGTCTGTGCCCTGTGGTTAAGGGCTCTGCAGTTATGATTCACCCCTTCAAAAGCAGAGATCTCGGGGAGGTTGTGGAGCCTCTCGTGCTCCTGGTGTGCTGCTTGTGCTCAGGTGTGCTCTGTCCCAGTGGTGCTGCAGAGCTGCCACAGATGGGTCTTAACCTCTGAGATGAGTTTTTTGGTCCTGTATTTCCCACCTATAGCTTCAATACTTTGAGACGTGCTTTGGAGAGAGGTTTTTGAGGAATAGTTAGGATGTCCAGTTAGCTGATGTTCCTGTTTTCAGTCTGAGCCCTGCTTCACATAATGCAAAATGTACTCTCCATCTTCTCAGAGAGATGAAATGTTTATTTCAAATCACCCGAACTCATGTTGAGGGTTATCCCTCTATTCAGGCTAAATTCCACCTTCTTACTTCCACTTCTTTCTAAACGATTTTGCAGTTACAGCTGTTTATTGCTCACCCTCACATCCTGCTGTAAACTGCTGCAAAACTCACCTTTGTAGGAAGCTGCAATTCAACTTTTTCAGGTAGCGCATAGTTTTATAAAATGCTTTGGCTTGGTGCAGCTGTGTAAACTAGGATTTTTGCCTCTGCATGTTAACAGAGTTTCATTTATTGCTAATTCTGGGCATGTTACATAAATATACTCTTGCTTTTAGTGAGATGTGGACTGTGGATCTCGGATTGACATCTTTTTTTCTTCTGGCCCCTCAAAGTCCTGTAGTTTTGTAAACAACTCAGTTTCAGTCTGAACTTCTTTGTAAAATGAAAATAAATGAAACCAGTTTCCCACCTGGTTTTGTTTATGATGTTTGTTGAAATTCCCAGGAGGTTGTACATAGCTGGTCAGAAATACACTATCAGGTAGTCCCAGCTTGTCCATTAAAATAGATTTTTTAATTATTATTTTTACCTCTTTTTTCCTCCTCGGGGTCATGGGGGGAAGGGAAAGCTGATGAGAAAGATTCACTGTGGCTGACAGGAAAGAGATTTACTTCTCTTCCAGGACAGCTCACATTTTCTTCTGTTCTTCCAAGACTATGTTCAAAGTTCTTCTATTTTGGACTAATCAAGATTTGGTAGCTGGAGCAGAGCTCACCCATCATGTAAGATGCCAAATGCTTTCAAATTCATTGATCTCAGTGGAACACGAGGGAGCTCAGCCATCAGCACGAGCCTTTCAGTTCTTAAACATTTTCAGGCTTTCAAACGGGCTGTTAATCTTGGCTCTGGCAGAGCATCCAAGGACGTCAGCAGTGTGTGATATGTCCCATAAAGTGCAACTTCTAGGAATCCTTTTTTTTAATGTGTGAAGCACGTCAGGGCTCAAGTTCTGTTTGCATTTAGTCTAACAACATCTCAAAATGTGTTATTTAGAGCACATTTCAAGAGCCAGTCAGTGTCTGGACTAATGTGATTACCTTAAATGAAAATACAGCTGGACTTTCAGATATATTCAGTACTCTTTATTGGGAATATTCGTTTTGAAATAAAAAAAATGAAATCTTAGAGCAAAATCTCCCTCTTTACAGTTCGTACCTTAATTTAGTCTGCTTTCATATAAAAACTTGAAGTCCTTGTCAGTCTACCTGAATTTAAAGAAGTTTCAGTGCATTTATATAAGAAGGTGGCAGGGACTTGAGTGTCCTTCCCTTGTCTTGTCTATTAAACCTGAGCAACAACAGAGCTTATGGATCCTGTGCAGTACCCGACCCTGTAAAAGCAAAGGGGTGTGACAGGGCAGTGTTTTTCAGGGCAGCAAACTGCAGTGTCAAACCTCTAAGGGTTAAAACGATGTGATACCACTGAGAATTGCGTTTTTCAGTGCACTGCACGTTCGCAGTCCATGTGAAGCAAATGTGGCTGTCCGTGATGTGCTGCTTTGGAAGAAGTGTGGTTTCTCTGCAATTACTTATCTTCAGGCTTGTGCCAAGGATTAACCCATGGGTTAAGGCCAAAGGGCCCTGGTCTGTTGCCCATTAAAGTCAGCAGAGAGCCTTGCATCAGCTTCAGCAGCTCCTGCATCAGAGCTGAGATTCAATGCAGCTCTGAGGCTGTCTTGGTTTTTCAGTGTGACCTGGAAGAATATCACTTTCTCTCACTTCGCTTGACTTCGAGCAAAGCTGTTACTCTCTCTGTGCCTCACCACAAAAAGGAGGCTTATAAAATCATTAGTATTTTGAAAGCACTCATCCTGGAGAGGGAGGGGGCTGAAGGAGCAGAGCAGTAAATCCTGCTCTATTGGAGCTGTCCAAATATTATTGCGTGTATTGAAAGAAAGCTCTTAACTGAAGGCTGGTGTTCAGAAGCCAGTCCAGCCCAGGAGCCATCACAGCATCACTGATCTTCTGCTGTAAACCTGGAATGTCAGTTGACTTAGTGTGCTTTCACACAGGCACAAGTGTTGAACTTCAGGTTTCCAGTTTAACTATTTGTGTCCCTGGAGAAAGAGATTTGACTGTTTTATGGATATTCTAATCCCCCTTTTTAAATGGTGCTGCATTTTCTTCAAGGTAGATCTAGAGCACAGAACTCTGGAAAGCTTTATTGAGATTTAAAAATAGATGCCTCATCCTAGTCCCTCTAAAAATCCCCATTTATCAGCCACAGTGAAAACACAATTTATTCTTTGTGCAGTTACACAAAGCTATATGTAAAGACCAAGTCTGACATATGCACGAACAGGACAGGCTGCAGTACTGAGCACTGCGTTTAACCAGATGTTTGACTTGTGGTCTGTGCATGGAAACATTCAAGCATGTGAGTAAGTTATCATTTTGCACTGGGACCACTTAAACTTGAAATTTCCAGTGACAAAGTGAAGAATACTTCTTTTAAGTTGCAGCACAGTAAAGGGAGTTAGGATTTATAAGCCTTGCCAAATTCAATAAGCTTGTGTTATAGCCTTTTAAAAATGTTACATCAAATACAGCTTATAAAGAGCTATCTTCCTTCTATTGTTTCATAATTTATTCAGTGTTTTCTTAACTGGCCCATCATCAGAACAGTAAAAATGCCACTGAGTAAACTTTGTTTAATGGTGACCAATTTTTGTCCATGTTACAATAATGTCTGTGGGAAGAAACAATTACCTGGTGATTTGCTGTCAAAGTGGTAAGTGCATTTTCTTTCCAGTTCATTTAAAAGAGACATCACTTTCCAGCTTTCCCTTGTTCACTTTGTGGGGTTGTTTCCTCTTGTGCACGTTTGGGTTTTTTGTTATGCATACTAGCTGATTACACCTCAACTCTTCTCATAGAGCCTGAAGGAAAGATTTGAGGCTATTCATAACCCAGAGCTGTTTAGCAGCCTCAACTTCACATTGGAAACACCTTGAATCCCTGGGGTCAACTTAGTTTTTCATCCTTTCAATGTACAATAGGGGCAGTGAAATTGGGAGGCATTTCTGAGGATGAAAGCTCTACAAACAGCCCAGGAAGCACATCTTGGACCAGGGTATACAAATCAAGAAGCTTTCCTGTGCTGTATTTTACCTCTGCTTTCTCTGTAGCAAGGCCTGGGAAGGGTTACCCCACCTCATTTGCCAGCCCTAGCTCTGTGAGGTGCTGATTCCTGGGCAGCTGCCTTTGGCTTTCAAGTAGAAATCTCTGTTAAGACAAAAGGAACCCTTATGGCCTGGCAGGTGGGAAGTCCCAAAGAACAAAAACTGGAGCTGCCAAATAAATAATTTCCTTCCTTGAAATGCTCCAGTTCTGATATCTGAGGTATTTCAAACCGACATGGCTTAATTTAAACTTTCCTGCTGTGCATTTGCATGTGTGCATGGATTAGCAGAGCACGCAGTGCATGTTTGCACACACAACTGCTCTGGCCAGCTGTTTGGGCCTGCACACTGGCAGCTATATTGATTGATTTAATTCTTCTGTTGGCTGCTGAGTAATGTGCGCCAAATGCAGAACTTGGATCTGCTCTATGAGAGTAATATAAACAAATGTAACGGCCCTTTAAAAAGGACATTCTTCTCTTTTGGCCGGAGGAAGATTCATGCTCTGGATTTGTGCACTGGCCTGCATGGTGTCTTTCATTTTATTTTCTTGTCTGGGTTGGAATTGCTGGATCTGATAATGTGAATAAATAGGTTAACATTTTTGTTCCGTGTGGAGTAAAAAATGGTAACATCTTTAAGTCAAAAGAGATATGATATGTTATTTGTAAGGATGAGAAGCAGTGTACATATGGTTTGTAGTTTGAGTCTTCTCCATTCCATCGGCGACAGGAGTAATATGAGCTGAAATCTCTGTGGTTACTGAGACCTCCATTTAGCCTGTGATTCCTTTAAAGTAGCAACATGCACCCCTAATAAAGAATTAAAATAAATATTTCAGCTATGTTAGGTCATTATTTTGAGGACTTGTATATGCCAGGATTGATAGTTCCATCTTCATGCAAACAAGTATCAGTCACTTCATTCCTATTACAGCAAATATAAACTGCATTTTCTGAAAATCTATTTGTTGTGTATCATCTTAACTGGGGAAGGTCTGTACTTGTCCTTTCTTTTTACTAAAGCCCTTATGATTGTGCTTAATAAGAATCTCAACACCATTGTGTAAATAGTTTTTTCTTCCTCTCCTGGGTAAATGCTCTTCCTGCCATCTCATTGCCACCTCAGTCATCTGGTTTTGGAATTTCCTAGTCCTGGCTTTGGGGCTGCAGCTGCACTTTGTAGAGCTCAGTTGAATTCTCTTTTGCAGTTCTCCCCTAAGAACCACATTGTGTATTTGTTCCTCCAGCTGTCTGACAGCTATGTAAAGAGACACTTTGTTTCCTCTAACCAAAGCTGTTTGAAACTGTGTAAGAGGTATTTGGTACTGAAGTTACAGGTGTCTTAATGTTATGTAAAATGTGCTTGTGTCATACATGTAACATGTGAGAGCAGCCCTGCCCTCCCGTGGGTAGCAGGAGAACTCAGCTGCCTGCACAGTCTCAGCCCTGCTGATGCTGGGAATGTTGTTTTCTGTCGAGTCTGCTTTATGGGGCAGGAGAATGTGAATCCTGGTTTTCTCTGATGTTAAACACTTCTTCCCTGCAGCACAAACCCTCAGTACAACCCTGTGGTTTGCTGGAGCTGTTTCCTTTCCTGAGTCTTGCTCCCATTTTATTTTTTTTCCTTCCTTGTGTCCCCTGAGGGGGTCATGGTGCCTGTGCCATCCAGTCAGCCTTTCCTTCTGGGAAGCAGTTTCTCAGAGCTGGTGGGATGCTGAACATGGTTTGGAAGAGGTGATGTTGCAACCTGTGGATGTGTCACTGTTCAGGTGTGCTGATTTTGCAGTGATATGTACCAGTGTACCAAAGCAGACTTGTGTGTGGTCACAGCATATTAACAGGATTTATTTTCAATTCCAATCAGCCACTTAACCAAGTCATTTTAACCTGTCTCCCTCTGCCCTTGTTTTTCCTGGGGTGAGTAGGACTTTTTCTTTACTTCTCTCCCATTCCTTACAACTTGTTGAGAGAGGTCAAGGAAACTTGGAACAAATCTTTTATTCCTGTGAGGAAAACCATGATTGAAATCAGCATTAGATGATGTCCTAGCACAGATGAGTAGAACCATCCAGCTTTACTGGTGCTGCTGCCGGTGTCCAAAGGGTGAGGAGAAGAGGGGAGGATTCATCGAGGAGGGATGGATGACTTTTTTTCCATCATCCTGCCAAGCTTCCTCCAGAGGAGCCAAGACTGCTGACACGAGCAGAAGCCTGACCTGCCGGCAGCGGTGCCAAGCAATGCCGGCAATGTGTTTTACACAAGGGTGTGCTAACCTCGGCATTTTTCCCGAGCTACATCATTCCCACAGAAACAACTCTCTCCCCTCTCAGATGCAGACCGCAGCACAGAGCTTGGTTTGCAGGCTCTGATCTGATCAAACACGCCCAGCAGAAGACAAAATGGGCTCGCAGCTTTGCAGCTTTAAAACATCTCTGTTCCCTTTGGAGCTGCATAAATCAGGAGTGGTGGGCCCTTCCTGCTCAGAGGTGCTTGAGTTGCCCGTGATAAATTTTTCATGGCAGGAAGAACGCGCTGTGTCAGTGTGTCATTAGATTTGATAATTCGCAGATCAGACCCAGCAAAAATATTTATTGCCTGGATTTACTTGTCACGAAATTGCCTTAAAATATGGGTGGAAGAAACATCAAGTAAAGCAAAAAAAGAAAAGGAAAATGCATTATTGGATTAACAGAATAAAAAGTCTTTGGGAATTGCTATTTTATAACGTTTATTTATGTAGGTAGATTCAATTTCTTTTAAATGAGTTTCTACATAAATCAATGACCTGTATACTTTAACCCAGAAGGATGCGCTCAGGAATTCCTCCTCAGTAACTGGAAATGAATGACTTGGAAGAGAAGATTGTTGATGTTAGCAGTGTCCCTTCTCATTATGCTGGTGGTTTTTTGTGGGACTGTATTGAAATACAATTTTTAACAGGGAATATATTTTTGAATTTGATAAGATTTTGTAATACTCCCCCCCAATATGAATATGAGATTCTGCAATAATTAGGATAAAAATTAAGAGAGCGATAATCCTAATAATAAGACATTTTTAGTGTTTTTTCTTTCTTTTTTGAATTAGGTATCCATATGACTATTCATACTTAATTTAAAAAAATCCTGTTATAGAAGTATCTGCCAAAACTTTATTCAGAATATTCCACAAGACCCATTTATTTTCAATCTTAAATTCAGCTCATAAGGTGAGCTGTATTAGAGATGCTGTACATGGGAAATTAGTGCTGTTAATTTGATCACCTGAGTACATATAAAAGTGTCTGTCAGGCTTAGGGAATCCCTCCAGTACTGTGTTATCTCCAAGGCGCTCCTCTCAAGAACACTTTCTGTATTTTGTTAAGTGCCTGTGTGAATCTGGAGCTCAGCCCCTTTCTAAATGTGAGCCTTGGCAAGGGAACCTGATTTTGGGTTCTTGTGTGTCGCAGCTCCCGTGTGGCTGCAGGTGAGCGCTGAATCTTTCTGTGCCTCACGTCTGCAACGTGGGGAGACATCTGGGGTTTGTAGCTCTGCAGTGCAAGGAAGCTGAAGAAACTGGAGAGCCACAGGTGCAGTGAGTGATGAGCAATTTGAGGTATTTTAGCAGAGTGGTGAGCAGGAGCTTTTCTTGAGACTCATCTGAAGGCCACTTTTATTCAGCCAGCACAATAATGTACTGGTGGAGGTTGATGTGTATCAGTGCTCAAACAAACAAGCAAAGAAATCTGGGTTCAACTCCCCTCCCTATTTCTTCTACTGAATCCAATGAATTCATAAAGTACCTTATTTTTATTTTAATTATTTTTATTTTTATATTTTACTTTTTATTATTTTTGCCTAGAAAAACAATTATATTTTAAAGCATGTAAATTCTAAGCAAAATGTTGACAAGTTTTGAGAATTTAGTGAAGCAAACACACTTTTTCTTGTGTTCATCAAGTATTGTAAAAAAGTCTGGGTTTTTTTCTATTTTCTGATGTAGGTTGTAGAAACCAGCTGTCACAAGTACCTCAGAGGAGGTCTGTGTAGATACCACAGACTTTTTGAAAAACTGAGTTGCACAACAAGGTCCAGGAGAGGCTGCTGAGTTGCTCAGATCCCACATGAAGTTGGTAGTACAGCAAAGAAAAAACCAATGTATATGTTTGTCCTCTCTAGCCCATTGTGGTGCTTACAAGATGATTATTGAACTCCACAGTTTCTCCAGCTAAGGAAAGCCTCAGAGACCTTTCTGGGCAGAGAAATGCCTCCCAGAGCTGCAGGAGAGATTGCTTTCCCCTTTTTGTGCAGACTCTTGATCTCTCCTTCCTGACTTTGGATTTTAGTGCTGAGGTCGAGTGGCTCATCGGGAGTGAGGCCAGAGGCACCCGGGACTCAGTGACACAGCGCGGAGGAGCAGCGCGTCCTCACCGTGCGTTTCCATCAGCTGCAAATCTGCAGAGGAGCAGCGGGGTGGGAGGGAGGCTCCCTGTGAGCTCAGACTTCCAGTCCTGGCAATCCCTTCCAGAGCAGCACAGGGAACTGGAAGAACAGGGTTGCCAACTACCAGGACCTGTATTCTGAAAACTTTCCTGTGGAGTGTTTGCACATCTCTGCATCCTTTCTGCTTGAGTTGTGGTGCTTTGTCTCTGTGTCTCATTCTGCCAAAGCCAATCTCTGCTGTTTTCCTGAAAGCTTTGCAGAATGCAGTCTACAAGTCTGCATTACCTGCTTTTCTTGTTTGCTGTCTTTTTGGTCCTCCCCCTTCTCCCATCCACGTTAAGCCATTCACAAAGTATTATTCATTAGGAACTTGAGCATCTCCATCCTGAGGAAAAAAAAAAAAGCTTCTAGTGAGCCAGAACTTACTCATCCTATCCTGTTTTTCTGCCTTCTAAGAAAAATGTATATGGTCTAATCATAATTCCCCAGTGACCCATAAGCTGGGTCTAGCTGTGGTAATCAGAGCCTTATCCTGGGGCTGCCTGTCAGAGGGGGTTGTTAGCACAATTGATGCAGCAGACATCTGTCTCAGCTGAACTCTGCCTGTACCTTGTGAAGAAAAGTGAGCATTCATTTGTGTACATAACTTGGGAACAGGAGAGAATCCACAATTCCATTGCCATCCTCTTTAATGAGCTATCGTGATATTTCATTAAAATGACATCACACTTTGAATTGTCACATCACTGCACAAGGCACTGCTGCTGGAGCAGGAGGAAAAATTGCTTCAGTGCTGCTGCAGTTCATTGGGCTGTGCCTGAGGGACAGAAAAATATATTTTACTTGCATAATTAGGACCTTTTAAAATTTAAATATATAAAGAAACCTGTCCCCTCATCTTCAGAGAGATGTTTTTGTGTTGCTTTTGAAAACAACTTGTACTTCTAACTCTTCCACAAAGAATATTCTTCTGGCACTACAGAATTTCCAACAGATATCAAGCTCTTGAGTCAAACACCCAGAGGCCATCATGAGGTTGAAAAGCACACAAACAAACTATTGTTAAAACTTGCTGATGCTGCTGGCAATGCCAAGGGGGCACCTTATTGTTTTTTTGCTCATGTGATTTAAAGTAATGAGAAAATTCAGAATGAGACAAATTAGGAGGCAGATCTTGTGAGAGGACCAGGCCTTCCCCACCGCCACGGAGCAGTGTTCAAAGTGCACACAAAGGGCCTTCTCCTGGATGGGGCAGTGTGTTCTAAACACTTGGTATCAGTAGTAAGGGAATATGAAGATGGTATTAGTGGAGCTGAGAGGGAGAGACAAAAAAAGATAATTTTGAAAAAATCAGAGTCCCACAGCTATATTTTTGATTTAAAGTCCCAACCGTATACGCATAAATTACTTTTTCTCCATAAATTATCACTAAAACTCAGCTTGTTCATATGACAGTGAATTGAAAAGTGCATCATCCTATGCAGCTAAGTAATTTTTTCCTCCTCTAAATATATTACACTGTTTAGATGAGTCTACAGTTTTGTGAACAGTGTGTGTATCAATATAAAATGAATCACCCTCACACATTCTTCTCAGGCCTTTATTTAACACCTCCTTTGCTCAGCTTTTGCAATATAGGAATATATTTTTTCCTGTTCTTGGTGGAAGTCCAGTATGTAAAGAATCTTTTGTACCATATCAATAAAACAATTCAAACATCTGCCTAAAGCCTTCAATATATCAGAAATTCAAGTGTTGGAAGCATCAGATTTCCATATTTGAAGACCATTAAACTCCTCTCTGTAATAAAAACAGACGAGTGAAAAAACTCTGGAAGAAACAAATCCTGCTTGTTGTCTTCTTTGCCAGGGCATCTGGGCAGAGCAACACCAAGAACCCCCAGTATACATTTACAGCCCTGGGAAGTGGGGTTAGCTCTGCTTTCCCTGGGAAGTGGGGTGAGCTGTGCTTTCCCTGGGAAGTGGGGTGAGCTGTGCTTTCCCTGGGAAGTGGGGTGAGCTGTGCTTTCCCTGGGAAGTGGGGTTAACTGTGTTTTCCCTGGGAGGTGGGGTGAGCTGTGTTTCCCTTGCGAGGGGGGAGGAAGAAGGGCATGGACATGATGAGGAATTTTCCACAGCACCCACAACAGGAGCTGGACAGTGTTTAATCTTTGTACCTGGGCATTAAAATGGACATTCATCCCAGGGACTGGGCTGTCCTGTGTGCACTGCCTGTGGAGCTGCATTAACCTCCTTAGGAAGCAGTTTTCTCTAATTTTTTTTTCAGGGGCTTTATTGTGTTTGTTTCAAAGCCAGAGCTGCTTACGTCCTGCTGAAATGTTCTGTGTACTTGAAAATATATTGGATCTGAAGTTGCGTGCATGGCTCACGTACTTTTCGGACTCCTTTTCCTTGTTTTTGTTTTCAGTGTTGTATTTTTCCAGCCTGTCTGATTTTAGTCCCCTGTTCCTATCATAAAATGCATGGTGTACATTTTGGGCAGAGCAACCTGATTATTTCAAGCTCCAGTCTGGTTTCCTTTTTTTGTCCTTTTAAACCATGTTACTGGAGACTGGTAGCCATGGTAACCCCCTTATCTGTGTTGAGAAATAAATACTAAAAATTGCTTTTTTTACTATTTATATATAAAAATGTAGAAGCAAATAAAACCTGCAGTATATGACTCACTTAATATTTTCAAGTCTCCATCACTTCTCTTAAATGTGGAACCAAATAATCTGAGGAAATCAAAACAAACTTAATTAACAAATTAATAAACCGATTTTGCTCCTTTCCAAGGGGTTTCACTGCAATGCACACAGGAGGGGTTCAGCTGCATTCAGCTCCTGTTAGTTTATGTACCAAAGGGATGAGAGTGACTCTCCAGAGAGCCTCAGCTGGGACTGGACCCGAGTGACAGAGAACTCCAAAAAGAGGTAGAACTGAGTAAAGGGTTAGACTGAACATTGCTGGTTTTTAATTTCTTTTTAATCAGACTTTGTTACAAAAAGGGCCTGTGTTTCCCATACCTCTGGATCAACACTTTGTTTTAGAATAAGCTGAGAAACGCACCTGCTCTCAGTTAAAGTGAGCCTTTCCAAGATGGAATTGCTGCAGGGGTAAAATCATTAATTACTGCACCTTGATATCTTGAGACTAGTGCACAATTCATTGATTCCTCCTAAAGCAAATCGATGTTTTCATTTCAATTCCCACCTAGAATAACCTGCAAACTGCTTCAAAACTGTTTCCTTCATGTTCATTAGGGGACACATGGCTGCAAATGTCTCTAATTGTAACTGCCTGGCTTCCACGGACTTACATTAAAGACAACGTGACATCAATTCCACATCTCTGAAGCCACTGGGATCAGATACTGGGAAAGTGGCTCAAACTTTCTCAAGGAACATCTCATCCAAGACCTTCATTTGCTTTCCAGTAAGGGAGCCCAGCTGTTGCTAAACTCATCTGTGTTCTGTAAATGATATTTCTAATATTTCTGTTTAGGCAAATTCATTCCTCCTTTCTCTGCTTACCTCACTGGGGTGGCAGAGGTTTTGTTGGTAGAAACCTTCTGATATAATTGCTGGGAAAAGACACAAAAGTCTTTGACCACATTTGTCTGTGCCTCAATGTTTAGTATGTGCTCTTTCAATTCATCAATATCAGCTTCCATGAGAAAACTGGGAAGTAGAGGTTTTCTTTGATGACATCTGAATGGCTGGAGTTGGAAATGCCATATTTAAATTCAAATCATCTACTGCTTCATTTTACACATGTGATTTTGTTTCTCTTTTTGGATTGGATGAGGATAACTCTAGGATTTCAGTGAAAATGCTTTTGTATGTGAATTCTTTGCGTATATGCCAACATATGATTAATATGCTCTTGTTTACAACATTCCTACTTACAACATTATTTGCTAGAACTGTCACATATTGCAGATACAAAAAGAACCCTGTGGACTCAGTAGGAAGAAAATAATTTTAAAATGTTTCTATTCACAGAAATATTTGTTTTGGACTAGCTCTATTTCAGACTTCTTCTATTTTCTGTCTGTGATAATGTGTACATTTATTTTCCAGCAGAGCTCCTCCTCCACATGCTGTTCCATTGCTCACTGTCTCTCCTTCCACGTCTCTGATTCACTAATAAACTATTTTTCATTCTTCTCCCCTGCCTGAATTTCAGCTCTTGCTGAGTTGTTGCAGCTTTGCCCTCTCCCTGCAGCCTGTGTCACTGAGCACCAATTCAGGGTTGATTATTTTATTTTTCCTTTTGAATAGTTCACATTGTTCTGAATGGCAGAGCAGCTCTGTGACCATCCCTGTTCTGGCAGGCACCGCTCCAAACTGGGGACTCTGGCATCCAAATGGGACAATTCCTAGGCATGATGCTGAAGGTTAAATTAGGAGCATCTGTTACTCCAGAAATGGGCTGCCCATATATAGTCTGGACTGATTAGCCAAAGGGGATTTAAGAACTTGTGGAATTGCCTGGGAATTGAAAGGAAAGGCAAGCAGCAGCATTCATGTATGTGCACAAACACACGTACCTTTGCAAATACGTGAATTTAATCAGGCACGTATTTTATTTTTTTTTTGGCTTATCATCTATAAAGGGAGAAGAGAGCCATGGAAAAGTAACTACTGGCTTTTGTAGTTGTTTAGTAATTACCTGCTGTTTCAAAGACATTTCTGTATGACAGCATTAAGGACCTTACAGCAACATGGATTTGATTCTCAGAACAGTGTTGGGAGACCTGTTTTCCAGGCTGGGCTGCTCCAGCCCCTGCATTTTGGCAGCAGAGCTCAGGAGCACAACTCAAGCACTGCCCCAGAAGCCAGGCCCTAGCTGTCCACTTTGTTCAGTATGTACATGACTTTGGCCTTTAAAAGCTTCCTTCTTGGCTTGAGGTGCTGCTGTTTTATTTGAACTTCTTCCTTTGGGAAGAGGGGAGCTTGCATTTCTTTGCAGGGATTTCTGCTGTGAATGAGAGCTCAGATGAGATGCAGAAGGCTCAGCACTGCTCACAGCAGCTCCAAGTGTGTTAGAAACTGCACAAAGTGAGGAAAATTTGCTGCCACTCTGTACAAGTTTCTTTGGCAGTTCTGGAAAAATCTTTCCTCTTCTTGAGCAGCACCTCAAGACCGTTCTCCCAGGGCAGAAGTGCAAAGATGGAAATTCTTGTTTAAATCTCTCACATTTCTCACGAGTACCTTGTCCCTGATATGTGCTATTTCATGCCCTTATGTGGAATCTGCCTGTCACCGATGCTGACGGATGCAGGATAAAGTGCACTTTCCTCTCGCCGTGCCAAGTGGATATGCAGCAGCGTGCTCAGCTAGAGAAGCCAACAGCAGACTCTGTGCAGAGCCAGGATTGTTGGAGAGAGCTTTTCTTTCTTAGAATTACCAATTCAAAGGGCACAGCTGCCTTGATGTGCTGGTAGGGTTGTGGTAGTGGCCAGCAATTTGGTGTGAGGTGGATGTGCTGAGCCCACTCCTTCTGTCCACTTGGGATTTTCAAACCTGGGGTGGTTGTTTAAATCATCTCCATTGTAAATTGAACTAGGAATTTTTAGTTTCCGAGCTTGGTGCCTCTGCACTCGGGTCTGACATCAGGGCCCACAGGTTTTCCCTGCAGCTGCTAATCCTTGCTACTGAATAACGGGTGGCTTTACGTAGCAAATATATTACAAGATCTGAGCTCAGCGGATGGGAATGAAGAGCCAGAAAATGTTTGTCACGTCTCAGTACTTGCCATAACAAGCCAAGCGGCCAGAGCCATATTTGAGCTCACTGTTACAGATCATGTACCTCAGCATTCAGTGTGCTGTGAGAGTCACTGGTGCTGAAGTTCACAGTATAATATTTCCAGGGAGCAGATACACATGGCAGTTAGGCCAGTAGATGCTGCCTTTCCATTTCTAGATCTAAATAATTAGTAGGTGTTCATTTACTTCTGCAGTCGTCTTGTACAGGGTGCAAACATAGGAACAGCACAGTTGGGTTATTTCTTTCCTTTAAACAATAATTTTCCTGTTTACAGCCTGAAGATTGCAGATAGAAGGACTCATCTGATGTGAATTTCCAGACCATATTCAACCTTTATCTTATTTTGAAGTGCTGTGGGAAAAATAATCCATGTTTCTGTGAGCTGGTTTTTATGTATACAGTTGCAAATGCTGGGTGCCAAGAATGTGAAAGATCCAAACCTACAGTAACTAACTAGGTCACTCTTGAAATGTTGTCTCATGTTGGGGTTTTTGATTTTTCTTTTCTTCAGTGAGGCTGAAGAAAATAAGGGCTGGGCAAGAGGTAGCAACACAAATTCTCAATTCTCAAATATATTCTCCTCAGCTATTCCTCATCCTCAGTAGTGTCTAGAAAAGAGCAGCTCCTAAAGTGGACAACCTAACAAGAACCTTCCAGCTGTGAACCAGTCCATTTTAACAAGCAGATAATTGGACTGGGAAATAGTAAGAAAGGCCAGATTCTAAATCCTAATTAATCATTGATAGTGGCTACATGAGAATTCGTCAGATGCTTTTTGCAACTGCTAATGATTCTGCATGCTTCTGCAAAATTGCTAAGGTTTCTGTTAGAGATATCTGAGGTATCTGCCTTTATGGTTCCTTGGCTGCAAGCTCTGACTGTACTTAGAAACCTGCCTGCTTCCTATTTAATCTTTCTAGTCATACAAAACACTGGGCTGACAATTCCAGTGATTTAATGGATGGAGAAACAGTGGTTCTGACAGATGAGGGCTGCAAACCCATTGCAGGGTATCCCTGTCCTGATGTTGTTGGGAGAACTAAAGCACATCCAGGCCCTCTTAGTAGCCATCACCTCATTCTAACACTTCTCTGCTGAGGGTTTAGGCTAAAAGGCTCCAAGGATGTGTGCTAGGAGTTTTAAATGCAACAACTGAGCCTTATTGGCATGAAGCGGAGATGGGGGATTGAGGGAGACTGGGGCTAGTGCAGCAGTGAGGGTCTGTAGGGCTTACCCATCGTGTTCTGAAAAGGCCTCAGTTTTATTCCAACACGTGGATTCCAGGAGCTGAGTTAGAAATATGGCAGGGTCGGTCAGAGGACAGAGCCAGGGATGAGAGGCACTGTGATCATCACCAAAGGGTGCTCTGCAACTGCATCTTCAGAGTTCACATCCACAGTCATGACCTGCTGTTTTCAGGCAGCACAGCTGGTCCTGTGGCCCTCTGACTGAGCAGAACAACCTTGAAATTCTGCAGTGAATGAAAAGATTGTGTGTCAGGGACTCGGTCACTGCTCTCGGCTATTCCTCTGGAGAAAAAACATATTTCTGAAATAGATTTCAGCTTGGTCCATTCCAACCCAAATCAATCACACTTAATTATGTGCCCGGGGCACAGGGTATCTGTCATAGTCTGATAAATTCAACGAACATGCAAATTGTATCATCTTTTGTCATCAGTACCGTCTGTTCTTGGCATTCATGCTATGAGGCTAGACTGTAGATATGTTGATTAGCGGATACGCTGATCAGTCATGAAAATTCATTTCCAAAATGAATTTGGATTTGGAATGAGCATGGGTTTTTTTCCACCTCAGGCAAAGGGTGCCTGAATTCTTGATTACACATAATTATTTATACTCATATTTAGGCCATTTTATATACCCCAAAGGTGGTGTAAACTGGTAGGAGTTTAAATATGAGGTTAGATGTGAACGGTTTAAGCATTTCACTTGTTGGGTGCTTGGAGAAGGAGGAGGCAGAATGGGAGTTGTCTTTCTTTTTAATTGTCTCTATGTATGAGCTGATTGAGATGTCCTCTGCTGTTTTATTTTCACTTTGGAGGTCTGGATTTATCTTAATCAGTAGCAGCCCAATTTGTGCCCTGAAGTTTTTTCTAGAAAGTGCAATTCTCAGCCACTGTAGTTAAGGAATGTATTTTGAGGAGTGCCTGCTCTCCCCATTTTGAACTGAATGGGAACCCTGTTATTTCCCAAAAGACAGATTAGGTCCTGTCCTTGAAATCCCAATATGACAGTGCCTTGTGTCTCAGCTCGTGTTGCTGGGAATATTCCCATTGCACTTTTATTTCAGTATGTTGTGGGGAGGCACCTTTCCATTCTCCAGAGGTACTCTCATATGAAGGTAAAGGGGTCCTTTTGCTATGGGCTTTCAAAAGTCCTTGCAACACCAGTCACTTGGCATTCAAAGGAAATTTTTGCAATGTTTAGAAATGCCAGATGTAGCTTGTGTCAGCCAAAATTGTTGCCTCGTGTTTTCACAACCAAATGGGCTGCCCAGAGTTTGGTGTCTGCCATTGAAATACCTTGAGACTCCTCAGAGGTCAGTGTTCTGTCAAGTCTCAGTTTTTCCATGTAAACCCAGACAGACCTTGGTTTCCCTGTGCTGAAGCCAGGGTTATACTCTGACTTTTTCTCCACTTGTGAAATTTACCAAGAACAGTGTTTTAAACTGCATCTTGAAAAATGCCAAATGAAAGTCCCCAAGTGGTTGCTTTTCTACCTTGTCCAAATTTGCAGGATTTTATGTACTATGTGAGAGATCTGTTTCCTAACACATGTCTAGGAACCTCTCTTTACAGAAAATCCTGTTGGAGATTTCTCGAATCCATTTCCAGCTGTCAGTCACTCTGAGCAGTGCAGGGCTGGACTTTCCCTGCAATCTGTAAGTGCATTTATTATAGAGGCCAGTGTTTAAGGACACGTTGGCAACCTGGAAACATGCTGAGGTCCCAGACTTGACAGCAAGCCCACTACAGGTGGATGCAGCTGCTCTCTCTGTGTTTTACTCTTTGCCTGGGTTACACTACCCCATGGCCAGTCTGGTCAGTCACTGCCTGTTTGTGCACCTGATTCCCAAAACATTCCAGCCCTGCAGCTCTGGGGAGCAGTGAAACCTGTTTGGGCTCTGCAGAGGCAGAAGGATCTGTCTGTGTGGTACACACTGGTGATAAGGATTCTGCAGTATTCTGCATTATTCTTTCCTTTTTTAACAGATTAGTGTTCATTTGATCTTTCTTTGGGTGTGTGTTGTCCTCTTTTAATTGCAGTTTTTTGAGTATTCATACCCCTTTGCTTAGCTCCTAAGTTTTGCTAATAAGTTCCTGATGTGTGCCAAGATAAGGAAGATGATTAATGAAATTGTTACCCTCCCAGATTCTTGTTCTAACTCGCTGTCTTTAAGTGGTTTCAGACATGGATTTGTCTGCACTGTTACCTGCTGTGCAGCTGTGGCTGCAGAAGCAGAAAAGTGGGAACGTGCTTTGCTGTCTCCAGAGTTTGTCATGTAAGAAACCCTCTGGAAAGGCAGCCAGGGAGCAGGCAAGTGCTTGGTGGTTCAGCCAGGAGTTCTACTGAATCCCACAGGGAGGTGACACAGGTGCCTGTAGCTCACTTTCACATTTGGCAGAAGGCATGTTCCTTCTCTGCCAGGCTGCAATTATCCCACATGCCAGAAAACAGGACTGGCAAAGGTGGGGAAAGATCCCAGCTCCACAGAGTGGTTCCAGGGGAGCGACCAGATCTCATCATCTTGGTTATACTGCTTGTTTTCCTAAGCACTTTTACTCTTCCTCCCAGACTAAAATACAGCAGTTAAGTTCATTAAAAACACTTTAAGTTATAAACAGTCACCGTTTTTCATTTCCTATGCAAACAGCATTGATCTGATAAGTGTGTTTCCTTTCCCAGAGCTGTGAATATTTCTTTGTAGAAGAAAGTTTGCTCTGATAAAAGCTGGTTTAGTAAAGTCTGAGTGTGTGATTCTCTTCCCTCTGACAAGTATTTTGGTTCTCACTGATGTTTTCTTTTCTAAAGACCTGCCCTGTACAGGGAGTTTCAGATGTGGAAAGAAAAGCTCTCTTCACAATGCCTTATGGAGGCATTTGATACAATACCCACTACGTGCCTTGAAAAGCAATAAATAGTACTGCTACATTGGTCAGATAATCCATGCTAAGAAACACATCCAGTTTACTTCAAGTAGCTTTGTTGCAAAAGATATGTCAGTGTAAAGCAGATTTATCTTTTTCTGGAAATTTGCATGGATAGCAATGAGGTTTTAAAATACTGCTTGTGTTAGAGATGGTTCTGGTTTCTTCTTGGGATCCTTATTTGGGATCTGAAGCAGAATGGGATGGCAGAGCTGGGAATCATCAGTTTCCCTCCTGCCTTTCCTTTCTGAGCTGTTTTTTGCATGATTTCAAGCTCGTGTGGATCCTTCCTTGAGAAAAGCAGAGAGGACACACAGCAGCTGGGAATGGTTGTGCCCAGCTGCTGACAGTCCTGGGAGCTTGTCCATGTATGTGGCTGTAACATGGAATATCCTGTGTCCCACCCAGCCAGCCCTGCAGCTTTACCTGCCTGGAGGTAGATGCTGAGCCTTTTCCTTGCTTTGTCCCTCGGTTGATGCTTTGAGAAAAGTGCACTGGAAGAACAAATCCTAATGTCTCAGTGAAAAGCTTGACGTATTCCAGCCCTATACAAACTTTTATTCTGTACTGTTCAGTGACCCCACTTGTTATCTGCTTTGTAACAGACCTGGGGAAGAGTCCAGGCACTCACACTGAAGGAGATTTATGGTGCATCCAGTCTGTAGCTCCCAAATGTGTAGAGATTCATTTGCCAGCAAGGATGTGCTGTGCTGCTGCTTCATCCAGAGCTGATCTGGGGCCAAACACACCCCTAGAAACACCTGGTATATGAATGGTAAAAAAAATAAATGATTACTTTCTTAAAACAAGAGCAGAACTAACCTTGTCTGGAACAGAAAACATGCCCTGTAGAGCTAAATGCTACTTTTATTTTTAACTCTGGAATGTTTGGAGTGTCTGTTTGAAAATGAAATAACCTCATCATGGTTTATGGGCACATTTTACACACATGCATCATCTCTCTACAAACAAATCAGTTGTTATGATAAGGAGAGAATTTAACAGCTACAGCCAAGACATCTTTCAAGAAATAGCTCTGAAGTACAAACTCTTGACAGTGATCTGAAGTGTGGAAAAGCTCTGTTCAGTTCCCTTCTATTCCACAGGTTTCTTCTGTGACTTTTGGCGAGTTAATTAATATCCTGATGCCTCCCTTTAATATCTGTAAAACTGCTGTGGAAGTGTTTTCCACCCTGCAGCACTGTCATGGGGATCAGTGGCCCTAAAGTGTACTGCAAGGCAAAGGGGGGTTTAGATGGTGTGGAGATCGGGGCCAGGCAAGTGCTCAGGGCCACAGGAGGAGCTCCCTGTGTGTGATGTGAGTGTGGCTGGGCACACAGAGCTGAACCTCTAGGATGTGTTATTTCTCAACCACTGAGTCTGCACATTAAATCTACGTAGAACTGGGCATACTCTTGCCTAATTGCAAAACTCTGCTTGAGAATCAATCAAGACAGCAGGCTCTTAAATCATCCTGCTGATCTTCTTGCAATACCCTTTTTTCCTGTTTCATGTGGAAACTCACTGACACTCTAAGAATTAATGCCAGTGATTTGTGAACCATTTAGTTATGTTAAGATTATCCATGTCTGTAAAAACTAGCCTGCGATTCATTAGCTGGGTCAAGTATATTTAATGATGCTTCCTATCATTGATGACATCACATCCTAGCCTAATTATATGTGCTTTTCTTAATTTTAAATTTTTTTTCCTAGCTAATATTGCTCTGTCCAAAATATGCTGTTGCTAGCTCACAGTATTGTTGGCCAGATTTCCCTGAAAAACCTCCCACGCAGGCAGGGAGGACAAAAGGACAAAGCTGTGTTTTGAAAAAGGTGCAGGGTGGCTGTTCAGGGCCTTTTCATACAGCTCATGTTTATCTTAAAGTACTATGGGCAGAGAGATTCTGCTGAAACCTCTAAATCCAGGCTTTCACAGGTGTTCAGGTCCTTACCTTCCCTTGAGGATTTAACCACGGACTGTTGATGCTCTCCTTCAGTGCCTGCTCTGATAGGTTAAATTTCAGCAGTAACAGCAGGGTTTTCAACACATGAAGAAATGCTCAATATCTATGGATTTTATTTTTGAAGTGAAAAAGCTGTTAGGCTTCTTGTGGAAATGTAAAACTTTTTGTTTCTGTGGCCAGAGTATGTTCAGACAATGGGAAGGGTCCCTGATTTTGAACTGACAGAGAGGTGTAAATGAAATCTGAATCTGGAAGATTTCTGGTAAAATTGGCTTATTCTGTCCTTTGGGGCTGGATGGGAGGGCTCCATCTGATGAGGTCCATGACTTCACCTGAGGGTTGGTTTGAAAGCAGAGCAGGAGCCTCAGTAAATCTTGTTTGCTGAATTGTGCTTAGAGCATGTGCTATGTCTCTCCAAATGCCTCTGCACAAACCCACTAATTCTTCAGCCGTATAATCTTTTTTTTTGCCTCAGAATCTAATAATGTATTTATTAGGTAGCAGCTTGGGGATTTAGGAGACCAAGACTCATTTTCAGAGGAGATGCTTGAGGTCAGATTTGCCAGGACATCCTCCCTGTGCCTGCCATTTGCTGTTGGTTGGATATGACCCAGTGAGATGCCTTACGGACATGAATCATTAGGCATTGACTTTTTAAAAGTACAGCTTAGAGTGTCTGGACCTTAGGAACATAATTTTGATTGTCTTTTACTGAGATGTGTGTTTCTAAGAACTCGGGTGAGTCACTTTGAGAGATGTGCCAGCACTGTGATTATGTGGGATACACCTTTCTGAGCACATTCAGAATGCTCAGGTTGACCGTGACCCTGCTTGGCTGGCCATGGGCAAATGCTAAATGTATTTTTGTTGGGTCTGAGCATGAGTAGTCTCCAGTGAGTTATCTGCCTCCCATCTCTCTAGACACTGGATCTGCAATGAAATGAAGAAATACATCCTGTCCTGGGCAAAGGAGAGCTCAGGCATGCAGAGGAGGGAGGAGCTTGAAGTTAATGGCCAGGCTTTTACAGTTATGAGACAGTTGTGGCAGTGAATGATACATAATAATGATGCCTGTTTATGCCCACATTTGCTGTTTTCTAGGTCATAAGGACTTGTTGCCATCCTTCCATGGTAATTTTCTGAATAAAATGCTGAAAGGACTGAATTTGCAGCTTCTTTTTTTTTTTTTTTTCCAGTTACATCAAGAATTTACTGGTTCTGGTAAACAATAAATAATCTTGCTTTTGTGAGTTTGGTTTCCAGCCAGGTAGAAATGGGTCTCCTTTTCCCTTACAGGTAATCCTGCTCTTACCATTCTCCTGTAAGGGCTTGGATCACCGGTGTTCTGCCGTGTACTTTTGGGAACAGCCTCCCCTCCCTGCCTGTGGCAAATTCTCCCAGGCAGGGGGCTCTGGCTGGCCCTTCTCTGCATCCAACTGCATCTAAGTGCAAAGAGCTGATCCAAAACATCTTGAAGCCAGCCTTTCCCCTGCTCTTACAAATGTTTAAATTGTTCTGTTTGAATGCTGAAAATATTATTATTTAGGGTTGCCTGGGCTTTGCTTTCTCTCCCCTGTGGCAGACATCTCCAGCTCAGGCTTACTGCAGGGCAAGATTCAACAGTCCTAGAGATTTGTGACCCTGTGTCCAAGGCCAGGAAACTGCAATTGAGCCAAAACCATTGGCACCACTGCTGAGAGTTAATAAATGCATTCATTCCTGTAGTACATTTTTATTGGCATAAGCAAGGCTTAATACATACAACCTTGTTTTTCTCTGTGCCTGAACAGGGAAAGTAGTGCAAGTTGGACTTACCAGTGATTAAGAGACCTTAGCAAGTTGGACTGATAAGATCACAGATTTTATGACCACTCTGTCATGATATCATCTTCTCTGAGCTCCTGTGTAGCACAGGCTGTAGAGTTTCATCCTTTATTCTTCTTAAGCCAATACATTTTGTTAGAGTGAGATTTTTCTCTAGATGCTAACGGTCATTACTCTCTGGATTTGAGTTCTTGTGGGCATGCTACAGAATCACAAGCAGCTGCCTCAGAGCTTCTAAAGCAACTTCTGTTCCTGGTTCCAAATGTGACATTCCTGACACTTCTGTAAAAGACATGCAGAATTAAAGAAATTAAAAATACCCACGAATTGTCCTGGAGCCAGACCCTTGGGATGCACTCCTTGCACATGGATTGCTTCCTGCCAAGAGCACATCTCCAGCCCCATGTCTCCTCAGCCATCTCTCCCTCCACATTTCTCAAATGCTTACAGCTGCTCCTCTTTCTTGAGTATGTCTGAGAGGAGATCCTGAGGGTTATTCTGATGAGCTGATGCTTTGGAGCATTTGGGGGTTTTTTTCACCAGTTTCATGGCTGGCAGAGGCCTCACTGCAGCCCCAGCTACCGAAACCCATCCATCGCAGCACTCGGGGTGAGGTACTGGGGTGCTGAGGCACAAACTGATTGCCACTTGTTCACAGATATTTGGGTCCTCAAGCATAAATGGCATGGGCATTCATTCCCACATGGGCTGATTGGGTGCTCATGCATAAAACACAGCCCTCGGTTATTTGGGTGCTCATGCATGAAGTGTTGGAGTGCTCAAGCATGGCCTGGTAGGACACTCAAGCATGCACTGATTAGGCACTTGTGTACCACTGACTGGGTGCTCATGCATGTAGCAGTTGGGCAGCCATGCACAAACTAATTATGTGCTCATGCATTAATTAATTGTGCCCTTTTGAACAAATTAATTGTCTGGGCACAGACTTACTGGGCACTCGTGTGTGTACTAATTGGACACTCATGCATTAAATGGGTGCTCATGCATGAACTGCTGTATCATTTCTGCATAGATATTCTGGGTGGTGTAAATGGGTGAAGCAATTTTGCACTCATGTGTGACCCAATGGGGTCCTCACGTGTCTTGTTTTGGCACTTGTGCATGAACTAATTGGGTGCTCTTGTGCAAATACCATAAACCCTGCAATTTATGCCTGATACTCCCATTCCCGTGCCTTCCAAAACCTTTAGCACTTTGGGTGGTTTGGAATAGAGTTTGAATTGTGCAATTCAGGCCTAGAGCTGAGTTGGGACAGTAATTAGAAACAGAGGGCACAAAAGAAGAACTGCCTCTCTTGCAGAGATTAATGACCATTAGTTATGTGTTCTGTGCCATCCTAGAACATCCTCCCAGCTCGCTTAGCTGCTGTTCCTGTCCTTGCTCTTTGTACACACCAGATTCCCTTTGCTCCAGATCATTGCACTGTTCTCCCCAAGCCTCTTTCTTTCCTTCATAGCCTGTAGTTTCAGAGCTCATATCCATTGCTGTCTTTACAGAGAGCAGCTTTAAGCTAAACTGTATCTGTTTCTTCCCTTTTGTGTCCTCGGGTCTTTCTCAGGTCGTGTGTGTGGGTGTGCCTCTGTGCTGGCTGAAAATTGCTTCTTTTAATCCTGAGACTGATATTCAGGTACTTACCCAGAAAGGCCTTATTCCCTGAAGGAATACTGATTATATGATAAAGGGAATTAGCACCCTTGAGACGAAACAAGCCAGCACCATTTTTAGCATGAAGTGTCTGTCAACAAGCAAAACTGGTGCTAGAGTGAGATGATATCCTTGAGATCTCCTCATGACCCACCTTAAGAACACCACCTCAGCTAAGAAGAAACTGAAATACTGCTTGCAGTATAAACTGTTGTGGTAAATATGTACCAAATATATCATGTAAGTACATATGTGAAACACATGCCTGTGGCTCAGGCTGCCATCACCAGATGGCCCTGTCCCATACACAGCCATCCCTCATCCTCTGGTGTTCCTGCAGGGTGGGATGCTCCTCTGGCAGAACTGTTGCTGTTCCCTTCATTTCTCCAAGCAGACTCAGTGCTTGTGATAGAGAGCTCCCCAGGGAACAGGCAGCCGTGCTTGAGGGGTTTTTTCTGCAGGCTCTTTATGATCATTTCTCTTCAAAGATTAAGAGCTGTAGTGGAACCAAAATCAAGCTATACTTTAAAAAAAACCCTCAGCCAACCAACCCCCTCTGCAGATGTGATGGCACCACTGTCTTGTCTCAAGAGAAACTGATCTCTGGATGAGCTGCAAGAGGCAGCAGGTTTGTACAGTTACTCACACAGGCCCGGGGTGTGAACACGCAGGTTGGTCCCCTGCACCACCACAAAACTCTGTTTCTGGTACTGGATACAGGCTTGTGTTTCTGATTTCTAGGAACTGTAATTCAGAATTTGTAACTATACATATCTGCAATTCCTGCTGAAGTCAGTAGGTAGGTTTTTGTGTAGAAAATGTTGAAGAAAACAGCTCTATGGGTGGCATTTGTCCAACTTCATGTTTTATTGGTCTTAAACAAGCAGCACTGCCCTGCTGGTCGCTCTTGTGTAGTTCCAAGAGGCTGATATTGTGGTTTTGAGGTTTCAGGCAGGAGCCTGATTGGAAATAAGGCACAAATAAGATACAGGAGCTGTCTACAGCCTCTCGTCCTGTGCTCATGGGGTGCAATTTCAGCAGTCCAGACCTACAGTGCAGCAACATAAACAAGACCAGCTGCACTCAGGACTTTCCACTCTAGAATAACAAAGGTTGGGTGTTTCAAACTGGATGGCAACTGGAACATAACTCTGTTCAGCAACTGGGACAGCCCTGGCACTGCCCCTGGAGCCCAGTTTGGCTTTCTGGGGCTACTGGGGGCTCCATACTCTGCTGGCTGAGAGGGGCAAACTGCAAGGAGATCCTGGCTGCCGAGTTTAGAACAAGGTGGACCCTCCACTGCCCTGTGTCAGAGATCTTCCTCTCCCCTTGCTTCCTCACTCTTGCCAGCTGCTTTGGGAAAAACAGGATCTGTGTGTGCCTGGCCACTTTTAGCAACAGCACATTCTTCTGCCAGACTGAATGGACACATAACCATGGCCTCTTCATCTCTGGGATTATCCTTGCAAAAATCAAAACTCTGACGGTCTCCAAGGCAGAGCCTTTTTATGGTTCATCTTTGGGTGGATGCTGCACTGCACATGACTTGTGTGAACAACAAAGCACCCTGAGGAAAGATGTGTTAGGATAAAGCTTTTTTTTTCCCCGCAAGGAATTTTTTTGGTCTTTCCAGGCTTTTGCAGTGATACTTCAGGCAATCATGTTGTCTCCCTTAGTTTATACAGGTGATTATAAAACAAATATGGAAACACCTATTTATCTGATGAACAAACTCCCCCTGGAGCAGAATTTTGGCTTCTGTTTCTGGCTCTGCCATTGATTACTGCAACATATTAATGGACTGGACCTCAGTTGACGTATTGATAAATGGGAGATAAAAATATTAATTCCCTAGCAGGTGCATTGGGAATTAATAACTAGTTTTAAAGCACTCTTAGAATCATCAGTATGAGATATGTTACCCTGGGAAGTGGTCTGATTCTCGTTGGTACTCTGATACGTTTCCCAAATCGGGTTTGGGTTCTGTACTGGGAAAGGGCTGCTGGAGCTACAGTTTGCAGGTGGCACATGGCTTCACTCTGTCTCCTGCATTAGGTGCTGTCTGCTTCTCTGCAGTCATTTATGGCATTGTATAGTGGGGCAAAATCCATCCCAGACAGGTCTGAGCTCAACTGGGGCCCCCAGTTGCTATCCCAGTACAAATGACCCTCACACTGCATCTGTGTGCTCTGCAGGGCTGGAGCCTCCGTGTCTGCCAGGTTGCTGCCAGCTAATCAGAGAAGCAGTTAGTAAGAAAATCCAGGGTTATTTCCATCTGGAAAACAGAAAACATGGAGCAGCCCTTCCCACAGTTTGTTGCTCCCTGTTCAGATTCATTTCCACACTATTAAAATGCGAATGTAATCCCCGCCCTTTAAACTAATTAATGTTAAAACTCTTTCTCCAACCACTGTGTAGTCTAAATGAAAGCTGGGGCTGAGTAAACCAGGGATGGAAATGAAAGCATCACCTAGTGCTCGCTCAGTGCTGCATTCCTGAGGTGTTTTATCTGATCCTGTGTATTGCCACAGGCCTTTCAGGGCAGGATTCTGCTCCTCTCTGGGCTGAGCTGCTGGGAGGAGCTGCCTGACAGAGGTGATGGCTTTCACCAGGGCAGGGCTGGTGCAAGTGAGGAGAGAGTTGGACCCAGTGCCTCCTTCCTGGCAGGAATGAACTGCACCAGTTGGAGAGAAACCTTAATTGCTGCTGAATCAGTTAGGCCGTCTTTAATCAAATCCTCCTCTCCTCAGCCTTGTGATTTTTTATCTTACTCTCTGTTAACAGCATTTAGTTACATTAATGGCTTTTCTGGCATGAGCCAACATGGTTTTTGACCGATTTGATTTCAGTAATTCTTTCTCTTACACGAGGAGTAGACCCGTCATATTTGCAAATCAGAACTACACCCGTGTTGGCCCAGGTTTGTGCAGTGAGAACAAGTTACCCACACAGGCACCTACCTGTGGTTTCTTCACTGCTGGCCCTGCCATCGGGGATGCCACCAAGCCTCTGCTGAGTTACAGCAGTGTGAGCTCTGAAAGCCTTGTCCCAGGGACCTGCTGGCTGCTCCCAGGATGATGCCTCGCTGCCAGAGGGAAATCAAAGGGCACGAATGATGGCAGGCTCCAGTTCCTCCTTCCCTGGTGGGCACTGGGACAGTGATCGTCTGCACTGGGAGCAAAGTGTAAAGTTACGAGCCAGCCCAGAGCATGTTATTTCTCAGCACAAATGAGCCTGCAATAATGTGTCCATCTGTGTTTATAGGTAGGAATTTAATGTGAAGATAAACCAGTTAAGATCACTGGAGCTGTCTCTGGCTGCCCGAGGAGTGAGGGTGATGCTGTGGGGGAGCAAATGCTCCCAGGATACTTGGACACGAGTGAGAGAGAGCAACAGAAACCAGGAGTGAAAATAGACACTTAATGCAGCTGATCCTACTGCTATGCAGGGTTGGTTTGTGCCATGTACTTTCTTGTGCTTTATCCAGTTTAATTTTAAACATCTCACTTGATGGGACTTCCATGGTTTCCCTTGGGAACTCGTTCCTAAGCCTGCCCTAAATTTCCCTTCATCTTTATCTTAGATCTCCCCTTTTTAAAGCACACTAATGAAGTGAAATACTCCTTTCTCTTTTCTCTGTTTCTTATGATATTAAAATATATTCCTCCACACGTGGGTTGGCAGGGAGGAATTTAAATTTATTCTGCAGCTATGCTGGAGCACTGAAGAAACGCTTAACTCGATGGGAAAAGGTTTTAATAAACCCCCTGCAACTGCAGCCAGTGGTAGACTCAGGGCTTGTCTTTAAAGGGCTCATCTTTCAGTGTTTCAGCTTATCCTGGGCCATCATAGAAGAACAGTAGGAAAATATATATTCTCCAGGATTTTCAAGTATCCCAGGAGCATTTGGAGCAGAGGCGCTTTCTGCCAGGTCTGTGTGTCCCTGGAGCAGGGGCAGGTAGGGTTTCATATCCAGCCAGCACAGGGAACCTCCAGAAATGGAGCTTAGAAAACAGCCTGCCAGTGGGCATTAACCTCTTCTAATCAACACTGCGAGATGTGAAGTTTATTTTACTAAAACTGCAAAGAAAAAGGGAAGGGTTTTTTCCTTGTCTTCTAGGCTACACTAAAAAAAAACATGAAAAAAGAAATCATGGCAATTGATTGTAATAATTTTTTTTTCTGAGAGTTATTGATAAATTAATAAACAAGATGTTTTATTTGGAAGCTTTTTTATCTTATAATTTGCTTTAATAAAAATGAACCAAATATTGATCTGGATATTTTGAACTGAAATATTGGAATGGTTAATTTTTCTGGATCGTGTCTTCTTCCACTCTTGTAATCTTCTTTACCAGTTTTCACAGAAAAGTTATGCCTAATATTTCAGAATGGCCTGACCAGATTTCAAAAAAAGAAGCCACATTATTTTTTTCTATCTCTGATTTTAATAAAAATTAAAATAGAGGTTCTTCTTTTTTTTTCTTTTTTGCATAGAGATAAAGAACCCAAGGGAATGTTGATTTGAAGTTTGAATTTATGCATTTTTCTTTGAAAATGTGTTGGAGTGGAAGGGAAACAATGCAGGAAATAAAAGAGAACAAAGGCTCACTGCAGAAATGAGCATGATGACAGTGCAGTGAGGCAGTTTATGACCAGAATTGTTCAAACAGCTGGAGATTGTATTACACTGTTTATCATGTTTAAATCCATGTCAAAATGACATACATTGTGGAAGTTTTTGTGTGAGACTGGGAACTAGGTATTATGTGAAAAAGTTAACCATATGTTGTAATATTCTTCTGGGGACAAGAAATCTAGCTGAGACTAAAGGCAAGAGTGAGTTCACCCGAGAAGTCGTGTCCTCCTGGGACAGATGGGATGGTGTGGGCTGCATGCAAAACACTTGGGTGGTTTGCAGAGCTCCTTGAGTCATAGAATTAATTTTATTTTCCCCTCCACTTTTTATCTCTTTATAAATATCATTGTGTTTGAGGTGTTTTTGCTCCCTAATTGTCTAATGGGTGATGGAGGTGGGGGAAATTCCTTCCCTTTGACATTTTCTCCCATCTGTGGTGGAGCAGGAGTGTACCTGAGGCTGCTGCCTGGCAGTCATGGGTCTCCTTTCTGTTTTCCCTTACTCAGACTTATTCTTGTCATCACATTTTGCTTGTGAACACTCCCAAAATCTGCAAGTCAGCAGAAGGCTGAGGCATGGCAGAGCTCCCTTGGCCTACTGGACAGATTGAATTTCACCCACTAAATGTGTTTCAAACTGCGAGAATTCAAGCAGCTCACAATTTCTATGGTCATTTGTGCTAATAAAGTTTGACAGGCTGAATGTTAATGCAAAGTAAACAGGAGAGGGGGTGCTAACAAGGTCATAATGAAGCTCACATTTTAATTTAATTGAAATGAATATATGAACGCTCTTGGGAAATAGTTTGCTGTTCTCCTCTAGGCTGTAATGCAGCATGTGGTAGCAATGGGCAGTTTGTGAGTGGTAGAGTAAAAGAAAGCTATAGCTACTCTGCAAAGGACAAATTATATCTAGCTAAAGGAAGAGGACTGACTCCAGAAAGGAGGGAAGCAGTAGAGGATGTTTTTTTACAGGAGCTCATCACTCGTGGCTGCCCACTCTTGCCCTCTTGTTGCTGTGACTCCCAGCTAACCACACTTATGTCTCCAGTGTGATTCCCATTGATTTCAAAGACACAGCCTGTAGGGAAGCACTGAGCTGGGCTCAGATTTTACCAGATGTGAACACTCTCAAGTCCTCTGAAATCCGGTTTTGAAGGCAGGATTGCTTTGCTTCTTGCAGGAGGGGCCTTAGTCCAGACCAGGCTGGTTAGCAAATCCTTTAAAAAGTCTTTTACTACTACTTTTAATTTGTTCTCTTTTAAATAATGGCTGAATGCAGACAAATGAGTTACTCGCACTCTCTCGCGTGTGCATGCAGGGAGTATGTCATAGCCGAGGAATTGGGCTGACTTATCCAAAGCTGTTGGCTCTTTCTTTCCAGGCGTGCTTTCCTAATTCCAGATGGATAAGAGAACAGTGGTGTGCAAGGAACCATCCCCCTCCATCTCCTCCTCCCAACTTTGGCATAGTTGTGTTTATTGCCTGCAACTGAGGGAGTTCCAATATCCTTGCAAAGTTCTGTCTGAGGAGACCCGGTGAGCAGAGCATTATTGGTGCAAAACCCTCTGTAACCATCAGATGCTTTTCCAGGACTCAAAAACATTTCAGGCTCTTTTGTAATAAATGTAAATGGCAAACCAGAGGTCAGGGATGGTCTCAAGGGCAAAGACTGGTGTCTAATCTTTATTTTCTCTTTATGAGCTGCTGTAACAACTTTGAACGTATGAAAGAAATCAGCAGAAATGTGAGACAAGGCAATCTTATTAGGAAACTGGCACATAGCTTCTCAGACTTGTTCCTTGACCTCCTTTGGAACAGCCATGGGGCCAGGATCCTCAGATGGTGCAAAAGCACAAACGGAGCTGTGAATTACTGCAGCAGGGATTTAGTGTTTCTGTTCAATGAGAACTTTCCTTCCCCCTCTCCCCCCCACCAGAGTTTTCAGCCATTTTAGTCTTGATTTTAATATAATGGTTCTCTTAACATATTTTTCAGATTACTGTGGAGATGACAAATAGTTTGAGCTTAGCACTCATGAATATATTCAGGAAATGGGGCCAGTTTATAAGATGAAGGGTTTGGTCCTGCAGTGATCTTTAAAGCTAATCCTCCAAAGTGTCCTTAGGAATCTGGGGGCAATTTTGGGTTGGACTCTTGGTTGACATTTACATTTACAAAATCAGGGTTTTCACCAGTTAAAGATCATTGGATACTATTTGCAAGAGGGGAGATAATAATGCCAATTTATTAGTCTGAATGCTCAAGGTTTTAAAATTAATTTGCATATTTCAGTAATACCCTGTACATATGCATGACTTTTGGGCTTGACAACCAAAAAGTGAATTCCTTTGTGTCCAAAAGGATGTTCCATTTGCCACTCCACCCCACATAAAATGTTTCACTTTTGGGCTGTTGGATTTGGGGCAAAAGAATGAAGATTTGCAAAGCTGCCCAAGGAGGAGGAAATGCTGGCACTTGCTCTGTACAGTACTGGGTCAGAGGCTGGGATCCAATCTGGGAGGCCCAAGTTTGATCCCCTTCTATTTAAAAGGTGTTCTAATCCTGCTCTACCAGACTTTAAAGCCCCTTTAGGGTGGAGGACACATTTAGGCTCTCCCCAGTGCCCCATGGAGGGAAAGGACTGCATCCCATGCCAGCCAGGAATGAGTGCTGTCCTCAGTCCCCTCTGCCAGCCAAAACTGGGCAGCACATTCATCCTGCAGCCAGATATTGTTCCCAGCAAACAAATCATTTCCCAGCAAGTTTGCTCTGTCCCAGAAAAGATTTCATCCCTTTCTCGCTCAGGCACTGCATGCCTGCTGCACTTGATGCTGTTTCCCAAACCATCCCATGCTGTTCAACCACATTAAATATTGTGCTGAAGCTAATTAAGATGACAGTCTGGGAATGTTTTTATTAACTTTGCTTGCTGAATTTCCTTCCCCCCAGATCCTGGCTGTTGTAACTTTCAAAAGCTGATTCAGAGCATTTCTCTTTTACCATATTCATGTTGGTGTTAGCCTGGAGGTTGACACTGGACTTAATGCTTGTGTTAGTGTAAAGGAAGAGTGGACAGCTAAGTGCTTAGTCTAGTTTAATCTAGAGGGATGTGCCTGACATGCCTGTAGAGCACTTCCTTAAGGATGAGAAAATAGAATGTCTGACATTTAATTCTCCTTTAGCTGAGCATCAGTGCAACAGGCATTTCTGACAGTGCTCCAGACAGTGGCACAGAGTGCCCGGAGGGCTGGGGCAGCTCCTGCCCTCCTCAGCTCTGGTCAGTCCCTGTCAAAGGCAGAAGAGCCTCAATGTGTGGGGCAGTGCATGGTGCAAACCAGGGCCAGTTTTTTGATGGTTTCTCACTTGGAATTTTCATTTTTCAGGTTCTTCATATTTTACGTGTAAAAGTTCAGTTAAGGAAAAATGCATTCCTGTCAGGCTTTTGGCTGCAGGTCTGTAAATTGAATGTTCAGAAAAAAGTCTGAGCTGTTTCATAAATATGTCTCAGGGACCTTTAGCTCCCTTCAGGCTGGTTCCTGTACCAGGAATAAAAGTCACTGTAGGCCTTAAATCTGATGAAATTCTTCCGTTGCTTCTGTGTGAGGAAGCGGTTGAAGTTGTGGAATCTGGTCAGCCTGTAAAAGCTGTTTCAGTTGTTGATGAAGGGCCAATCCTCATGAAATCATTGAGAACTTTTTCCACTGGGATGATTAATGGTCAAGTCCTCAAAAAATTATCCTATACTTTAAAAAATGCCCTCTGAGCATCAGAGTGAATAGAAGTGAGGGCAGAATGTTGTGTGTGCTGCAAATCCCCTGTGAGGGCAAAAACGAGACAAACACATTGGGGGACTGGTGAGGGATGGGAATGGTATCTAAATATGACATAGAAAGTCCATTTATTTTCTTGTAACCCCAGACATATTAAGGACTGGCACATGCAGCTGACACATAAACAAACTGTGCTCTCTCTTTTAGAAAATATGTGGACAGGGTTGCTCATTGTCAGTCGTGCAGGCAAAAAAATAATAAACACAGATGTATATTGGAAGGGATGGAAATGCCCTGAATTCTCCCAGCTGAAATGCAGGCACTGAGAGGAGCCTGAGGAAGGACTCTCCCTGGGTGTCACTGGTGGTGGCAGTGCACTGTCTGTGCTCCTCTTACTTCAGGACTTGAGGAAGTTTGGAAGAGGACCTGGCATGGTCCTTACTTCAGACATGGGCTTTTTTGTCCCCTAAATGTTGCCAATTTCTTCTCCTCCCTACTCTCATCTCTTTTGGGCTGTTGCAGTAGAGAGCATGTTGATGCCATGAACTGCTGGCTCAATTTTTCTGCCTTTTGTCCTGGTAATTTCAGCATGGAGCTGGTCTAGGAGCATCACTGCTTTGAGTCTGCATGGCTATTGAAAAAAATTATGGAGTGTAAATTTAGATTTTGTTAATACTGTATGTGAAATAATTATTTTTGAAGTGACAAGAGGATACTAACCATGAATTACTTCATTAGGCAGCAGTTTTAAGAGAACCCAAACCACCACTCAAAGATGTCTAGTAAAGAATGACCCAATTAGCAAGCCCTGCTGTCTGCCTTCTACCCATCACTGGGACGTGTTAGGATTTTTCAAGTTAAACTGTCAATGTGAGCTGTTAACTGTGTGTTGTGCTAATAGTTAGAGGTCCCTGTCACAAGTTAGATCTCATTTTGTTTATGTTTTTTCCTGAAATGGGGGTCAGTTGTGCAAGAAAAGCCATAAACACTTTTGCTTCAAGCACATTTTTCTAGCCTAGTTGTCTGTAAAATCCCAAAAGGCAGAGATTTGTTTTGTTTGCAATGGAAGAATCTTGCCTTGGTTGTGTTCAGCTAAGTCCAAAACCTCCAGAAAAAGAAAGTTTCTCTAAAATAGACAGTTGGATGTGCATAATAAGTCTGATAGTTCCCATCAGGGAATTTCCACCTGTATTTTGAGATTCAAAATAAAATTCCCTGCACACGTTGGTTTATGTCAATGTCTAGAATTTCCCAATAAGTCCACTATCTCCATGTGCTGTATAAACAATAGGGAAAGATTTGGCTCAAGCAAGTTTACAATCTAAATTGAAGACAAACCGGGAAAAGTTAAGGATTTTTTGGTGAGATTTTTGAAGACCCACGTCTAGTTGTAATTATAGTAATATTTAATTTTATTATTGTTTATTCTACAAAAATGGTAGGATCACTTCTCAGGATCTTATCATGAGTACTGCCTTAATTACTGTTATTTGGAAAGTCCCGGCACCTAGAGTTAAGGTGTTGCATAAGACTCAACTTTCATGTAACAAACCCCAGCAAGTTTCTTGTCTTTGCGATTTTCAAGGGAGCTTTGAGGATTGAGATGTTGAAAAAGCTCACAAATTTCTGATCTTTAAGAAGTCTGACTCATGACTTTTTTCATCTCTAGTGTTAGAAATATTGGTAAAATGCTGGTGAGAGAAACCCAGCCGAACACAGGGCTCACAAATCCTTGTTGCTTAATGGGATTATCTGAGTTTATTTTGCACAGAGCCCTGCAGAAATGGGACTCTCCCATTGCAAACCCGTACAGAAGTGAAGTAAATAAAGCAGTATTTCAGTCCAGCTGCTCTGCCTCCTCAAGGCTCGCAGAGGAGGTGGGATTCTTGAGGAGCGCTCTGGGTGTTGGGATCGCCGAATGCCGAGGTGTGCGGAGCTCCGGAGCAGGAGATGCCGGAGGCTCGGATTGTGCTGATGCTGCTGCTCCCTCAGCCCGCCCGGCCCCGCGGGACCTGCTGACCCCGGCCTGCACGGGAAGCTGGCCGACGGCTCCTGCAAGGTGTTGAGGGGAAAATAGATTAGTCTGAGATACAGAGAGTCTCAGAGCTGTCACGGCGCTTTAAAAAATAAAGCTCGCGGTAAACAAAGCAACACGCCTGCTTCCACGCAGTCTGTGGGATCGCTGCCGCCAGCCTTTCCAGCCGGCTCAGGAATTCCACTTATTTCCGACCCCAACTCCTCTCTGCCTCCCAGTGTTGACCAAGGCTGCCCGTGTGTGCGGACACACGGCGAGCACGAACTCCTGCCGGGGCAGCGAGGCACGGCCGGGCACAGCGCTCAGCCGGGGCTGTCCCGCGGCTCACGGCCCCGAGGGCCCGGGCACGGCGGCCGAGAGCCCGGGCACGGCCCTGAGGGCCCGGGCACGGCCGCTGAGGGCCCGGGCACGGCGCTGAGGGCTCGGGCATGAGGGCCCGGGCACGGCGCTGAGGGCCCGGGCACGGCACTGAGGGCCCTGGCACGGCGCTGAGGGCCCTGGCACGGCGCTGAGGGCTGGGACACTGTGCTGAGGGCCCGGGCACGGCCGCTGAGGGCCCGGGCACGGCGCTGAGGGCTGGGACACTGTGCTGAGGGCTCGGGCACGGCGCTGAGGGCTGGGACACTGTGCTGAGGGCTCGGGCACGGCGCTGAGGGCTCGGGCACGGCGCTGAGGGCTGGGACACTGTGCTGAGGGCTCGGGCACGGCGCTGAGGGCTGGGACACTGTGCTGAGGGCTCGGGCACGGCGCTGAGGGCTCGGGCACGGCGCTGAGGGCCCGGGCACGGCGCTGAGGGCTCGGGCACAGCGCTGAGGGCCCGGGCACGGCGCTGAGGGCTCGCCGCCACGCCTCAGCGTGGTTCCTCGCCTTACACGCCGCACGTTTTGGAGTTCAGATCTTTACATTTCAAATGTGTTAAACACTTGATCGCTTAACACTCCTCCTGAGAAAACTGGATGGGTTTTGTCTCTTTCGATGTTGCTGCTGTTGCGACAGTGCCGTGCTGTAGCTGGGGGAATTGGAACAGTTGCACAAGGCCAAGGAAGTTCAGCAAATACACGACAAAGGACAACGCCAAAGCTACAGGGAGCACAGGTATGATCACATCACTGCTTAGTTAGAGACTTCCAAGCGTGATGATCATTCCCCACAGAAATCCTTTCAAGTTTACTTTTTGAACGAGGTGTAACTGGCACCCCTGACGTGGAGCTGTGTGAGTGGCTGCTGCCCTGCCTGCCCCTCAGAGTCACTGCAAGGAAATAAGGAATTTTCTGCCTGCCACTCAGATTTTGCAATTCTTTTATTAATTGAATTTTACTCAAGTCAGAGGAAATTGACTCTGTCCTGCCACTCAGCTCCCACTTCAGCTCTCCAAACAGGGCATGCATGATGTGTACTTCATTTTTTCTTGTTTCTTGTTAAAAGGATGAATTTCACCGTGTGTGGCACACCATGGTGAATAATAACAGCCCCCAGGCCTAAGCTCCTCCTCCAGGCTTTCTGGTTTTGTGTCCTGTAGCCGTGCTTTACCTGTTGCAGGAGAGCATGCCAGCCACAGCTCACTTCCTTGCATGGAGGAGAAGCAATTTCTGCCAGAAGAACGATAAAAATAGCATCCTCCTTAATCCCTGCTCTGATTTCCACCAGGAGTGACCGTTGCGCTTGGAAATACCAGTAAACTTTATTGGCAGTAAAAGAATTATATATATTATTTGAAAACCAAGAAAGAGGCAAGAAAAAATGTTATGGGACCATTAAAAGCTTCATGAGGAATCCTCTTTTCATGTTTGCCCTGGGAGTTTCAGCTGCTCTGATATGAATACTGTCTTACTGAATGCCTTGCATGACTTTTTATGGAAGATGAAGCAATTGCTTCTGGAAGAGTTATTCCTAGAATCTCTTAAAATATTGTCATTTGGGTGACAGCAGCAATTCAGTAATCCTTTTTGCCTTAAAATGGTCATATTAAACCAAATTAAACAATAAAACTTTCTTGTGGGATTTAAGCATATAATTATTAATTGCAAGTTCTCTGTCATTAGCTAAGGTTATGTTTAAATATAAATTTTATATCTCTAAGACCAACACTATAAATTACATTGGCTTGAGAGCTTGATGTAAATTGATAGAGTTTTTGAAGGGGGTAGATACAGTTCTTGTCTGAACCTCTTTCTCCTTCATTCTTTCCTCTCTTGTTTCCTAAAAGAGTTTTATAATTTCAAAAGCATAACAAGCAAAAAGAAAGCGTTGGGTTTTTCTGGGGTAAAGATTTTAACTGAGAAATGGTCTTTTATCTAAAATTTAATCATTTCTAAAATGCATTTTTCTTCTGAACTGCATGCTTTACTTTTTAATCCTTTTTTTTAACTGTAGTTTAATTTTTCAGTTAAATTTTTGTCAAAGGCTATGGATATTTGCCTTTGTAGGGAAATATGAGGAACATTTTTACATATTGTATAAATTAAAAAGGAGCAAAGAAAAACTGAAAACTCCATCCATTTCATATTATGGATGGATTTTTGTTCTAAAAGTCTCAAAATTCACTGCAACTTTGACAATTTTTGGTGAACTAGACTTAGATTTTTGTCCATCCTGATTGTAATATAGCCTGAGGAAGAAAAAGGAAAATTGGAACATAAAATATATATCAAAGCTCTTGTTTAGTTGGTGTGGCTCCAAAAAAATTTAAAATACTTCTAAATTCTCTTCAGCTGTTTCACACAGAGGCATAGTTACTATGAAAATTAATGAATCAGGCTCACACCTGCTGTATTGACACAGCCAAATTCCTTCTTGATCTTGAAACTTTGCTCCACTCATGTGTCACCTGCCCATGTAACCAGATAGGTCACTCAATACAGCGTGTTATGCTGGGATGAATCATGAGGTGATTCAAAGATCTATTTTTTAAGAGTGTTTAATAGAGGGAAGGAGCAGAAACTCAATTTGATGTCTGTTTTCCACTCATTTGCTGTGAATTGATGGGAATTACACTTACTCCCATTGGATTTTCTCTGTCAGTGCTGATCTGAGTCCTGCGTGGGTGATTTTGATCAGTGTCACACCCAGTGATGCAGCAGTGCTTTACATGGGGCAGCTTTCATTGCTTTCAGTGGAGCTGAGATGAAAATCCAAGGGTTCCTTTGGTTCCTTTGAATTTCTTCCTCCTGGGAACAAAGCTAGAGTGGTGAAAGCTGTTTGATGTTTGCAGGTGGGCCACTCACCCCACACTGAGAACCCTGTCAGGGAACAGAACTGCCATCCTCATCCTGAATACCTCTATTTTGTAGCAGCCCACATCAATTTTCCTTTGAATTTCCTGTGGGATTGCTTTTTGTCTGATGTGAAGACAACAGTCTAGACATCCCTTTACAAAAAAAAGAAAAAAGTCTTTCTATCTGCAGTCTGAGAGAGGCCAGAGCACAAGTACAGGTAAATATAGGACATGTGAGATTGATTTGAAACCATAACTGGGGAGGTAAGTACTTGCACTCAACTCCAAAAAGCTGCAGCTCTAGCAGTGTCCTACATAGCTCTTACATCTCACTCCTACTTACCTGCTCACTGCTGGTGGGACCAGAATATTCCATTTCCCCAAGAGCCTTAATGGTTTGTTTTTTCATAAACAGGCAGTGGTTCCTGGGAGGGATGCAATTTTTTTGTTGGTTTGGTTTTGTTTTGTTCTGATATGAAAGTACTGTCTCAGCATCCTGCTACTCACTGCAGTTGGCTTAAGGAAGAAAATAGAGATGTACTGAGCTGGCTGAATGCCTCAGTATTTACACTGTGCTTGTGTATTTGCAGTGATTAGTGTTTTCCATAAAAACTTTGTTCCATTATCTTCTATCTTCACATTTCTTCTAGTCCTTGAGGACATTATAATAACTTTCATATCCAGGTGTGCAGGAGCTTGTTCTGTCCCTGGAACTTAGTGTACAGCTGGATATCCCATATTTCTCTTATGCAGCCCTTCAGTGCCCAGATTTATCCCTCTGGGTCTCCATCTTCTCTGAAATATTCTCCAGCTCAGCAAGGGCAAGGACCTTACAGGCAGCTTTTCCCTCTTGTTTTTGGACTGAATCAAAAAAGCCTCAGCCTAATGCTCAGGTAGAATATTAAAAGAACAGTAAAAAGGACAACTCCTGGCTGCAAAGAGTCTCTTATGATAATTGTCTAAAATTAAATAACTCCATATGAAAATATCCACTGTTAACTTATTAACCCCTTTGAAGAGCAGTTCTTTTGAATATTTTCTTCTGGCTTCAATAGATTTTGGATTGATACCTTAACAGTCTGCTTTCCAACTGAAGGAAATTCAGCCTTTTTAAAAACAGCCAGAGGATTTTTTTGCATCAAATGCACTGTCAGAAGAGTGAAATAAGTGTTTATCTATTGCTTTGCCTGGTTCCTCAAGGCAGCAGCATTGAGAAAAATGAGTAACATAGAATCAGAGATCAGAGTTTAGATTAATGTAAAACATTTGCTAGAATTACAGGAATTTTGAAGATACTACAAGAAAATTTGTATATTAAAAAAGTTAGAATGAATAATTGTTACCATTAAAGGGACTTTGGTGCTTCTGGTAGGTAATTCTAAGCTCCTTTCCCATTAATGGTAATTTGCCAGGAAGGAAAGGGACATTACATAAATATTTCAAAGTAACCTGGACAGCAATTTGAAGATACTAAGCTTTCAACTTGACAGCCCCAAGCACCTTGATTCATCTTAACATCCTGTAAGATCTTAAATGCAAACAAGCACTTTACTTGAACGGGACTGACTTCAGGACCAAAATGAGCTTCATTATACAGGGCTGAATGAATATTAGGGAACCATCAATTTTACCTCAAGCACGTTAATTATCTCAACTGGAAGATGGGCAATAGGGATAGACACATGAAGTAAACCAGAGTCATTTTTCTAAACAAACCCTGGACCTGCAGTCTGCACATGGCAAACCTGTCTCTCATCTGCTCTAATCTCTGCACAGCTCTGCTTGCATTGGACTCTGCTTCCCAGGAAGGTGCTAAAGAGAAGACAGGTAGTGACTGCAGGGAACCAAACTTCCTTTAAAAAAAGCTTGCAGTGTTCATGATGCCACTTCTAGAGAACATACAGGATGCAAAACTGCCTGAGGCAGGGTTTTGTTGGTCAGAGAAACCCCTTGAAACCATGGAATTTGGTGATTATTAATGCACTTTAGTTCTAGGACTGTGCTAAAGTAACTGTAGCATGTGAGTGAAAGTGGAAGAGCTTCATTGGAGGAAGGCAGGCAGCCCTGGAGAAACAAATCTGGCAGTAAGGCTTGTGCTGGGTTCTGGGTTTGCCTGGGCTCAGAGATGGTTTGCTGCTCATCCCTTGGTGCTCCCTTTGATGCTGCTGCTCAGAAATTAGAAGAAAATTCAAGATGCAGCTCTGTGTTTAACAGATATGTTTAATCAGAGAGTCACTCCCACTCCTGGCACTTTTCTTCTTTCTCTCCTGTCTGTCTTCCTGTCTGTGCCCCAGGTACATTTTTAAGGTCAGCAGCCCTGCCTTGGACTTCCTATTTTTATTTTAAAGCTCCCAGTTACAAGAGAGTCTAAGTTCCTGTGAAGTGTTGAATTTCTCTCTCTGTGATTGTAGGGGGGGGTTTGTTTCATTTTGTTAAGGTTTTTTGTTTGTCTGTTTGTTTGTTAGTTTTTTGATGGTTTGGTTTTAATATAGCAAAAAGAGAAGTGACTTCTCTTAATTCTCTGTCAAGTGTGGCAGGAAAGGCACAGTGCTCCCAGTCACACTAAGACTCATTTGCCAGTCTGCTCAAGAAAGTAAGTTACAGCCAAGAATGCAGGGATTTGATTCCTAGCTGGATTTACTGGACAGCAACTGGGATGACGAGCTGTTGTGATATCTCAGACCTTGTAATTTGGAGCCTCTTTTTGAACATCTATTTGACACACATTAGAGGATTCCTAAAACAGGGGTCACAGCGATTTGTGGTCATTAAAGATTATTCTCCTAGCAGTAATCCCTGGCACTGATACATAAACTCTGTATAAACAAATACCAAGAGACTGTCTCTGTCTTGAAGAACTTACAATCTAAATAGAAAAAAAAGGCAAACAAAGGATTATGATCACTAGGGCTGGGTGGAGCTAAGAACAAATCCCAGATCTCCTGCACTGCCTTTGCAACATGTCTCTTCTTGTTCACTCAGATCATCTGGATTTTTTTTTCCTCCAAGTAAAAGGAATTTCATGCCAGAGATCTGGCATGATTCCAGGTTGGATAACTCTGGGTGTTTACACTGTCATTGAAGGAGGGTTTCCTCAGCAATCAGAAGTTACAGCCACCAAGTCCTGAGGGCACAAACCAGCTCTGCTGAGGCTCACGGCCAGGAGTCTCTGTGTCCTTGCTTTGTGACCAGACTGTTACACGGGCAGTGGAGCTGCCCTGGCTCAGCCTGACTCGCCTGTGGCCAGCACAAAGCAGCCATTAGGGCACCACACAGGTGCTTTAACATTGTCCTTCCCTCTTACCAGGCTATGTGGGAGAACTCTGCTTCAGGATGTAGGTACCCACCAGTGTAATTTCTGCCCTGTATTTCCTGGAGTGGGCTCAGATCCTCTATTTCCTGGGCTAAACTATAAGAAGATATTGCTGTTTGATGTTACGTGTTGTTCTGCTTCAGCTCAGAAGCAGCTGTGTCACTGGTGGGCACAGTGGGCCTTTGGAGGGTTTATGAGTCAGTGGCTTTGGGGGTTTATAAAATACTGAGGGTGGGCTGTGACATTGTACTGTGATTATTCCTGAGCACACAAACGTTCTCCGGTCCATCATTACGGGGAAAAGGGCTGTGGGAAGCTGTCCCCTTCCCGAGGCAGTGCCATGGGAGTGACACTGGTGTCTCCCACGCTGAGCAAAGGCTTGGGCATCCCTTGCTGAGTCAGTCAGTCCCTTTGGCTCAGCTCTGGCACCGCCTGTTCAGAGGGAATGAATGTGGCAGAGAGCACAGGAGGAGGGCAGAGAGGGGAGTTTGCCTTCTGAGCAAAGGCTGTGTGGGATACAGCAGAAAAATCTGTATTTCTTGCACCCGTTCATGCTGTGGTCCCTGGTCCTCAGTCCATCTTTTAAATCTGTTGTAGGACAGGTGCAGGGGTTGATAGCTACCTAATTTGGTGATGTTTGGCTCTCTGGTTAGTGTCTGTAAAATGTTGGAGGAAGGCTAGGTGGTACTCTTGAGCTGGATTTTGCCAATGCTTACCCAAGAGGAAAAGTGCTGTGGAAATCAGCCACTTGCTCTTCTGAGCCAGGTACTCCTCCACATTCTGGGAGGTGGCAGAAGGTGCTCTGTTGGTCCTCAGGCTGCAGTCCAGGTTCAATCAGGAAAACACTTAAGCACACAGTTCATTTGAGGCATGAGAGTGTTGCTGCCATTCAGGATTTGTGTTTGCTTTGCTGAGTGGGGACAAACTGCACTGCTTGATCTGCTGACCAGAGCTGAGCGAGCAGCTCCTTAATTCATGATGCCTTCTCTAGATAAGCTCCTTTGATGAAAGGGTTTTCTGTCTCAGGCAGAGCATCTTGTGCCATCGGTGTAACCAGCATTTTTGTGCTGTCACTCAAGGGAGCTGCAGGAGAAGTGAGTGCTGATGTCACAGCAGCAAATAACATAGTCCAGAGGACAAATTTATAGGAAGCTGAACTGGGAATATCTAGGAAACTGCTGTTTGTCAGAGAGGTACATAATGTTATAAAAAATAAAATATGTAGCTGATCCATAAATTTTGCTTTTAGTTCCCTTGGCTCGGGAATTTTGGGAGCTTTCTCTCCATGTGCTGAAGCTGTGTATATTATGCATGTGGCACAATGTTCTGTAGGCTCATCTGGTCCCTGCTGTTGTGATGTGGTGGGTACAGTCCCACAGACACGGCAGTGTGATGTCTTGTGAAAAGCAGCACACATTGATGATAATAGGATGAAGGTATCTGACTACTGTAATTGTGCACTCCCATGTTTTCAAGTTGTTCCTAAAGAGAAGAAAATTTCAGTGTAAGAGAGTATACTTGAAAGACTGAACTTCTCAACCCAGCACCAGGAAGGATAAACTGTATTTAAACAATATGTTTAAATAAAGTCTGAATTGATACTGATTCATTCCAGATGAGACTTCGGGATCTGTCAGATGTGTGGGCTTGCTGTGCTATGCTCTAAACGTTTTATCAGAATTAGTCACCCTCTGCACTAAACCAGGTATCTGCAAGGCTTGGACACATGGTTGTGGCAAGCAGCAGCGTTGCTGGCTCTGGGTGCTTCAGTGACCTGGGTGTTGGCTTGGAAACAATTCCTCTGACTGGTGTGGGGGCAGAGATCACTGAGTCACTTCTCAGGGAGCCTTCCCACATCTGATACAGCATTTTGCAAGCCATATAACCATTCTTTGCCTCAGTTTCTCTCTGGGAGGTGAGGATACCAGGGTTTTTTTTGGGATTTTTTTGGTGTTTCCTGAAAGACCTGGCAGGAGGACAAGTGTATTCCTCTTCTCCTTGATTCCCCAGTATACCTTCAAATACCCAGCACAAGGGAAGTTCCTTAAGTCTGTGCTTGTACTGCATTATACAGGGTGGCATGTAAAAAGTGTAGTTTAGACATGTTTCTGAGCACTTTTTAGAATAAAGTTGTTTTCCCAAATGGGGAGAATAGTTTTATAGAGGTTATTGAACAAAGCTTCACTTTTTTGGTCACTGGGAGTATGTACATATTCTGGTTTGAACCACTACTTGAATTCTACCAAGTCAGTTGGTAGAATTACTTAGAGTTAGAATTACCAGTAGCAGCCCAACAGAAGGGACACAGAGAACTGCCCAAGCCTGAGAGCTCCCTGAGTTCTGCACTCAGTTTACTTGATCTGTGCTTTCTCTTCAGCTGTTACTTGGCTGGGAAGCTGAGCCTCTGCCGTGAGCTTCCCCACCATGTGTGGCGTTGGCCGGTCACTGAGCCACAGTGCCAGCTGCAAATGCTCCAGGAGAGGTTCTCTTCCTGTATCAGTCTGATCCCTCTCTGGTTTTCTCCATGGAATCACACAAAGGGGCTATATGTGTCCGTGTATATATATATATATATTTATGCACACGTACATCAGATTCTGTTCTGTCTTCACACTCAGGGTTGCCAAGCAAATCTTCTGAGGAAGAGGTGACCAGCTGCACACTGAGTCTTTCAGCAAAGGAAGCCAAAGTCATCTCCAATTGTGAGAGTGTTTAATTGCCCTCTGCACAGTTCACTGATTTCAAGGCCTGTGGGGACCCCTGTGATTCTTTTGCATGAACACCTGCATGTTACAGCCTGTGGCATTTCAGTGTTTTCTGCATTACAACCATTAATATGTGGCTGAACTGGCCTCTGAGAGCACTATCCAGTCTCAAGCTTCTTTTAGCAAAAAAGACCTCATAGAGTTAGAAGGGAATTAATTTATAATATTCCAGATATGCACAGGACCCTTGGAGTACTTCAGCTTTCAAGATTTCAGGTGAGGCCCCAGCACCCATGTCTTGCAGCTTGCATATACAGTTGTCAGTTAGTGTGAGGAGCTTTTGTGTTATTTCATGTCTCAGTACTTCTTGATTCACTTTGTAGTCACTGAGCTTTTTAATGCCTCTTTCTACTTGACTGAGGTAGCAGATTAAGATCATGAGGCTTGTTCCACTTGGAGTCCCTCGTTGGCAGAGCCTTCCAACGTCATTCCAGCCAGGAGATGACCAGCCCCGGCTGTGGGATGTGGACCTGCCGGGGGGGGTTTGTGTGTGTGTGGGCTGGAAGGTGCTGCTCTTCAGTCCCGTTGTCAAACTCACAGGTAGTTTCCATGTGAATTTCTTTCCTGGTTCTTTCAGATCTGGTTTCATTGTCATTCCTCTTGCATTTGGCAAAATTCCCAAAAAGCTTATTTGCTGTCTGCACCAGCTGAGAAACTTTTTTATAAAATCTTGTCTGTCCTTGCTGTTGAGTAAAGCCCAGGATTGGTGTTGTCTGCTCCCAAGCTTTGTTTCTGTAATGAGGCTCTCAGGTAATGCCAGCATTAGCATGGGCTTTTGTTTGACTGCTTTTCTAAGGCTTTTTTGTTTTCTCTTGTAAGGCTTTGTATTCTATTCTTGCAGTACTTGTAAAAGTTCTAGTAATTTCCACCATTCCAGGGCCCACAGATTTCCACACTCCAATCATATCTTCTGAAGCACCAAACCCAACCTTCCCTGGCAGTTTTGCAGTTTTATTTCACTGCATTTTCTGCATCTTTTACATTTTATTCTGTGTCTGTCTCAGCCCTAGATCAGGGGCCTGGGTAAATTACAAGAAAACACCTGTACTGGTTTTTGCTCCGTTTTGTCCAGTTGCTTGCACTGGCAAGGTGAGGTCTGAGCCTGCCAGGTGTCAAGAGCTCTGCCTGGATCCTGTGTGACCTGTGGCCTTCGGAGCTGCGTGAGGCACTCAGTGCCCCATCCTGTGATGCTGACTGAAGGCAGTAGAAAGACTCCCATTGGTTTTGTTGAGCTTTGGATCAACATTTAATCTTTGGCAAACATTTTATTTCTAAACATTTTAAGATACTTTGATTTCAAAAAGGAGAGGTGTGGCAGGTGGAGCACCTCAAACGGATGTGTGTCTGTGGGAATGTCAGTACTGACTCTTGTATTCATTGTCTGTCACGTGTAGTGGGTAGGAAGCATTAACAACAAGCAGGAGACTTGGTTTTAGGTGTGTGCACTATAGCATTTGTGATAGACGAGTTAGGAACTGTGGAAATCTTGAAATTATGGTGAACAGCAAGCCCCTTCTTTTATTGAGGGCCAGAGCCTGGGGATCTGTGGCCTCAAGGAGCCCCAGGGAGGACCAGGCCCACGTGCTGTGGATGTACTGGCAGCAGCACGAGTTTGTGAAGGCAGGAAAGGGAGAATAACAGAGTCCATGTGCTAGCACAGGTCCCCAGTCAAACTGTCTGACTGAAATGACCTTTCATGGTAGCTGGAAAAAGAGAGCTGTGTCATAAATTGTTGTCTGTGTGTGTTTACAAAAGCGCCAATGCCCACTGGTAATTGTGAATTCATCCCTCTGCTTTCCTGGAATACATTAATTTTCTTTGGTGCTTGTGTGTGCCGTAAGAAAGACCTTGGCTTACAGTGACGAGCAGAAGAGTTATTGCTTCTGCAGAAATATGAGACCTTTCAGGGTACCACAACCTGTGACAGGGTTGTGAATGCCAGGATTTATATTGTGTTTCCCAACAAATAGAAGGGTGATATAGAGAAGCTTGCAAGAGAAAAATTGTTGAAAGTGACTCTCAAACTTAAGAAAAACTCGGGTTTTCACAAAGAGAAGTGAATCTCTGTCTTCAATTCTTGGGTACTCTTAGAGCAAGTCCTGAAGGTGCCTCTGAGGTAAATGCTGTTTGGGAGATGCCAGCCTGGTGTGCCCATCTCACAGAGGACCAATTCAATCCTCAGTAATTACAATAAAAGGGCTTGTGAAATCTCTGGTTTCCTGCTTTCCTTTGCAAGCTAAGCAACCTGCCTCGCCTCCAGTCCTTCAAATAGTGTGTGGACCTGTACTGAATATGTAATGCTCTTCTGATCCTTTGATCTTGCAGCACACTGCAAACCTCCAAGCCTCAACAAGCCCTGCTGAAGCAGGGGAAGTGCTCATATTTCTACCTTTGGAGTTTGGAAACTGAGGCACAAGGTTTGCCTGCCCTGTATCTATACAGCAGTCAGTGGCAAGCTGAAGAATTCCAGTGACCTCATGTGTTGAACCAGGATTTCAGAGGAAATGCTTTGGCTCCCAATAATGAAGTTTTTTCCTTTGCTGCCTCTGTCCCTGTCATTGGAATATAATGTTATCCTCCCTACCTCTTGCACCACTTGCCTTTATTCCATTTTAAAGCAATAGGTGTTGCAAAGCAGATTTGATAAAGCTTCTAACGTAGAAGGGTAGGAGGTGCTGCTCCTCTCCTTTCTTCTTCCTGCAGCACTGTAGCCGCCCTCCTTGGCAGGTCCTTGGTGTATTTTTATGAAGGAAACGGGGAATTCCTCATAAGTGAACAAAACACCCATGTGAATTAAACAAGAGGATATATTTTTTATTTCTCCCTCCTTCCCATCCTCTGCTGGAATTCACGTTGTGCCTGTGTCTGTGCCTGATTGGCAGGAGCTCTGCAGTGCTGTACTTTGGATCAGGACAGGGATAAGGCACTTGCGTGCTTGGAGGAGAATTTGTCACATATCTGTTCTGGAGTGATATTGTATTTCAGAATGTTGTGACTGGGTGTGTAACATGACCCAGCAGGGTAACCTGAAAGCAGAGCCGTGCTAAAATAGCCCGTTCCTCTGCGTGCTGTGGTGGCTGCTCACATGAGGCAGGTTTATGTGTGCACCCCTGGCAGGGCGTGCAGAGAGAGGGCTTTGACAGGATTAGCACATGGTTTTAGCAGCCCTCAGGAAATATGAGCAAAGGCTGGTTGGGATTTTGCCCTCCCTGTGCAGAGGGTCTCGTGCACTTGAGGGGCTTTGGGAAGGTGTAGGGGAAGGGTGGTAAATGGAATTCACTGCTGGTGGTACTGCTGCCTTGGCAGCCCCTGCATTTGTGTGCTCGTGTCACACTGCTGCCAGGTGTCCCCACTCATCTCCTGTTCTTGTGTGGCACCTCTACAAAGTGCTGTGAGCACTGCCTTTTCCTCCAGAAGAGAAGAAAGATTGATTTTCCAAAACTTCAGCAAGAACCCTTCCACAGACCAGTTTACTCTCTATTTTCTCTTTGTCTCTTTTTCCTCTCCTTTTTCCTCTTTTTCTCTCTTTTTCTCTCTTTTTCCTCTCCTTTTTCCCCTTTTTCCCCTTTTTCTCTCTTTTTCTCTCTCTCTTTTTTTCCTCTCTTTCCTTTCCTTCCTTTCTTCAGGATGTCCTGGTGATGGGACAGAACTGCAGCATGTCCCCCAGTCCCCGTATGCAGGCAGTGATGCTGGTGTGTGAGCAGGGCCATTGAGGAGTTTCAGAGCCATCTCTGAAATGGAGACATTTTCCTAGGGCTGGGTCTGAGGGCTGTGCTGAGTCTGTGTTGTCTAACATTGACCATTGATCATTAATGTAATGACAAGGGCAGCTTTGATCTGCAAGTGAATGCATACTCACTGCACAGCTTGGAAATCCTGCTGCAGGAGATGCTGCAGAAGGACTTTCTTATTATTAGATATGAATCTGTAGATTACAAGGATATAACTGCAGGAACTATGGATGCTGCAGACTTTTAAAGGGAGAGGCAGAGGGCTCAGTAGTTAACTGCTGCTTTTCATAGGATAGGAGGAAAGAGGATAGTGAGCATTGGACAGTGTCTCCATTGGGGTGCAACCCAAAGTGTACAGCTTAGGACAGGGAAGAGGATGTAGAAAAGGTATTTTAAGATACTCTCTTTTCCTCACCCTTTGCTCTCACATCAACCAACTCCAGAAACAGTTTGGTTTTAGGTGGGGTAAGGGCTTCAGTTTTTTAAAATGCCCTCCTAGTTTTGTTCTGTGCCTTTATTATGATAGACTTGAGAAACCACTCCAAGTTCCATTGTGATTAAATGGCCTGTCTCATTGCATGTGTGCTTTCATCCTAAGATCATAACTCTACAGATTTTCAAGCAAAAGGGTTAAAAATAATGGACTCTATCTCTGTCATATTTTTTTAAAGACAGGACCAAACAGTTCCCTTTTGAATGCAACAAACAAATTATTTCTCTGACATAAAGGCACCATGAGATAGGAGAAAGCTTTTGACTGCAGAGGAGCCCATTGAATGTGGAATGCAGGAGCAGGGGGAGGTGGGTTGGCAGGCAGCCGTCCAGCAGCTGGTAGGAAAGGTGCATAAAAGCAGAGAAACAAGAGAGGATAAATGGAAATTTTCTAAAGTATCTGGTAATGGTTTCTTCTTCAAAGCACACAACCCACAGAACAGCTTTAAATAGTTACAGTCCTATTTGCCAAAATTACATTAAAATAGGATTTTGAAGAAATGGAGACATATAGGTTGGTTGATGGCTTTTAAACCAGAAAACTGAGAACATGGAGAATGTCTGTGCAGCAGATTCATAGGCTGGGTATGTCTGGAGAATGGTTTTGAGGCCAAGAAATTATAAATCTATCTTTATAAATTGTGCTGGAATCAGTTGAGTATGCATGGACCCTCTAAGGGAGGAAGACACTTGAGTTTTCTTCCCATTGCCTAAGGTATGGAGCATCTTCTGCAAAATATTGTTTTGGGGTTGTTTGTTACCATCTGAGCATTAAATTCTGTCCCCTGCTTGGCAGCAGATGTGCTTTTGTAAGAGTTGCTGTGACTCTTTTTGGCTTTGTGCCTCCTGCCACACCTTGTGTGGGGGTTTTGGTTGTAAATTCATCAGGACAGGAATTACCCCTTCCTGGGGGGATTATTTGCAGCATGGAGTTCACCCTGCAGTGGAGTCAACGCTTCTCACTGTGTGTACAGAACTGACAGAGGGGTGGCTCACATGTGACAAGGCCACATTGCCCCTCAAAGGCACCCTCCAAACCCACAGCTTCTGTGTATGAGTGAGGACATGACTTCGGTTATTCACTGAGATAACTCAGTGCTGGGAACAAGTCCCAAGTAACTGTGCAGCCCCTAGCACATTGCATCTCCTATCTGAGGCCATTGGACACGTTTGAAATGAAAGTAGTGTTAATTTGAAGCTGTCCTCAGTCTTCATGTCCCCTAAAGAGTGACGCTCATGACCAAACTGTTCAACTCTCTCAGTCTGCTACAGCAGGATGTAGAGAGCAGTCCCATGTTCTCTGAACTGAGCTGAAATGGTGTTGGCATGTTCTGATACGTGTTTTGTGGTAGGAGCAGGGTAAATACCTCCGTGCCATTCAGTAGACACAGCTTTGTTTATTTTTTAAGCTGGCACAGAAATGCAGGATAAGCTGAGCTGACCACAAGTCATTAAATGTTATGACTTGAATTGAATGCTGAACAATATTGTTAAAGCATAAAGGGAAACTCTGGAATAAATTAACAGGTCGTATAATATGTTGCATTTCCCAGAAATGCAACAGCAGCCACCCATCTCTCTTCAACTACTTTCTCAGCTAAAGGTGAAATATTTCTGCTCCAACTCAAGGCATCCAGGAGTCAGACATTTATGTCTGAGCTGGCCACAGCTGCAGCCATGCTCCCTTTGCTGCTTACAAGGAGAAATGAGAACTTCAAGAGGGTAGTTCAGCTTATCCTAAGGCAGGTATCTATGATGGATCAGAAGATTTGCTCTCAGAAGGTGCCTGTTTGTCTCCACTGAGAGAGTTCCTGTGACCACCATCTCCTCCCAGGTATGGGCAATTACAGCTTCACTGAATTAACTGCTGGTGCTGGTGTGCAGCTCTGCACTGCTGAGACAGGGGCAGGATGAGATGATCACCATCTTATTGCACTGTTGGGATATTTGAGAGGAAATGTATATTAGATGCTCAGAGGCTTCTGTTTGCCATTGGTGGATGGCAGGGTTCATGCTGCACACAATGGATCTGCTTCATCCATAATTCATTTTGTAAACTTTCCTTGTGTGAGGAATTCTGTCCTTTAAGAGAATTCCTGTTGTGCACTGGAGGAAGGGGATGCAGCTACATTATTGTGAGCTCACATTTGTGCATCTTTCCTCTCTAAGAGGAAAGAGAAAGAGCAGGTCTGAGAAAAAATAGTTTTTGTCCTTGTTCCCAAGGGTGATTGTTGGGTGTAGCTCCACACTGATGTGCAAAATCTCCGGGGCTGCCAGAGCTGGCACTGAGCTCAGCCCAGGGTACAAATCCAGGTGAAAAGTGGAGCCAGCAGCCCTGGGAGGGATCCCTGGCTGCTCTGTGTGATGGATGCTCTTCAAAATAGCCAATGACACTGCCCTGGAAAGCAAAGCCTTCTTCTGGAGCTGGACTTGGTCCATGGACATGTCTTCTTTAGTTGCTCCAGTTCTTTGGGCTGGCTTAGAGAAGGGTTTTGCACTTGTGTTCTGGAGCAATTGCCTCACATTTATATTTCAACTATTTCTAGGAAGGCAGCAGGCAAACTGCATTGAACTGAAACTTTTTTTTTTGTCTGGCTGCAGTCTGCTACAAGTTTACATAAATATATGTAATTTCAGAAACTTTGACTGGAAGGCTGAAGCTCATTGGAGTACGAACTGCCAGGATTAGACCCTAAAAATATATGTTGTTTTACCAAATAATACATATTACTGCTTAAAATAGCATTGTTCTAAGGCAGTGGCTGGCATCCAAAGCTCGACATCCATATTTCAGTTGCCAGGATATTTTCCCACTAGAAGTGAATTAAAAACATAAAAATCAATGTCTATTTAGACTGTTCATTATTATTGCTTGGTTAAGTATAAACAATTTGTCAACACATAACAGACACTTGGGGAAGACATTTCCCTGCAATAATAGAAATCTGAAATTCTCCTGGCTGCTTCCTAACCTGGCACTCACAGCCTTGGATCCAACTGCACAGCTCAGAAGTTTTGGAACTAGCCTCTGAGCTGGGCTTTGGGTGAAGTTTCTCAGGAGTATATAATTATTCCCATTATACCTGTTGTGAATGATTCATTGACCTCTGAGACATACATACGAGCTATTTTTCTCTTTATGACTTTTTGGGGGGATGATTCACTGCTTGTAAGTGTACATTATCATATGACTAAAGAAGAAAAAATAAGACAAATGGAATGAGGTGCCACTGAGATTTTCCAAATTAAAACAAAAGAGAGTTTGGTCAATAAAATAGTGATGTTTCTCCCATATAAAGCCAGCAAACATCTGTAAAACTTCACAGCAGCCAGAGTCCTACAGCTTTCCTTTGGTTTTACACTTCTGCAATGCAATACACCAAAATCAGCAGAGTAAATTAAGCAAACATGTCTGGGAAAAGACGGGGTATATCAGCTTTTTGTCTGAATGGCTTGGCCATTCTCTGCTCTGGTGTTGGTCCGTCCTTGTTCCATATGAACCCAAATCACTGATGACAGAGGAGAGCTCTTTCCAGCAGCACCACAGGGAGAACAGGATGGCTCGTTCAGCGTAGCTGTGGTGTCAGGGATGCTCACAGCACATCTGTTCTCTGGATTTGGCCACAGGAGAGGGGAGAGATTCTGGTCATTGACTCCACTTGAATGTCATCACTCCTGGGAAATGGTGGGGCAGCTCTTGGAAATAAATTTGTTTCATATCAGTAGCTGGTGAAAACCCAAAGCAGTCACAGGACTACCTGGGCACCAGTAGCTCTGAGTGCATTTTGTAACCCACAGGTTGACATGAAGATGGGGAGCAAGGAACTTTGAAGGTGCTGACTGAGAGGCAGAAAAAACCCTTTTCCCCTGTGAAGACTGGTTAGCAGAGCGAGATGGTCTGTTGAGCAACAGGGAAAATAGATTTATGTGTCACTGTTAGCTTCTACGAACAAGCCAAAGTGTTCTGGCACAAAACACATGATATTTATTCACAAAAATGTGGAATTAATTGCTATCATCCAGATTTTTTTAATGGGAACAGCTTTTGAGTTTTGGTTACAATAGTCCTGAGCCTCAGTCATTGTCAGGAGTGGGACTGCCCTGCCGTGTGAAGGGTCTGACAGGAAGCAGTGGTGGGTCCAGGGAGGGAATTCCATGGAAATGTCCAGCCCACAGCAGCCTTTGAATGAGGGGAATTCACTTACAGCTTTGTGGAAGTCACATTTGTGCCCTAATACAAAGGTCTATTTACATTAGCTTGTTACCAAGAAAATAACCTCCCAGATGTTTTTCTTATTTCACTGGCTGTTATATTTAGTTGATTTTTGTCTTCTCTGGCCTTTCTTTTAAAAGCAAAGGAGGTGCACTTTCACCTCTCCTCCTCTCTGTCTATATCTGTCTTCATGGCTGACCTGACACATCTTGAAACTGAATCATAGGTTTCTTTTGTCTTAGATTCAGATTTTTCTAGCAGGATCTCCCAGGCTCTTGCCAAATGCTGTCCTCCAGCCACCTGAGGCTTTGTATCTTCTCCTTCCCCTGCCACACCATGACCAAATTGCAGTTTGCACCAGGGCATCCTTCTCTCATCAGAGCCACAGAAACGTCCTCCTCTTAAGCCTCTGCTTGTGCTTGACTTTCCCCTTTGCCTGGGCCACAGCTCTGCTCTGGGCTGCTCTGGGGTAGAACAGCACTCCTTTAGCATAGAAATTACAGGTACCAGTTCCTGCAGCCTGTGGGGGAGGAGCCAGGAAAGAGAAAAGGGGCATGAGAAGGAGTGAATGCCAGTGGAATTGGGGAAGGGAGGCTGAGCTGAGACAGGAGAGAGTTCTCAGTTACTCCATTTGACAGGCACTTCCTTGGGGTTAGCAGGAAATATTTCTGCTCTCACCTGAACTGGGATTTGGGTTTTTCTCAATGTTTGTTCACACTGTTGTACACCACCAGTGTGAACTTTAGTTATCCCTGCATATCCACTGTCCCCATCTGGAGATGCTGAGCTGGGCTCAGTGTGGCCCATCCACGTGTGCTGCCTGGTGCAGGTCTGTCAGTTTCTGTAGATCTGTGGTCTGTACTCAGCAGCAACGCTAAACTCTTCTGTATTTCATTATTGTCCATTTGAGGACGTAATTTCCCTGTGTTTTGCACTCTTCACTCTTCAGTTTGGCTGTGTCTGGGCTGTCTGCTCCCTCAATTTCCTTGCTTCGTGGGGAATTGACTGTCCTCACAGAATCTTCAGACACACACAGAAGAAAGAGATTTTTATCTACAGAGATCACAGATATATGAACTATGACAGGGTGAGCTGGTCATTCTGATGAAATTCCATGGAAACACGCAATTACATTTATAGGCACAGTTGAGTCAGGTAATTTGGAGCACAGCTGGCCAGTAGTGGGGATTTTCTCCCCTCTAGTCATTGCCATGGACCCACGGGCTGGAGGAAAGCCCAGGTTGAAAGGGTCACTTGCAGGCCAATAGAGGAATATCTGTTGACTGGGAATACCAGCCTCAACAGTTTCAAAAACATGTTTTTCTTCATCTTCTTGAAACACAAGATTACACTTAGTCATCACTTATATGGTCGGACTCCTATGATCTCACAATTGCAAACCTTTTCCTTTCTTCCTCCTCCCCCTCTCTTTTTTTTTTCCCCTGTTTCTGTAGAACCATTTATTAAACATATGTTTTATTCCTGCCTGGGGATTTCCAGTCAGTTTTCTGTGGTTGATATCCCAACGCCTAAAGTGTTCTCAGAGTACAGTTGGGGAGATCTTAGTCAATGCAGCAGGAAAGAACTCCTGCCTGTTCCCTTGCTTTAAATAGGTGGGTCAGATTTCCAGCTGGTGTACATTATCCTGGCCATAGATCTGTTCAGATGGTGGTTGCAGCTTCTCTGGGAGACGTGGAGGAGCAAAGCTTTGCTAGCAGTGGTGCTGAGGGAAGTACTCAGTCCTTGTGAGGATGTGTCCACGTTGCCAGAGCAGTCTCTGGGTTGGCTCATTTGGAAGGGACAGTGCTGCAGTGCCTTGTCCATTCAAATAAGTGCTGTATGAAAGTTTATGACAAATCTGGATTTGTTTGGCCATATTTTTCAAACCTTTTTCCCCATCTCATAGGGCTTTGACTCTTGCCTACAGTACCGTTAAACTTTCTTAGTGCTGCAGCAAATTACTGAGTCTGGGTAAAGCTGCCCTGCATGTCTAAATGATGCCTTTGTTTCTGGAGAACTTCCATTAGTATATCTCAGTGATCCACTTTTCTACATCCCTTTCCAGGCAGAAACTCTGTCAGCTTCTCTGCTTCCCTGAGTGAGATACTGCTATACAAGTCACTGCTTCACCCTCTCACCCCAAACTCATTATTTAAACCCATCTTACTTAGCCAGTGTTATTATTGCATTTACTGTTGCATCTGGAAGGCTTAAAACTCAGACACACAAAACGGAGTAAAACGATTTGTTCTGCCCCAGTGATCTCCTTGGTTGCTGGAGACCTCTTCAGCAACTTCCAGCTCCATTTACTCACCAATTAAACCAAATCCTTGTCATTTAATAGCTGTATGTAAATACTTGCTTGGAATAAGTTTTGCTATCTGATGTTATACTGTGATGTACAATTTTAATTGATACAGTTAAAACGTATCCAAACTGTGAATGATTTTCTTGTGACATGTGCTGTGCTAGATTATTCAAATTGCTATTGTATAATGATGACTAATTCCTTAACTAAAGTCCATCAGTAAAATCTCAGCTTTTTATCTTACTCTTTTGAAGTATAAAAATACCATTATTTCATCTCCATAATACCATTAATGTTTTATTTCAGCTCAGTCCTACTGCACAATTATTTAGCAGCATCTGTAGTATCATTTTTTCTTGTATATTTACTGAGTCTTAAGTTGCAATTGAGTTGTCACCTTATGGCTTACCTGGTGCCTGTGTCCTCAGCATGGGGCTAGTGTAACCTTGAGGAAGGTTTTGTTGATTTCTGGTGGAGAAAGTCTGTCTTTTAGTATTTCACTGCTCTTAAGCTCCATGAACTTGTAACTAATCTCTGTTTGGTCTCAGGTGCTGTGCTGTCTTGAAGAAATTGTACTCTGAGGGGCTGTATTTTGGGTAAGAGCAGAGGCCAGCAGGCAGCAGCTCTTGGAATGGCTCATATGAGGCACCTGGAAATGCAGGTGAAGTCGCATCTCTGAGCACCGTGCACTGCTTTGTTCCTGTGCTGCTCCTGCAGTCCCGGCTGTGTGCTTGGCTGCGTCCTTGCCTTGGCCTGCACGGGAGAGGTTGGGCACTCCTGGAGAGGGCTGAGGCTGCACCTTCCTTGCCCTGTACAAGGACTGTGCTGCCTCCCTTGTTCACCAGAGCCAGGGGTCTGATTTTGGCTAGAGCAATCCCTGGGCAGGGGTTATTTCTGTGGTGAATTGGTGGGCAGACCTTGATTTTGCCCTCCTTCAGCCCTTGACTAGGGAAGAGTGAAGGGGAGAAGGTGGCCAGCACCTGGATTCTCTGCTTTAAGCTTGTGCTTTGGCTGGAGTAAGCCTTATATTTGGGTTAAGCTTTTCATGAGGCAGACTGTCTTTATATTTGCTCTTTTTTTCATTTATAATTCATTATATGGGGGTACAGCTTCACCTCTATCTGTGTTGTAGAAGCCTCTTCCTGATGTCTCTCTGGCCTGTCCTGTGCTCTGTGATGTCAAAGTCCGAGGTGCTCATTAAAGAGGTACATTAGGAAAGCCAAACTGCACCTCTGAAGGTGTATATTCCATCAGTCTTTTTGCACTTCGCACCACAACAGGTGAATCCGTTAGGCTGCTTTCTTTCATTTCACTGGGATTAATTATAGAGCGGGAAGATATATTTTATGGCAGGGAGAGCAAAATCTTTGCTTTTAAACTCCCCAGTCTCCCAGTCTGCAGGGAGACATCCATCAGGAGAGACAGCCCCTAATCCAGCTTTCCTGTGTGCATCAATTAAAACTTCCAAACTGGGGTCTGAAACTTGGAGTGTTACCCAGTAAACAGAACCTGGGCTGAGTGAAAGCCCTGGGCCAGAGCAGGCCCTGCTTAACAAGGCTGCCAGCCCAGATTCCTCCTGGAAAGGGCAGCTCACCTCACTGAACCACGGCTTTTACACTGTCAGAAAGTGGAAAGAGTAGAATTAGCGTGCACTTAGTAAGTTATTCTTAATATCTGGTGTATAATATGTTGAAAAGAACTAAAACATTGTAGTACTGGTGTGAAAAGGTCTGGTTGCTGTGATGTATGTGAGCAGGACATTGTTCAGCGCTGCCTTGCTTTCCATGTCCCTCAATCCCTTAATTTTTTAATGCCTCCATTCTTCATCTGCAAAGTGAGGATCCAGTATCACCGTTAGGAGGACGTGGATTGTCTTAAATTATGAATGTCTGTAAAGCTCTTTGAAATCTTTGCATGGCTCTTGTTTCAGCAGTCCAAGGTATTATCTGCACTGTCATTGCTGTGCTTGTTCAGGAGGAGTACAATGGGGTTTTCTGCAACTGTGGCCCCAGCTGAACTCTGCAGTTGGATGCTGAGGGATAGGTGTTCCATTAAAACTGCATGTGGAGAGCTCAGCTGCCTCAAATACAAGAGTGCAGGAGAATGAGAAAGAAGGCTGCAGGATAGAGATAGATAAGTGCTAGCTGCAGCTCTTGCTTTATTCTTCCATTTTTCCTTGTCATTAATCTGGCCAACTAGAAATAAAAATTTATGCCTGTATCTATTAGAGAAGCATAGCTGGAATGTAAGATTTATGGGCACCAATAGGAAGGAGCAATTTCAGAAAGAGCTCTGGAAATAAATTCATATGTTGGGGTTTAACTTACTCTGAACTCTTCCTCTACAAGAACTAATGAGCAGAACTGTGCCAATTAATCATTGACTTTTGCCCTTCTCTGCCACCTTGAGTAAAGATTCTTAAACCCTCTTTAGGGTTGGCATTTGATACCAAAGCAACTCTGGGGTGGGAGTTTTAATATTCTGTTTACATCTGGACTAGAGACATGTACTGGTTCATTCCAAGCCTTGCAAAGTCAATGAGAGCTTCAGAAAGACCCAGGTGTGAGAGGTGACTCTGCTCTGCTGGCACGGCTACGGCTGAGTTTCCCTGTGCTGTGCTCACACCCATTTCGTGAATGCCACAGGTTTTTAAGACAGGTTCTGGAATCGAAAAGATCCAACATGAGGGGAGGAGTGGCAGGAATTAGCCGGTTTTCAGGAGCCACTGCACACATGTTGCACTGTAAACTCCCATTCCAAAGTGGGATCGAACAATCTGATGTTATGAAAATGTGATCTGTAGTGATGTACAATGATTTAACAGGGTTGTGAATGCAGGTAGCTTTTCCATCTAGCAAAAAGCAGGTAAACAATGTGCAAAGTTTCTTGCTCCCCACAGAACTGAGTTGCAGCCAGCAGGGCTCAGTTCTGTGTGTGATGAACCTCGGAGGCCAGACACCTTCTTCCCTTAAAGCTCCAGGACACCCAGGAAGTCACAATTTGTAAGTCATTACGAATGGATCATTAGATGAGCCCCGTCTGTGTCTGAGATAGTTAGCTTGGCACTGGCTTCTAATTGATGCACATCTGAGGTTTAATGCAGCTTCAAGAGATCAGTGTGTAATGATGCTTTCCCACCTCCTTCCAAGGAATGTTTCTTCTGCCCCTGCTGTTCCCCTGCCTCTTTTAGCTCTGGTTAACTACAATGGAGAAAATTCCCTCACAAAGACTCTTCTGCTTTCTTACAGTAGTGTGACTGGTTGCCCAAGGAAGGGCAACTCAGTCTGGTTTTCAAAGCATTTTTGTAGGGTTGAACTGACTTAAGGCTTAATAGGATACTTACAGTGTTAAACAGAATGCAGCTCTTGTGCTGTGCACTGAAGATTTACAATGATTTTAATTTAACCCAAATGAAAATGTTATGAGCCAAGTTATTTTGCAGACATCTCTTCTGGATGGTTATTTGATTCCTTACACTTCATATGGAAGATTTAACTTGAGGTTTGGCTGCTCTGTTCATGTGTCCAAATGTATTTTTGGGGTTTGGTTTTTCAAAGCAGACCTACTCAGCTTTTGCAGGTGCAGTTTTTTGTCTTTGCAACTAACTTTGCCTTCAGAGGGATGTTGGGAGGGGGAAAAGTGGGACTCACTGCAGCACAAAGAGTGGCACAACACAGTGGGCACCTGGAACTGGGGGCAGTGGAGGGAGTCTAAAGCATTCCTGCAAGTCTCTCTTCAGGATGGGAAGAATCAGGCCAGCTGTGTCCTCTGGATGAAGGCTGCAGTATCAGACACTGCAGACACTTCTCGTGCTTTACTGTGGTGTGGGCAATGAGCTGACATGGGCCTGCCCTGTGTGCTGAAAATCCATGTCTTCAAGGCCTCAGGGACCCTGGGGCTGGTAATGAGAAATGCTGCCCTGGTGTCACAGGTACTCGGGCAAGAAAGGCTGTTAAAGCACCTTTTGTTCATGGAGAGAAATATTTGCTGCTTGGTGTCCTCCTCCCCTGAGTGCTCCTGTGAAGGCTGACCCAAATGACCCTGGAAAGCAAATCCCGAGGCTGTTCAGTGCAGGTGACACGAAGGAAGGGCACAGTGTCCTTGGTAGCTCAGCACTGGCATTCAGTGCCTGCATGAAGTGGTCATAAAGTTAGTTCTGGTGCTATAAAGATGTTTGTGAGACACTGCAGAGGAAGACATTCCCAGCAGAGAGTTTCTGTGTATTTGATTTGTATTTCGTGTTGGTTGGACCTCATGTGGAATGTCTGGGGGATTGTTTTAGCTGACACTTCTGCAGAGAGGGAAGATTTTTAGTAGACAAATGGGAGACACTTGTCCCGTCTTCATTCTGATGTTAATTGTGAGTTTGGAGTGAGTCACTACGATTCAGCCAGGCACATACTTGCTTGGACATGCCTGCTTTTCTGCCTCAGTCACACAAATGCTCAGGATTAGCACTGGAGATCATCCCAGGACTTCAACTGGACTGGCCAGGGTCTGGATCCCACTGTCCTGAGGAGGAGCCTGACGTTGGCACAACCAGCTGTGGCTGGTATGGGTCAAAGCTGTAGGACTCAAAGTCAGAGCAGGGGGAGAGGAGACAGCCTGGAGCAGACAGAGAAACTCTTAAGTTTCTTAGGTAATTTCCAGATCTGTTATTGCTTCCAACTGCTCCTGCCTTGCTCCTTTCCATCACAGGTCTCCGGAGGCCTGGGGATGCTGACAGCCCGACCCACATCACCCCTACTGCTGCCAGACTTGACAGAGGTGTTTAGTGGTTCCAAAGGGAACAGGAAATCAGGAGCATTGTGAAACCATCGGCTCCCACACTGACCCTTTTCAAATCCCTCACCTTAATAGAGGAGACCCTTTGTCAACTGCAGCAGTGTTTGAATTGCATTTAACAGGATCATCTGCTAAAGCCCCTCCTGGAAACGATCTCTCTTCATATTTTAGATTCCAGCATCCTTTTATGGAAATTAACAGCCACATGGAGATGGTCTAATTGCACAGAGCCTGGTTGAGCTAGAGTCAACGTTTCCTTAACCTCTTATTAAGCCTATCATAAAGGTATGTTTTTTGAGGTCGTATTATTAGCATGATGTGTTTGGCTTCATGTCCAGAGGAAGTGCTCCAAAGACACTAACACACACTGAATTGAAGGAAAGAATGAAGATGATTATATGAAGCCCAAGAATTTTAAGTCTGTTAAAAATTTAACTAGAAAACCTTGGTTGCTGAACCATCTGCTTTTAATCTTCCTATTGCTATGCAGTCTTCTGGGGACTTGGGCTTGGCAACAGATTTCCAAATCACTAAATTAATCTTGTCAGGTTCAGGAAGCACCAGAAACCCCTTGGGAGGTAAATTCTGCACTCTGTTACACCTGTGTGAAGTCACCACCCTCAGCTAACACAGTGACACCACGTTTGCTCTGTAGGATTGTGTGGTCAAATATCTTGACATGCTGATCTGCAAACTGAAATTTGGCTGGATTACTTGTCTAAAGTCTCTTGTGGATAAATGACCCTCAAATATTCAAAGCAATCTGCATCATCATCATCAAGCAGTCTCAAATATCCATGTGGATATTGAAAAAAAATTGCTCAGCAGCATGGCAATAGTAAGTCTTTTTTACAGCAATACTTTTCTGGTTGAGCCATTGGTTTACGTGTGGATGAGATGTCCTCTCTGCAGCCTTGTTCTCTTGGCCAGGGCTGTCAATGTGAACGTGGCCTGACCAGAACAGGCTTAGCAAAGATCTTAAACAGAGTCTTTCTATTAAAAAAAAAAAAAAAGAAGCCAAAAAGTTAAACCTGCTCTAAGTTTCTTATATTTGGATGGCAAGCAGAACTGGAAAGTGGCTTTAGACACCTGTCAGCTCAAAGAAATAACCATGCAGAAACTCTAATTCCTTAATGTGCATGTCCAACAGCGTGACAAGTGCTCAGCAAACAATGCACTGGAGGCGGCTGTTGCTGCCTCCAGGCCTTGCTGGTCTTTCACTGCAGCAGAAAGTGGCACCTCTGCATTTCTGGCTTCTCATTCGAAGGCTGCAGCTCAGCAGATGACACCGAGTAGAGGGAAGAAGTGGTGGTGAAAGTCTGGGGAGCCCTTGTGCCCAAGCTGGGCTGGGGACAGCAGTGGGAGCTCCTGGCACAGGGGCTCTGCAGCTGCCTGTGCCTCCAGGAGCCACCTGGCAGCTCCAGCAGCAGCTGGGGGACTTTATTAGAAAGCTGCGTTTTCTGAAGCCACACTCTGAGCCTGTGCTTTGATTTGCTGCAGAGCATCTCCTCAGAACATTTTCAGGCTCCCTGTGTCTCATGAGGTGAGAAAGACCTGCATCTCCCTCGTAAATGGGAATGTTCTGCTCATCTCCCTGCTGGGTATCTCCTGCACATCTCCCTCATGCTGGGAATCCCCTGATGCTTTCTGGAAAAGCTGCTCCTGTGTGGTTGGGTCCTTTTGGAGCTTTGCCCAGGAGTAGCTGTGGTGGAGCCTCAGCAGCACAAAGTGGGAAGCAGTGTTCCCACATTGTTTTTCTCATTTAATTCTCAGGGAAAAGCCTCAGATTCTTCTAAAAATCCTGTCAGTCTCACTTGTGAAATCTGACATACTGCCTAAAAATAGCATTTTGGTGAGAGCTGAGAGCATCAACAATGAGCTGACTGGAGGAACAGAAGTTGGCAAGTCTGCACAGCTCAACATTTCCAAAACTAATTTTCCACATCAAGTCTCCTCTTCCTTTTCCCTGTGCTGTTTAAACAGAAATGTAAAAAGAAACTGTTAAGGAAAGCCACATATGTAATTGTTAGGGGAGGAAGAAAGTTTTGTGGCTGAGAAACAGGAGAAGAGCCAGATGATCCTGTTACCTCTCCTGCCACAGACTTACGTGACCTTGGCAGGCCGGCGTTTCCCAGAGCGTTGACTCATTTTGGCTCTTGGTTCCTTGGACACTCGGAGCAGGACAGTTCAGCAGGGTGTTTTCAGAAGTGTTGAGCAGCCAGATTTCCACGAGGCTGCTCAAAAATGAGAAAATGCAGTTTCCAACCCTGCTCCTGAACTGACTTTCTGTGCCCCTGAAGCAATGAAAGTGGCCTGCTCTGAGAGGGGAGCGATGGTAGCTGGGAGGGCAGTGGAGATGTGATCACTCAAACCAGCCAAGTGTCTGTCCTTGTTGTTCCACATTTCCTCATCTCCAGGATATTCAGTCCTGAAGAGTCAACAGTAAGTTCCTGTATTAAAAAAAGCCTTGTGCCCTGAGGAGTTTGGGAATGATAAAGCTCCAAGACTGTACAGCCCTGCCATTATACTCCTGTTTCTCCAGAGAGCTGGATTTCTCAAGTGCAATTTGAGGTCTGGTGTTTGGGGCTAATTTTTATGTGAATAAATGGAGTCTGGTGAGGGATAATCACGGATCTCTTCTGGGTGAAACCAAGCAATGAAACCGTCGTTCCCTAGAAGGGAAAAGAAGAGGTTGTTTTTATCCTGCACCTTCCCAATATATGAGGGAAGGCTTTGAAGTACAAAAATAGTTGCTGTATTATACACATATTGTAGGATGTTTACCACTGGAGAATAGTGCCTAAACAATGAATTTCCAAGTCACTCCAAATGTGATCCAACTTTATTCTAAACAGTCATGAAAAAAATCCTGATTGTAACAAATGAAACTCTGCTATTTGTTTTCTTTTCACAGTTGGAATTTCTGTACACACAGAGAAGTTGCTTAGAGTCTGAAAGTGTTTATCCTGCCAAAAATAAATGTTCTAAAAATGATCACTTAGCATTTTCTGCATCTCTGCATATTTGTTTACCATGAAGAATCTGCTTACAGAGCTTATATTGTATTTTTTTTTACATTTCAACTTCAGTGAAGAAAAATTGAGCATGCTTCTAACCAACATGCATTTCCACTTCAAGTCATGAAACTGTTTTGTAACTATTTTTGTGTGGGCTGTGGTTACTCCAGAGAAGTTTATTTAGCAACCAAAGGTAATTCTAAGAGCCAGATTTTCAAAGCAGCCTTCTAAATACAGCATGGTGTTTGAAATGGCTTCTTTTTGTGTGTGTGAGAGCTTGTAAACTTGCACATTTTCACGAATACAGATGGGTTTGTATCCAATATTAGTAAATTTAGAAATAATAATTTAGACCATTGAAAAGTCCACATTACAAGAACAGTGCATGTATCAGAGCAGCCTTTTTCCAGGAAACTGCAGGAGGACATTGCTGGGGGAGACTGTAAATTCTGGATGTTCTCAGCCCCACCCGTGGTTTGTCCTCCTCTACAAATACTGGTTTGTTTGTGGCTTTGCATATTTACAGAGAATCTTTACTGTTGTATTTGAATGCTTTCAGAATTCATGAATTGAGCCTCCTGTGAAGTTTTATCACCACTTTACAGAGAGGGAGACAGGGAAAGAGAAGTAACTTTCCTGAAGTCTAATAAGATGTCTGGGGAGCTTTGGAAGATGTACAGATCTTTATCCTTAAGAGGCGGCAGCATTTTTTACTCTGTGGCCACCATGGCCTGTGCCATCTTTGGAGGGTGCAGCAGTTTATTGACCCTATTGCTCTGGGCTTAACAGTGGTCTCTTGGGGAGGCTTCTGCAGTTCTTCCACTCCACATGTTAAAAGTTTGTCCCGTTCCCTTTCAGACCTGTAGAAACCACTCAATGAATTGCTAATGTGCAGTGGGAGGAAAAAGCCTCCAGAAGCTTTGCAAGTGCAAGATCACAGAGCACTTGGAAAAGCAGAAGCATGGTCTCCCCTTTGGCGAGGGGCTTGGAAACCGGGCTGTCTGCCTGAGGCTTGTTTGGTGTTGGGAATCCTTTCCCATCCAGCTCAGCTGAGCAGGAAGAGGGGAGGGCAGGAGGTCCCTCAGCAGGGGCAGAGGAGCACCCTGTGGGTGCTGTACCCTGGAAGGGAGGGATGTGGGCAGCTCATGGTCTCAGTGTGGGCTGGCCTCATGCACACCTGCCAGGGCAGCACCTGCTCTCCCACGAGGAGTTTGCCTGCTGGAGTGCTCCACTCAGCCAGTGGGAGATGGTTTTGCCACGGAGTGTGAAACTCCTGCCTAATCTTTGGAAAGAACTGCTGTGAGTCCTGTGAGTCCATCAGCGACGAGCTGTGGGTGGATGAGGATGTCCCATGGTTTGTGGTGACCATACCCACAGTTACTGCCAACACGTGCCCATGTGTTATGGACACCAGTGGTCACCAGTGTTGCCTTTTGCCTTTCTGAGTGCTCCAGGACATTCATTCACCTCTGAGGACACTGTTACTCCTGCCACAACGAGTTTTAAGGACATTGTGACTCTGAATGACTTAGAAAGGGCTTGGTGTCTTCCCAGCTGAGCAGGTTGATCTCTCTTGCCATGACTCTAACATGAAGACAAGAGTCTCCCTTTTCAAACAGAACATGTGCTGGTTGGTGGCAGATACATAATTTTATTTTTTAGCTTGTCTGTCTCAGTAGGTTTTTATTATTAAGCCAGTCTCATTCCACCCGCTGTTCAAAATAGAGGACAGGATGATCAACCATAAAGGTGAGGAGAAGCTCTCTGTGTTTGCAGTTAGTAGCAGCCTAACAGCTCAACTCTTTACTGTGCCATTGTCAGATGCTCCTGTCTCCATGGAAGGTTGTAGTGAGGTGAAGTGCTTTTATTATTGTGGCACTGACTGAGTGGAGCTCATCTAAATAGATATCACTTGCCACTTGCCATGAGTGACAGTTGCTATGTCAGAGCTCACACAGACTCCTGGAGCTGGATTCAGCATTTCTTCTGACTCAGTTGTTTCCCAGCCCTTCTCTAGGCCACTGGTCCACGCATTACCTGTGGCTTGGCGTGAGGGGTGACTCAATTCAGGATTTTCTCAGCTGCTGTCCTTGTAACTCATCTCCTGACAGCAAGAGTTTGAACCCAGTGGAAACGGCCTCACATGCAAGAGCCATTTCCCTCCTGAAGCAGGGATGTTGGTTGCAGTTTGGATTCCATTACAGTTCCATGAGCTCAGGAGCCAGCTCTGCATTCGCACCACCAGCCTGGGAATAGTTGGCATTGAGCAAAAATTGCTATTGTGTCAAGGATTTGGCCTGGCTCCCTACATGATGAGAAATAGGCACAGAGCCCAGGCAGCATAATGCACTTGGTTTGTTGCTGATTTTTACCTGCCAAATCTGGAGCAGAATAAGCAGTTATGGCTGATGTCACTCTTTTTTAGGTTCTTATTTATTTTTACAGGCATCTGACTAGCTAAATTAGTGAGATCTAAACTCATCCTACATAACTCAATGCAAATATGTCACATGACTGTTTTGACATTTCAGGTTCAGAAAGTAAAGTACACCCTGACCTGCTTGCCTTATAAAATGCCTGTGGTCTCTAATTGAAGAGCTCATAACTTTTTTCAGTAACTAGCTGAGATTTTCCTGTTTCCACTGCAAAGCAGCTTTTCCCAGGTTTTTTCACCATTCAGCTAAAAGGAACAACACAAACATACCCAAACTTGCTTTTAATGCAGTCCTGGCACCACTAAGTACTGGGTTCAGTAATGAAGGCAAGCATGGGATCCACATCCCATTTTGTAATAAAAGGATTTCCCAGTGCTGGAAATACAATAAATTGCTCACATATCGATAAATTTTTGACCTCACATGCATCCTGTGTGACACCTTGCCGTTTCTTAGGGTATGAAATATTCCATGCTCCAGCCACAGATGTCAAACCCCACAGCAGTTGTTGCTTCCTCAAAACCCAGCTCTCTTCGACCGCAGAAGCAGAGCTCAGCTGTGCCCTCCTCCAGCACAGCTCAATTGTGCTTGAACTCCAACAAGCAAAAAGTTATTTTGGCCTGGAAAGCTCTGTGTTGGAGGCAAGGCTGCCTGTGTTTCCCTGCTGGCCCCTTCCCTGCCTTCCAAGGAAAACAGCAGAGCTGGGCTTGCGAGCTCCTTGGGGCTGCAGTGGCACCGGGGTGGCAGAGCTGGACGACATCGGATCGCTCCCTTTGGTGCTCAGTTTTGCAGCCCTGCAGCCCCGATCCTGAAAGCAGATCCTTGAACACAAAGCTCTGAGCTCACGCAGATCAGTTTGCAGGACTGAGCCTCGAGAACCACAGTAATTAATAACAACTTGGCAAGGCCGGCCTGGATTTCAATAGGAGTTTTGCACTAGTGCAGGATGAGAATACAGCATTAAAATAAGGCAGACAGTTCACAGCAGGCTGAGGAGAGAGGCCAAAATCAACAGGATAAAACTCTCCTCTTACAAAAACTGCCCTAAACCTTTTTGTCCACACACAGGGCCTTAATTCAAGGCTTGTTGAAGTCAATGGGGAAAAAAACTCATTAATTTCAATGGGTTTGAATTAGCTTGAACCCCAGTTCTGGCCAGAGGACAAGTATTTATAAGCTGGCCATGGATGAATTTAAGTTGGAAACTAGAGGACAGTCTCCAAGTACAGAGCAGAGGGGTTCAGGAGCCACCTTCAGCAAAAGGGGAGGTGGCAGAAATGTCTTAATAATCATTAGGATGGAGCTTGACTAACCTAAAAAAGAGATTGTGGAATGTGGTGGGGATGTGATCGCAGTGCAGAGGTCTCTGGTCCCTTCCCACACCAGCCAGGCAGTGGGGTACTGGCCTGTCACATTCCTTCTTTTCCTGGAACTGCAGTTCACAAACCCCTATTTTAGGCAACTTCTATTTTATACTTAGCTTCATTTCAAGGAGATGATCTATCTCCAAGTTATTGAGTATTGGGGTTATTTACCATCAAATGCTCCTGACAGGCTTCACACAAACACCACACTGTCTGGTGTCCCAGCTAACATGGCTTTCTTGTTATCCTATTGACAACATGATCTCCAGTCATGCAACTTTTTCTGTTTTCATGCTTGAAATATCTTTCTGAAACCCCTTGTGTTTTAGCTGAGCTCTCATTCCCTCCCCAACACATGCTCTTATGAATTCCTGAAAGCCGCAATGACACGAACTTCTAATGCCTGAACCTCGATGTTAAGTGTTTCTGAGATTTTGTGACTGTGCCTCGTAAACAGCTTTGATGTGGGTTGGCATCTTCCCTGCTTTCCCAGATTGTCGTCTTCTTCCTCAAAGTTTCTGCTTCTTTGCTGTGTTTCACTTTGCTTTGTAGTGCCATGAAGTTGGATGGGGATTCACAGGATCAGCAAATCCCCCATCCCTGCAAAGAGGGATGCTCAGTTCTGGCATCTGAAGTGGGCACAGTTTACAGCCAGAGTAGTGTTTGTAAGCATCTAGAATACAGAAAATCCATTTCCTAGAGATCAGTGTGGTTAGTAGGAACCACATCATTAGGTATTTTAAGGAGCTGTGTATTGTTGGATGTTATCGTTGGATGTTCCCTGTCACTGCCTGGCTCATGTACAAAGTGTAGAATTAGGCCTTTAATTAACATGATGTTATATAAAATATATCTGATTCGAATAGCATGCAGTCCTCACTACTGAAATTAATCAGACTCTAAATAAAATTAAACCTATTTTTTGGCTATCAAAGTTAGCCCTCTTTAATGGGAGAATGATAAATTGCTTGCTGTAAATATGCTGTAGTACTGAACATAGCTTTGATCCAATTTTGATTTCCCTTAAAATCCCTTACAAAACAGTACTGTCAGATATTAACTTATTTTCATTGCAAAATTTAACTAGTACGTTTCCAGTGTCTCTTTCCTTACAAAGCAAAAAAAACAACCCACCAACCCAAATTTAAGATACTGATAGCTTTTCACAGATAGATAGTAATATTTTTTGGGAAAAAAAATCACACATCAAAAAATTACACTTCTCAGTGGATGTGAAGTAGAAAATTATTTAAAACAAAATTATGTTTTTTCTTGCTTATATATTCTCAGTGCAGTTAATTAACAATTAATTAACTATTTCTAAACAAGAAAAATAAAAGAAAAATAAAATAAAAAAAATCAAATAAAGATTCTGACAGAGAATTTAGCAAAATCAATAACCCCACTAAAATGGTGTTAAGTTTCATAAGTTACATTTTGATGCTAATGACATGGTAAAAAAACCACCTTATCTCACCTAATTGTCCCTTGTGCCAGATTGAGAGCCACATTGTGACTGAATACGGAGGAGTTTAACCTGGAGGATTAAAGCCTGTAAAATTACTCAGGCTTTGCACCAAAGTCAACCAGAGCAGAATCTGGCCCTTTTTTTAATACTTCCAGAATGAAAACACAAATGTGAGTGCTCTGAAGAACCTTCATGATACAGATTTGTTTTCCTGAGCAACTGTGAAATGAACTGGCTTAGAGCTTGTGCCAAATTTGGCTAAACTTCTGCCAAGTCTGGTGTGCTGATTTGTGTGGCAACATTGGCAAGCGCATGAAGGTTTACGTTGCCTGGGAGGTTACACATGGATCCAGCACTGGGAAGTGGCTCCAATTCCCTCCCGTTCTGCTCCGTGGCCACAGCCAGGCTGAGGGAACGGTTGTGTTTTAATGAGCTCGCAGTGAAAGGCTTGGGCTGAGATTTAAAAGCCGTTCTCAGGGCATACGGTGTGTTATGGCCTTTTATCAGCGCCGCTGTGACATGTCAGGGAGCGCTCTGGTGCTGGGAATTAAGCTGTTTGTTTTCTGGGTAAGTATAGTCGCAGCTATTTCCTGCGCATTCCAGGGATGGAGGAGTCGCCTTGCCAACTCGCTCTTGACATATTTACAGACAGAGAAGCCACCTCTGGACTAGTTTTTGCAAACATCGTGTTCATGATGAAAATGTTCCCAAGGCTGAGGGTGAGGAGTCTGGCTCAGAATATCTCCCGCTCCAGACAGTGTGGGCCAGTGTCTGATCTCAGCCGTGCTGGGGAACGTCTGAAGGAATTCCATTAACTTTTCAGCATGTGTTCTGCATGAGTAGTGGGGCTGAGGTTGGAGCCTGATCTTCAGTCTTCGAGAGGTCCAAAGTGACTAAATTGCTGAATTTTTGTTTTCTCTGTTTTCTAAGCAGGAAATAGCCCCAAAGCACCCTTTTATGGGCCCTGCTTTCTCAACTGTAAGAGTCTGGAAACTGTAAGGACATCCACTGGTATCCAAATTCCACAATTAATAATGCATTCCCAGAATGGAGGGGAATTGCTGTGGTTGCCAACAAGGGCTGGTGATTCTGCACTGTCGAAAGCAGTATTGAAGAGCTCTCTGAAGGCAGCTCCAGCACCATCAGGGCATGAGTAATGAATAAAATAGATGTGCAGTTCTGATATCAGCCAAGCTTTAAATCTATTCTTAAATCCTGGGACCTAAAGCTTATGCTCACAGTACTTTACTAAACAACTGTCTGAGCTTAGGCTTGACTTAGGTGAAATCATGCTCTACAAAAAGCCAAACAAATGCAAATGGAGCAGCAAGTGATATTTCCACCGGGCTCTGATGGTGATGGGAAAATTCCCGTTGCCCTCCAGTGACCCTTGAACAAGGCAGCATTACTGCATGGGTCTAGGAGAGGAGATGAGAAAGCAAAAACCTCTTTGGGAAATGGTGCCACAGCCTGGCCGCCTCAGTGCTGAAATGGAGGTTTTTCACTTTGCTACCAAAACCTGCTTGCACTTGAGCTGAGGGGCTGTCTCTGCAAAATGCCACTCCAGAGTAAAATGGTTTTGAACAAATTCTAATCTCTTGGGGAAAGGCAGTGTAAGAGGGTTGCTAAACATCTCACCTGGGCCTAAATACAGGCCACATTGCTGTGCTGGAAAAGGCCAGTTTGTATTAAACCTAGTCGGGTTTTTGCAGATGTTACAATGATGTGGTGTTTAGGTTGCATTTTGCAACAGGTAGATTTCCTGGCACTGGAGCTTGACAGCCTAGTTTGCAAAATTACTGAGGTGGATTCTGCTTGCTCTTACACGTCCCTGGCCACTGTTGAAAAATCAGAGGTATCACCACAGTGGCAGCTGGCCCGTTCTCTTCTGTTTCATCAGGTACAAGTGCCTGTTCTCTAGTGACAAACCTCGATGGTAAATCTTGTTAATAACAAGTAAGATACAGTAAAATGGTGAAACTCTTTAATAATATATCTGAAAGAGAGCATAGTGGGTCAGCTAGTCCATGTGTCTGGTATCCTGGGCAGGGAAGAGCTGCTGCTGAACCCCTCAGAGCCTGCTGCCTCCTGACCGGCAGCAGAACCACCAGCCAGAGGGTTATTATTGTGCTGGACAGGTAGGGATGTCTCAAGTCTTCCAGTTATCCCTGTTTATCCAGTTATCCCTATCCAGTTATCAGTTATGTTTGTGATAAGTTTTGCCAAAACACACCTACTACTGAAATCATTGGAGGTTTGACTGGCTTTATGATGAACCGAATTGTGTCCAGACAGGGTTGTCTTGGACAAGGGAGGCTTTTAAAGCAGACCTCAGCCAAAGCCCATGGAAATGGTGGACTTTGTTGTGGTTTGGCTGAAGCCTTCTCACAGGACAGCACTGGTCTGTCCTTGCTGTGCCAGGGTTAGGTGCCTTCTGTGGGTTTCGTTGTCAGTTGTGGTCAAGGCTGGGATTCAGGAGCATCTTTCATCCTCGTTGGAAATGCACGAGCAATGCAGGCACTGCTGGGAGGCAGAGGAGCTGCTGCTGGGGCCTCGTGCTGGGGCAGAGCCTGCCTGGCTCCCTGGGAGAAGGCACAGGCAGCCCAACCTGCCCTGTCACAGGCAGCTTGCCCACAGCCACTCCTTTGAAGGGAGAAATGGGATATTGCCAGCCATGGAAATGCTTTGTGGTGTAGGTGGCCAGAACACCGAGTGTCAGGTGGGAGCGTGGTGTTCCTGTGGATCAGGGGAGAGGAACAAATCTGAACAAATGGAGTCTTCAAGGGGTGAACGCGCCAGCCCACCCTGAGGACAGTTCTAGTTACACACATCTGGAGCCCCACGGGTCTGTGCTGTCACCTGATGGAGCAAAACATTTGAAATGCAGCAAAATATGTCCTCACTGGATAGGGAATATGGGAGTGGATTCATGGCATCTTGTGATTTCAGTAAGTGGCAATCTGCCTGTCATTATCACATGAGAGTATTGCACAGGGATTCCTCAGACTCCCTGAGCCTCGTGTTGCTACAGCTTATGGATGACTTCCTCAGACACTGGAGTATCATCTTGTTAACTTCTTGGAGTTTATAAGTGTTCATTGTATTTCAGTGCTAAAGATAGAATGTATTTCAGTGTAAAATGCATAATGTAAAGTGTGTGTAAAGTATAATGTAAAGATACAGGCATTTCAATGTTAAAGATATAAAAAGCAGCAAGGCTGAAGATGTGACTCAGGTAATGAGTCAAAGAAACGGTGGGATTTTTAATGAAGTTTGCTCATTTTCTTTAAGGCTGACAATACATCTGAGAATTTGACATTTATTTATGAATGCGTTCCAGATTTGCACGCTGCATATCAAAACCGAGGACAAGCCTAGAGAAGGGTGGGGTAATGTGCTTAGATACTGTATCTGACTTGCCCTTCTGCCCGCAAGTGAAATTCTTTCCATCTGAGTCCTCCTGAGGTGGTGCTGGGTGAAACAGCCTTTGGCAGAAGATTGTCTTGTCTCAGCTGAGAGGGTTTGCTTTGTTTTCATCCACTTCTGCCTCTCCTCTGGCCTCCTGTCTGCCTCTGAGGGTGGTGCTCACCAGGGTGGCAAACCCGTCACCTTTCCTGCCTGCTTCCTATTTCTGCTCTCTGTTGGAATAGGCCCCTGGGATTAAACAGGCTCCCTGTCCTTTCCCAGGTGACTTTCTCTGCCGCCTTGCCCTTCAGTGTGTCCTGACACTGCTCCTTTACTTCCCAGACGTGTCCATGGACATTCTTGGGGGCAGAAGGGTGGGGAGGTGCCCACCCTGGCTGCCAGTACATCATGCAGGTACAACAGCTGCGTCTCAGGGCAAAGCTCCTGAGGTGCTGCTGATGCACAAGCAGAGAGCAAAAAGCAGGGCTAACTCCTCAAGTCTGTGCTGGGTCTGCCTGCTGACAGCAGGGGTGAGCACTGAACACGGTAAATGAGTCCTCCTTGGCTCCTGAAGACAGGCTGGAGTCTGAGCTCAGGTGGTGCTCAGGTCTGCTGCGTGAGTAAGCAGCGTTCAGAGCTGACACTCGCTTTGATGGCCTTATCTGCTCTTTGAAGCCAAGCAGCCGCTCCCTGCCCATACACACCTGATAAACTCCATCAGATCCTGCAGATCTTCCTGCCAAAAGAAGGGGCTGAGTTGGCTTAGCCGGGACAGGAGCCTGTGACTCTGTGTGGGTGTGCTGTGGTTTTCCCACATTCATCCCGAGTGGCTGGTGTTGGCACAGGGTGGCAGGGCTGGCATCTGCGTGGGGGGTGCCCAGCACAAACAGGCTGGGCTTTGCTGATTTAAATGTCAGAAGAGGCGTCATTCCCACCTCCCAGGCCCTCCCTGGTGCTGCACAAACCAATGCCAGGTCCTCCATGTCTCCATTCAAACCCAAAAGTGGTCACTAACTCCAGAGGATGTTTCTTTAGGAGGGTTCAGGTCTCATATGAGGCTTTCAGGAGCCCACAGCTGTGGCAGGGCTTTGCCCTCTAAATGTGGGATTGCCAGAACTGACTTGTGGTAACTCAGCATTGAGCTTATGGGGCTGCTGTGGGTGGAACATGGGGAAGTGATACAGAGCTGGGATGCAGCCAGGCAGCCAAAAGTATCAGGAGCAGGGCAAAATTATTTACAAAGAAACTGAGTATTTTTCTCGCTTTCCTTTTTAACAAGCTTCTTTTACCACTAAGAATTTCATCCTAAAGAAAACTGGCAAATATCTGAGAGGCAGAGGTACAACTCCACCACATTGTTTAATAAAAATAAACTGAAAGTTCTAATGGCAGTAGATAGTGCTTTCTGACCCAAAGAATGCACATTCTACCTTGAGAGGAAAAAAAAAAGGAGATAGAAGATAAGATTAAGAGAGAAAAAAAATAGGTTTGTGTTTGTAAATGCTTTTTGAACCCAAAGGATTGTAATGTCAAAAGTCTCTTAGATCCCTACAGTCACTGCAAGCAAAACATAGAAGACTTGAGCTCAAATAACTGCAAGTGTTGAAATTCAGGCCATTTTGGGTCAAGAAGCCAGTGGGGAAATGCTGTCTTTGTGAAAATTCGGTTGAAGCTAGTTTAGAGCAGACACAGAAAATGACTTGAAGCTACAAAGTCAAGTTGTCAGAAGTGCATTTCCCTTACCAGGCTAAAATGTGGCCTAATTCAGCTCTTACAAAAAGTTCTGGAGGTGCTTCCGTTGAGCTCTGTGAGTGCTGAGTCACCAGTGGCTGCTGAGTCACCAGCCCTGAGCACCAGTCAGGCCTGTCAGACCCTGGTGAGAAGGCAGCTCTGATTCAGCTGGGAATATATCCTTATTTTTATGTACAATGTAATACCAGTTTGTGTTATTACCTTGCCTGCAGCAGCCCTGTGCAGAACAGAATTGCCTGGAAACTGATGAAGTGAATGTTTCTTAAAAATACCTTCTGAAATGACAACTACTTTTTGTCCCTAATATATGTAGGAATTTTACTATGTTTCCTCCTTGGCTTCCTCTCCCACCTTCTCTGACAGCAACAGGAAAAGAAAGCAAAGGAAAAAAAGCAGCTTCTTAAAAGAACTAGAATTGAACTTATTGCCAGTTGCTTTTCAAGAACGTATAATCAGGAAGTTTCATAAACTGGTTATCTTTTTGTGAGTGTCTCCTCTGCTGTTGCAATTCAAAACAAAGGTGGCCGTGCTAAGGGCGTATTTTGGAGCCACTGTGTGCTCTGGAAGGGCTGCCCGTGAGTCCATCAGCAGCACCCGCTGCCCCTGGAGAGGCTGATGCAGGGGGTGTCTGAAGGACAGGGACAGGCTCACAGTCACCTCCAGGCTCCGCTCGGGAGCTCAGAACCGCAGGGCTGCTCCGGAGGAGCTGTGGTCGGTCACAAGTGCCAAACAAAACAAACAGTACTCGAGATTGAAAAGCTCAAAGGGTGTTGGTATCACAGCCCCCAACCTCTGCATCTGCTTCTGCTGTTCCCAGATGGTGACAGAGAGCAGCCAGCGTGGGGAGGTCACGGAGATAACAGGACCCTGCTGATGAAATGCCGTGTCTGATGAAGGTGCACTCACCCTGCACCAACGGGATCTGCTTTCCTTTCCTTCTTGCGCCACTCCAGACAAAGTTGCTTGACAGTCAAATGACAATTAAAGAGTTCTAGTATAAAAACAATGGGCCAGGCCCCAGAGTAGTCTCTGACACCCCAATACTGGATGTAGATGCTAGATGGATGGGTGGAAGCACGTGCTGTGACTCACCTGGGGGCAGACATGAGGAGAGACTGCTCACAGTGACAGTGTGAGGTACACAGGCAGGAGGAAGGTAATGCTGCCAATCACAAGATCAAGCAATTACTTGGGCTGACAATAACCTCAGTTTGAATTGCAAAAATGTGTCTCATTCTCACTTACAAGGGCATGAACTGCACGTGGCAGGGCTGGGCAGCAAGGGGCTGGGCTGAGTGGTAAGTTTGGTCTGGTTTGAAGGGACAAGAGGGGGCACAAAAACATGTTTACAGTCTCTGCCCTGGTACTTATGGGTAACTGATGGTATTTTTAGATACTTTGGTACCTGTAGGTGTAAATAATGGGTTTTATGTGAAATCATGAAATTTGGGGCCTTTTCCAAATGATGTCGTCAGCCCAGGTGCAGACTGTCAGTGCCATGCAGAGCTGGAACAGGGAGCAGTTGGTAACAGCAGGTTTTGATCTGTAAGTCCTCAATTTGCGCATTTCCACCTGTAGCACTCCTGCAGCTCATCCCTGGCATGCCCCAGTTCTGGTATCCACTGATATCACCTGGAAATCGCACTTCAGTGTCTGATTTGTTTTATCTCCATTCAGCTGATGCCTATCTTGTAATAAAATTTCCCATGACTTATCAACGCTTGACAATTAGATGCTTAACATCCCACTTAATGCAAAACAGATTACATCCTGAGAATTAACAAAACAATCAAATGCCTTAAGGGATAATGGAAGATTTTTTTAATAGACAGGTATGTGTTTATATATATATATATGTTTGTACATACACACACATGCATCCATAGTTGTGAAATCTGGAGATGCTGATCAGCTTTCGCTACTTGATTGGTTTGCATGGCTCGTTCCTGTGCCTGCTCTGTTTTTTCTTTTAGAACTCGTGTTCCGTGATGGCAGTGCCATGTGCTGCCTTTCCAGAGGTGTCAGGAGAGGCGGGGGGCTGACCCCAGCCCGAGGGTCCCCGGGCGGGTCCGAGCGCTCCCCTGTGTGCCCAGCCGGCAGCTTTGCTCCCTCTTGTGGCATCCCGAGCCTGCTCGGCTCCCCGGCAGGGGTGGCTTCTCCCAGCGCCACTGCTCAGCGAGGGAGGACACGGCAGGGCTGGCAGCGGGGCTGTGCACACCTTTCCCTCACTTTGGGAATCCCTCCCTGGCTCAGGATGTGGGTCCGGTCCTGGTGCTGAGCACAGGACAGCCACAGCAGGGCCTCTGCCTGCTGAATTTAAAGATATCTGGTCATCTCCAGCTTTATCACAGAGCTGATCGTCTTAATCCCAGCTCTTGCACATGCCGGGGCTGTTGGGCATAGTTGCACTGCTGGAAAAAAACAGAATGGTTTCCTTTCTGCAGCCAGCATCCCCACGGAGCAGAGCATTCTGCCTGTGATTTCCAGTCCTGCTGTCAGCACTCTTGGCACTCTGACTTGCAGAGGAGGTGCATGGTTCAACTCCATGGACCTGGCTCCTGGGACTAGAGGAGGGGGTGAGGGCACTAAAGGGTCACAGCAGCTGGTGAAGATTTATTAAAAATTACTCAGAAATAAGTTTTTAATACTATCAAGAGAGGAGAAATTTATTCACTTCACTGGTACAGTACCTGCATATGATGGACTGAGGTGCCCAGCAGCCACCACCAGTGAGAGCTGGGGACCTGCTTGGTGCCTCCACCCACTTGTGGATGCCCTGGGCACCCTCATGGGGAATGGGGCCAAACCCTGGGCTCGGCCATTCAGGCGTGCCCGCTGTGAGTCGGTGTCTCTGGGTGACTGTGCCCCTGCCCAGCAGCACACACAGGCCACAGCAGAGCCCCAGGCTCCTGTGAGGGATCCTTGGGATGCCCAGTGTCCCTGTGTACTTGGGTAAATGATGCTCTTTGGCTGCTGCCCCCAAAGAAGAAGAAATCCCTATTGCTGTCTGATAATCCTTCCAATAACTGACCAAGTGCAGTAGTTCAGATCCTGACACACACGGTGTTGATTCATTTAACTGGTGGTTTCTGGAGGCAGCAGCCCTGTGATATGATGCACTACACACACACAGAGAAAAAGCCACTTGTGCTTTAAAGCATGTAAATAAATGCCAGCCATAGAACTGCTACCTCTCTTCTAAATACACAAATCTCTCTCTGATGGACCTTTACAAAGGCAAATATGTTTAATCCCAATTTACAGAGTGGGAAATTGAGTTTTCATCCATAATCATCCAGCAGGCCAGGAATAGAAACCTGGTCCTGTGAGTCCTGCCCGTGCTTATCCTGTCCCAGTGACTCATCTCAGCTCAGTACTTGTCCTGTCCTCTGTCCTGCACCACGGATGAAACTGTGGAGTCACTGAGCCTTCATGGACGTTCCCAAGGCTGCTGCAGGATGCAGGCTGGGCAGGCTTGGGGGGAGGTGAGGAGCACAGCCCCACACCTGGCCTCACCTCTGCCAGCCACAGGCCCTGCTGGCACCAGCCAGCTTCCCACATCTCTGTGCTGCTGGAAAAAGCTCAAGTCCTGGTGTGCTCCAGCTTCATGCTGCGTTTCATTTGCAGTTTTAAATCAGCAAGTGACTCTTGGAGCCAAACAAATGCCTGGCATTTGGCTGTGCCTGTGTTTTCCTGTGGCCAGGCTGACCTTTATGAACAGTAGAGTCACAGCTATGACAGGCAGCTCACTCAAACTCTCCCATCTGGGAGCTGGGGAGGTTTTGTAATTGCTGGAAAAGCCAAAAAGTCTTTCTTCAGACCCTGATTTTCCCTTAGCAACCAACTTTCCTCCTTGATTTCTCTTCTCTTCACCTTTCCCTTCCATGTAACTCAAAGCTGATCCTTGTTCTCATAACCACCCTTTATTGGTGCAGATGCAATCAGCAAGAATGATGAGCAGTTGCAGAGTTCAGCACAACTCTACGAAATCACTCATAAATGTGCTTAACTTCAGTAAAACTGTTCTTGTGCTCCGTCTTAAACATGTGCTTTAGTCTTTTGCAAGTCCTTGGCCCTCTCAGTCTCAACTGGGTCATTGATTACTGGAGGAATGGCAGGAGGAGGAAAGGCTCTTGTTGGGATCTCTGTGAAAGTGATTTTCTGAGCCCACTCTTAGTGTCTGCTCTGATGGTAGTGGAGTGCAATTTTGTTGTCCAGTGAGGGAATAGAGCATGAAATCCCCTACTGAAGTCCTCTTAGGCATGCCTGTAAAATGCTGAGTGTGAGGGAAGTGCCTCTGGCACGGCTGCTGCTGTCCTCATCACTCTTAGCTGCTCACCAGTCTCCTGTTGGCTGTTTCTCTAATTGTTCTGGACCTTAACAAGTGTCCATCTCACTCAGATGTTAAAAAATAAAAATAAAAAAGCAAACACAACTCCCTCCCAAGATAGTATCATAAAGTTATGAAACAGGTTTTTAAATGTAAATCTTCAATTAGGATTTCCTGTCTTTGCTTCAGGGTGCCTTTGACATATTTACACTTTGCCTTGAAACCATGAGCATTAGGGATTGTGTTCTTTTCCAGTGGATACAGGATGCTCATCAAGAGCTGGCTTATGGAATGAAAAGGAATTTTGTGCTCCGTTACTGCTGTGTAGTGGTGTCCTATAGAAACTGTGGTTAAGGTCTGATTTGCTAAGTGACTGAGAGGCACATAATTTATGATGTTTTGAAACTGAATTGACATTGCTCTCTTCAGTTGTGTATCCTTTGTATCCTGCCTGTTCCTTGCTGTGTCCTGTACTCCACCCAGCACTCTGCAGTGAAGTTCTCAGGACCTGCAAGGCAAATAATTATAATTAGTTTCTAATAGATATTCTGTTTCACACCTTTTCTAGCTTGCCAAGGTAGATCACTAGGAGATGTCACCAAAGCAAATAATCACCACCGTGCCAAATGCCTTGCATGATTTTAGTCTGAGGGTTTGCCTGCATGATCTGTGGCAGAGGTGCTGAGGTTCTGCAGCTTTGCTCAGCATTATCCATTCCCAGCTTATGATTTGCACGGGTTCTGAGTCTTGCTCGTGCTCAGGGCTCTGACGTACAGGTGAGTTACCACAATGTAACAGGTTCCTGCATGTCAGGTTCTTCACCACAATTGCCTTGTTCATGCTCTTGCCCAGCAGTGCAGCTATCCCCCTTTTTTTATGGCAGGGGAAAACTACTTTGGCTTACTTTGTATTTGCCAAGGGAGTAGAGAAAGCAAAAAGCCAAACCTTGTGATATCATTCCTCTTCCTAAAGTTACTTTGTGTGTTAGGGTCATTTAGGGTATGAACTTGGTACCAAGCAGGCAAACGCTTCCATGGATCTCCTCATTACCTTCAAACCATAAGGAACTGTCTCCTTTGGATGTGTGTAATAGATGTGCCTGGGGCTGTTCAAGCTAGGGCAAGATATCACAGGCAGAAAAGAATCAACATAGGAATATTAACACTACGTTATTTTGCTGGTGCAGTTTTCCCATATGACTGCGAGTGATGAGTGCTCCGTGGGAGTGAGGGAAGGGAAGATCAGCCCTGTACCAGTGGGCTGTGCTGTTCACAGCCACGCACTCTCTTCACTGTTAGCTCATTTGTTTGCTCTTGTGCCTCTCCGTTCTGTCCTGAAGGCTAACCACAGATCATATATATTTAAAAGAACAGTAGCATACAACTGGTATAGATCTTAGGGTTCCTTTCCCGAAACATTATGATATTCCTGCTGAGAATATGAAGATAAAGGCTTTCATCCTTGGGAACAAGAGGGCGTGAGTAATTCCATTTCACTGCATGACCTGGAATCTCCACCCATACAAACACATCAAAGGGTAGGTGTGATTTCACTCTCTGACACCCATGCACTGAGGTTCTCACCCTGGGATGCAAAGAGCTGCTGTGGCTGGGCTGGACAGTGCCCATGAGGCTGGCTAACAGGGATATTTGCCGTGTTCTTTGATCTTCCTACCGGACCAAAATTATTCACATCTCCCCAGTGTTGCTGAAAACTTATCCAAGCACTCAAGGCAATTATTTTTACATGTATGTGTGTTTTGGGCCAAGTCCATGAATCCTGACTCATGACTGACTCAGCCCTTACTTAAGCAAAACTCCACTTGATTTCATTACAACTGGGGGCAGGACTCTGTGATTCCTGCCCCTGCCAACAGGAGCTGCAGGAGCCCAGCCCCAGCTCTCAGAGCCTTCCACAGCTCCCAGCACCTGCCAGTGCTCTGCACCCTCCTGCACCTCTCTGAACCTTGCAGACAGCAGTGCTGCCTACCCAAAAAGACCCATCCTGTCCTGCTCAAGCCACCACAGGGGTGATGGAGAACCACGCTGGACTTGAGCTGACAAATAATGCTTGGAGCTAAACCTGCCCATGGGCTGCAGGAAATTCTGTGACCACATTAACCAGGAGCTCAGACTAGATGGTTGTGATGGCCTGAGCATCTGGCTGAAAACTGTTGCACTGCAGATTGGCTGTAACTCACTGGAGTATTCTAATTTTGTTATAAATTAATTTCTAACACGCTCAGCTCACCTTTGCATGCTAGAGGCCAGGACAGTTCGGGTAAAGAGAGAAATTAGGTGATCTGAGCACTGGGAAGAGCAGTCTGAACTGCCAAGGCAGGTCTGCCCGGCAGAAGGGCGCTGGTGCTAATAAGCTGGGCAGGATGTGAGCTCCCCTTTGTGCCCTGTTCCCAGCACTCGGCTGCAGGCGGGGCACAGCGCTGCTCCTGACCCGGCTCCCTGCGCTCACGACTGCAGGAGTCAGCTCAGGTCTCGCCAGCCTTATTAGCTCTGGCTCGGTGCCGGCAATTCCTATTCAAGCTGGCTCTGTGCAACGTGCCTGGATGTCTGTGCCGTGCACATCCCGGCATGGGAGTGGTGTCCCAGTGTCAGGAATGTGGGACAGAGACGCTCTGGCTGCCTGCTGAGAGCAGCACGGGCACAGCCACACAAAGGAAGAGGCTCTGCTGAAGCGAGCTGTCCTGCCTGGAGGCAGCCCAAGTGTCTCTGCGCTGGCATGGATAATCCAGAAGTCACCCAAGGGAGACTGAGAGTGAGAAAATAGTAATAAACTGTCTTGAAGTGTCCCTGCTGTCCAGCAGTCCCAGGAGAGCTTATTAAAATCCAACAATTTTCTGCTCAGCAAGGGTGACTGCCAGTTTGGGGCTAAAGCAACCAAAAAACTTCCATGGAAATGTTGCTTATCTGTGTCATTTAAGATAAAGCCCCTGTGTTTTGCATGGCTGCACGTTGACAAATGGCCTGATTGGTTTTATTCCTAACTACAGCTAGAAATAACAGAGCTGCTGTACATATTCCCATCATTTGTGTTATTTAGATTTTTGGCCTCAGAAGAGGAAGCATTTGCAGGATTGGACTCAGTGTTTGGCCTGTCAGCTGTTGCTGCACCCTTTGGTGCCTTAGACTATTTCTTTCATCAAAGTAAACAGGTTTGATCTCCAGTTTGAGTAACCTGCTGTTGTCTTTTGTAATGCTGCATTAGTAGGCTTTGAAGATACATTTTCTGCCAACATAAACACTTTCCTGACTAACAGAAATGAGTCCTTGCTTGCATTAGTTTGCTGCAAATGTTGCAAAGGCCATGAAATAATTTTAAGTAGATGTCCTTGTCTGAATCTCCTTTAGACTACTGCTAGGCTCCTGCAATAATGACTGAGAGTCTCCTCTCAGCAGGCAAAGGTTTGTTCTTCCCCCCATCCCCCTTTTTTTTGTTCTTTCTTTTTTTCTCTTCTTTTGAAAAGAGAAGAACTGGAAGCTGCCTGACCCAAAGATATTCTTTATTTCTCTGTCTCCCCATCACACCCCAGACTTCCTGGGAGGACACACAAAAAGTGACTTGCCCTGTTCTGCACAGCACTTCACCTGTGTGATACTTGCAAAGGAATTTTGTCTCAGATGTTCTTGAGAGGTCAGTGAGTTGCACAACAGGATTTAGTAATTTGTCCCTGGCCATTTCTGACTGAAGTGTAACTCTCCCTTTTACTGCCACAGTTCTTGCTTTGCTGTACAGACTTGAGATCAAACCCCACCACAGTCAGAAATTATTCCTACTGACTCCACAGGTGTGAGATCAGTCTTTTATTCAAGGCTATCTAAGGCTCAAACAGCAACTGTATTCAAATAGAGACAACTCTTTGAAGAAATGTAAATTTCAGCACATTCACATCAAATATGGTTTTGGCTCTGTAGTTGTAAAAAGAATACAGAAATTACCAGTAGAGTCACAAAGATCTAAGTCAAAACTAGGGAAAACTGGTGAGTAAGGAAATTCTTCAACATTTGTTCTTTTGTGTTAACATTCTTATGATTTGAATTCAAATATCAGCCGCACACTGAAGAACCTGGAAGCAAGATCTTCAGGTCTTTCCTAGTTGTAATGAGAACACACCCAGACAGAGTTCATGAGGAGAATTAAAAGAAGGAGATTTACAAAACCTCTTAAAACAGCAAGCTTCTTAATTTTCCTTTAGAATTCAAGGGAGCCATCAGACAAAATATTTAAGGACTGATGCAGCTAAGCCCCAGCAGAGTGCGTGGCTGGCTTCGTTTGCTCAGGCTTATCTAAATTTGGTCCTGTAAAAGCGTGAATTATTGACTCTCCTCTTTTCTCTGCTTTACAGTCCTCAGGTACCTGGAGGGCATCCCAGAAATACAGGAGGGTGAGCCAGCCTGCTCAGATATTGATGCTTTCTGAATCTCACTGGCTAAGCCCAAGTTTGAATATTTAAGAGTCTTCAAAATTCCCATGTAGCACCCCCTACACCAAAGGAAAACCAGCTGAGCAGCAGCTTCCCTGTAAAGCCAGACCATGGCCAGGGAACCGCAGCAGAGCCAGGAGCTGCTGCAAAGACACACCTTGTTCCAGAAGCTGGGCTTTGATTGCTGTGGGTGAAATTTGTACTGTGTGTGGAGAGAACCAACAAGGCTGACAATGCAGCGGGAGTGAATAATGCAGAGGCCTCTGCTTGTCCTGTTGCTCCGGAATGATTCCCACGTCCTCCAGGCAACACGGAGTGAATCAGTTTTGAAGAGCCTCTGCAGCACTGCTGCGGCAAAGCAGGACAAATATTGCAAAGTGGAAAAGGCTTTTGGTCAGATGCTTTTTCTCTGGTTGGTCGTCTGGCTGCTTCATGCCTGAACTAGTGTTTTGTTCTTGCAGCTGTTGGAGTTAACACCAGCACCTCTTCATGGGTTCCCTGGCAGCCACCTCCTTCCCTCAGCTGCAGCACCTCCACTGATTCCAGCAGGGTCCAGCCGGGCTGTGCTGTGCCTGCCAATCCTCCCTCCTGCCCATCCACAGGCCTGGGACTGGCACAGAGCTGAGTTTGGCCCCACGCTGGACTTGTTGTGCTTTTCACAGGGTCCTCACAGCATTTGCTTCTTTGTGCAGGACAGGGCTTAACACTCTCCCTTGTCGAACCTTGAATTAAAAAGCAGTGTCTTAGCAGGTTTAGATGGGATTAAGCAGCACAAACCTCTTACACACGGAGCTTACAGTAAGTCAGCTTTTCTAAGTTACCAGTGCATGATGTATCTGTAGCTCTCCTCTCTCTTTCCCTCTCAGCTGGGCTGTTTCAGAGGGGATAATGGAAGCTGAGTCTATTGACTTCCCCTGGGACTCGGGTGTTTGGTGCCTTTCTGGTCTTCTGATGCTCCAGCTGTGATTTCTAAAAACAGTTGCCAAAGCCAGGCCAGGTGTGGACAAATGTAGCTTCAATTCCTCAGCAGATCTGTGCCAAACTACAGCAACTGCAAATCTGAAGGCAGCCCGTGCTGAGAAAAACAGGGGACTGTGGCTAATCCTAGCCCTGTCACCGACCTGCTGTGGGACTTTATCTGCAGCTCTGCTATCCCCTCAAACCTGTATTTACATAATTAGAAGACCTCTGGATAAGAGTTCCTTTATTATTCTTTCATGCAGAAGTTAATGTAATGGGTTACAGTCATGCAACACTTAAATAATTGACCCCTAATACCTCTTGCATTGCACAATTTAGTGTGTGAAAATCTTTCCTGTCCCATGAAGAGGCAACCTGGAGAAGAGGGGAAGCACCTCCGTGTTTTGTTTTCTTGCCCTCCCTCACAGACTCCTATTTGGAAGATATTTATTAGGTGGGGAAAAGTACACTGAGATGCTGCATTGCTCACAAAGCACCTTTTCCTACACATGCAGGGCTCTCATTACATCTTTAAAGAATCACAACAAAGAAAAGGAGCTGACACAATGAATTTTGATCTGGAGAATGAAATCTGACATAACCAGTAGTTACATTTTTCTTATTCCCTGGTAGTTTGCCTAAAGGCAGCTTTTAAATAATTCCTGCTTTTCACCTCCTGAGAAATAGTCTATTTGTTTCTGTATTAATTAGGCAGCATCATAAAAACCCTTTAGAGACTTTGCAAGCTGCTGATCTAACTTTTTAAAATATGTAATGGGCCTGATCCTTAGGCCAGACAGTGCTTTTAATTTTGATGGGAACAGGATCAGGCATTTTATGTGTGATGCTACTGAAAAAACAGGGTTTCCAGTAAATAGTACTGGGTGTTGGTTTTTTATGACAGCTTTACTGGTATCTGTCTCTATGTCTGGTGTCTGTCTCTAGAACATCTTGAGTCTCACAGTGATGAGAGAGAGTAGGTTGTTTCTTACTTCATCTTCCCCTGGACAATCAGTGCTGGAGTTTCTGCTGTGTGCTGCCCTGATGAGCAGGCAGCTCACAGACACTGCAGGGTGGTTTAAGTGCTGTCTCTCCACTTGCAATGTCCAGAGTGTGATTGATCTGCCCAGGCTGGGCCATCCTGCAAGGGCAGGGAAATCAGTGGAGCTCTCACGTGCAGAACTGATCATCTTAAGCTTGGCTTTGAGATCAGCTACTCCAATACTAACCAGCTTAAATCAGCATTAGTCAACTAATTCTGTAGCAATAACATTGTTTCCTGTTAATCTGAAAGGTGAAAATAAGCAAAATCATTTTGATATCATTGACATGATGGGTTTTTTTGATATAAAATACCACCCTAATGGAGTTTCACTGACCAAATTGAAAATACCTGTACCAGTTTGTTTACAGGGTGATGTAAAAGCTTTTATTTGACAAAGTAAGAGATTGAGGTAAATTTCAGGCTCATGAGTTTTTCGTGATGTTGGGCGTTATGGTCTGGATGGTCTCTGTCTGTTCCATGTTCCTTTGTTCTCACATTCCTGACTCTGCCTGTTGCCAGTGGCAATATCACCAACACAAGTCAGGACAAGGATTAGATCAAAAGATGCACGAGGAACCCAAGATGGCTCTGAGTGAGATCTGGAGCTCAGATTAGGAGCTCTAAACACCTGTATGTCTTTCAGGTGTAGGTTTGTGTACTGCTGGCATTCTGCTGAGGGGTTTCCTCACTTAGCTCCAGGAATGTTTGTGGTCAGCAGGACATCTGGTGACTTGTCCCCTGACACTGCCCTGCTCTGCTGAGTGGCACAGGCTAGAAAAGCACAGATCTGCAGTATGGACCAGAGAAAAAATTACTTGTTTCAGCAATCACCATTTCAAACCTCAGGGGGTTTCTGCTGGCTTTTAGAAATGTCAAAATGGTGTCCGTACTAACATTGTTGTTGCTTAAACCTCAAAAGCAAATTATTTCCTAAACTCAGGACCTGATCCTCTCCTCTTTCTGTTACCTGGCTTTTGACTGTGACTTTCCCTGTCGCTTCCCCAGGTAAGCACCCAGCAGCTTTGCCCAGCAGCTGGGCTGCCCTGACAGTACTGCTTTGGGAAATAAAACAAGAGAAGGATTTGCCACAAGAAAGCCCAGACTGTCAGTGAGAGCAGGAAAGCAGATCCAGCTTTATCTCAGTCCCATTATCCTCAGCTCTCCCTTGCAAAGGAGGCGATTTGGTGCTTTCCCTGTGAAAGTTTTGGGTGTTGGGAGGCTCCTGGAGAACCCAGTGATCTGGGAGGTGTGGGCTCAGGAGCCAGCTCCTAAACCAAACCAGCTCATCTCGAGCAAGATCTATGGGGAGAGCAAAATCCCTGGGCCCAGAAGGCTGCCATCTGTCATCTTCTCTTTTCAGCCAATGTCAAAGGATTTGTTTGAGGGGTTTTTGTTGGTTTTTCTGTTTTATTTTTCTTCCCTCCCCCCCCCCCCTTTTTTTTTTTTTACAGATCTGCTCATATACATTTTATACACTGGAGCTTTGCAGAGCACAAATAAATTTTTCTGAAATAGAGAGGTCAGTTACTTGTGTTCCTGTAATCAACTTGCTCTTCCATGTCAGTCTGCCCTGGGAGGTTTTAGAGTCAGTGTGTTCTCCCTACTCTGTATCAAGCCTGAATTTCTAGTCAGGAAAAAACACAGTTGTGGGCTAAGTCCAAAGAGTTACAGCTTTATTTACAGTTTAGTTACCACCTACAGCAGTGTAGCTCATCACTGGGATGCCTTGGGCAGGTTTCCACTTTATAACTTAGTGAGGCTGTTACAGTATTATCAACATAAGAAATAAAGGACCAGGGTGGAAGCATGGCCCCAGTTAAAGCAATGACAAAACTCCCATGGACTTCAGTGGGCCAGCATTTCACTTAGTACTGCCTGTGAGGAGCACAGATTTCATTGTGACGTCGATGTCTCCTCTTTCAGCTGCTTTTCTCAAAGCATATTCAGTCCATGGGCAGCCTCCTGGGCCCTGGCAGTACCTGGGTACCTGTTCTGTACTGGTAAATTGCTGGCTGGTTTTTAATGTCACATCCATCCTTTTCTGTTCTCAGATCCCTACTCTTTCTCTCTGGGCCTTGGAAATTCTTTTGCTTCCTTTTCTATAGAAGCTCTAGATCTGAATCCAGGTAACACAGGGAGGAGAAAGAGGAAAGGATGTTTTTGGACTTTCCACGGCTGCCACAAAGATCAGGAGGTGAATTCATGGCAGGCTCATCAGTGAGAATTCCCCAGGCTAACAATTCATCCAGTTCATAGAAGACATGGAGGCATCCTTCTGTTCTCTGCCCATAGCCTTCTTTGCCCTCCATGCAGTTAACTTAAATTGTGAAATTCTGGGCAGATTTTATGTACATACACCTACTCAGCCTGCCCTGTAAAGATACACATATGAGCACACACAAACACTCTGCACAAGCATGCTCTGCACATGGTGTACAGGTTTGGTAATATTATTCCTAGCAATTGATCTGCCTGTTTCTGAGTTTGTATGGATTCCTGTCTAATCTTCAGAAAGATAATTTCTTTCTATATCCTGAGTGCCAGTGATACATAAAGGCCAAACTGCACTGCACAGTGCCCTTTGGGAAGAGACTCCTGCTTAAAAGCCTCCTAGATCTTGCCTGCCACAGAAGACTATATTTGGAAGGATGGGAAAGCAACACGAGAGGCACATGGAGCAAAAGCTGTGAGCATCAGCACTTTACTACAAGTAAACAGTTTCACTTCTTGAGCTGTTGTGTTTGTCAGTCTAGTAAACAGGATCTGACTGCAGTGAGATAACAAAGCTGTAGGCCTAAACCTGTCCTCCTCCTCTGCAGCTTGAATTATATACTGCCCACACGCCTGTCAGCCACCCTGTTTCTTCCCTCTGGGATCCACCATTGCAGGATTTAAGTCCACCATTGCAGGATTTAATTCCATTACTGCAATGGCCCTGCAGAGTCCTTGGTTTCACTGGAAGCAAAAAATCACCAACCTGGCTTGCCAGTCTTACAGGGATTTACAAAAGAAGGACTTTGTTAACTGTCTGGGATCGGGCAGCATTCCAAATCACTCCCAAACTGCCCTCTTCTGTCTGGAAAATAGGATCTTGCTGTCCATTTTTTGTCCAGGTCACCAAGAGGCAATGCTGGGAGCTGTCTCTGCTGCCTGCTCAGAGGAGCCAGTGGTACAGCCTCGTCTGATTGCATCTGCTTTCCCTGAATAATTGCAGACATTCCCCTCTCCACTCATCCCTCCAAGCACCTTGGAGTCATAAATTGCCATGCTAGAACAAATGGAGTCATGCTCAGGGAATGATCCTCCCATTCAAGGTGAATCTTGATACCTGATGGATGAGAAGACCAGGCACATGCTAAAAATTCCTTGCTAATTTGGGTTGCCAGTTCATCAAAAACATCCTCCCAAACACGCACAGGATGTATTAAGTTATGGTATAGTAAGCGATCAGCTTGTCACACTGACATTTCTGCTCCTTGCCAGAAACTCCTGGACTTCATTATCTCTCTCAAGAAATCAGATCTCTGGGTGTCACCCTGCAATAAATTTGTGTAACTGGAAACCTCTCCCCAGGCATACAAAGATCTGAGGACAAGTGGGCATTGCTGTTCTCTGAAGACTGATGTATAAATACATACTGCACTGGTCAGAGGAGCAGACACTGGGCATTACTGGAGCACGTATGGAGCCTGGCCACCTGTGGGAGAAGGCAGAAATACCAAAGCAGCCCTTTCCCTTTCACTGTCCAGAAATTTGGTGCCAAAATGTTCCCTGTTCCTCCTCAATGATAAAAGAACAAGTTAAATAATTAATAATAATCTGAGTCTCAATGTGACTACTAAATAATTTTCTGTTAGACATTATGTAAATTTAAAGTATTTTTTTTACTGGTCATGCATAATAAAATAACTATGGTGATTAATTTTTCACCCTCAGAGTTTAATTAAGCTCATTCAGGAGGTTTGGACTGATACACCAGGCTATAAATCACAGTCCAAGCCACTGAAATATCTGCCTAGCTTTCAGATTAGATAACAATATTTTGGGGAGGAAATCCTGCTGACAGATAGTCACCTCAGTTGTTGAAATCAGGAGGCCATTTGGTCCTCTGAGCACTGAAATGATACATACTCAATTCAGTGTGTGCTTTTCTAGGTTTAATTTTAGGGATGGACTCATTCCATCATCTGTATTCCTGCACAACTCATTGTGGAATAAATAGAGTGTTGTTCTGTCACCCTAATTGGCTTTTAAAGCCACTGCAACTGAACTCTCCAAGGGAGTAAAGTGGGTAGTATCAAGTCACATTTTATTCAGGATAAATGTGTCCAGGTGTGGTGTTTTGTGGGAACAGCCATGTGCTCTGTGTGCACAGCCTCAGCAGGAACCACTCCTCAGGCTTAGACAAGCCTGAGTTTCCCAGTTTCAGCAGAAGCTGTGAGATGCACAGGGGTATTTATTTTAACTACAGCCTCTCAGAGCTGCCAGAGCTCCTCCAAACGTCCTGAGCCCATCACCAAAAAGCTGCTTTCCAGCATCTCCACAGTTTCCATAACACAGAGCAGGGTGAGCAGCCAGCACACTGATATCCTGGGAGAAAACCCTGGGAACTGTGTCTCCTCTGGCAGCTCCTGGGATGCAGTTTCCCCTCTGTTTTCTCTGGGTGTCTCCCGTGCTGTGCACACCCATGGCTTTGCCCCACGAGTCAGAGCAAGTCTGCAGGATGTGTCAGTGCACAGGATGGACCCTGACTCATGGGGAAAGCATGTATGGAAAACGTTGCCATACTCCTACAAATGGCTTGGTTTTCTTTGCTGTGTGATTTTTTTTTCCACTTTAAATAAAAACAATAAAAGCTAATGCTGAAAGGAAGTGGTGCAGGTGAGCCCTGTAGAATTTCCCACTGCATTTATAAACAGAAACTCTTTTCAGGAGAGAGAATTAACTGGGTTTGAAAAAAATAAGGTGGAAGGGAATTTCTCTGATGGCCAGAAGGTAAAGCCATCTTGCTAAATCTCCATAAAATGGCCATCTTGCTAAATCTCCACTGTTACTCCAGAGCTGCAAAATAGCACAATACTACTCTGGAACACTTTTTCCTAAATTCTACTGTTTTCTTCCAGAATGAAGAGTATCCTTGAGAAACAATTCAGTAATAACTACTGTGCTTTAAAATCACACCTTTTATTCCTCCCAATTAATTGTCAAAGATAGGCAAATTCTAACTTTCCTTTTAGTCTCATGCTGTAAATCCAGAATTCCTTATTTTCTGTTGAAATAAGCCAGTAGTTTTCAGTTGTGCCTGTGAAATGTGTCACATCCAAGAACTGACTCTGGATTTTACCCCACAAATGTGGTCCACAGTGTGTGAAAAGAGATGGTCTGGATTAATCACACCAATCCTGCCGTGGCTGGAGCACCTCGAGCAGTGCTGCAGCAATGGAACAGGCAGCAGTTCCAGCTGTGACAGGCAGGGAGAACAGAATATCAACACAATAATTAACATCTAATTTAGCAGTTAGACCAGGATTTAGGCGGGTTCCTGCGTTAAGTAATTGCTTCCAGAGGCAGGCAGTTGTGGGGCTGCTCACTTCGCTCCCAGAGGCCGGCACCTACCTCCCTGCAGCTTCTCCACAGTACAGAGAGCAGCTCCATTAGTGGTGCTTGGGAGGGTTTTGTCTGGGAATGCTTTAAGGAAACCTCTCTTGTGGCATTAAAGGAAATGCAGGGATAGAGGCACATCTTTACAGTCAGGCTCAGAAGCAGGAAATATAAATGAATTCAGGCACATCCTAATTTTCCTAGAAGATGAGAATCTCAGTATAATCATCCTTAAATATCTGCCAAAGGCTTGAGGTTTGTGTTGGAGGAAGTGGCCACTTGTAGATGGGTCTTTTCTGGAAAAATATTTCGCTGTGCCACAGTCTCGATGACTATGAAGAATGCCTAATTCCTTAATTCTGCAGCTTTGGTTATCAAAGCACAGTGGAGCAGTGGGAATTTCTTTACTGAGTGTCCATCGTCAGTGCTGCCGTCTCCAGCCATCTCCTCAAGGTGACAACAAGGTGTCCCAAGGGATTCGGGATTGTACATTCCCGCCCTGTAGTCTGCAGCCGTACAGCTGATTCAGACAGCTGAAGCACAGGAGGAATAAACTCTTCATCCTTCTGTTTGGAGCAGCTCTGTGATGAAGCTGTGTAACCTTTCCAGCTCCCCAAGGGAAGCTCAGCGCTCCCTGCCGTGCCACGGGCGCCTCCGCAGCCCCTCCTGTCCCGGTGCCCCCCGTGCGGCTCCCCCCGCTCGGACCCCGACAGCTCCGTCTTTCCCTGGCGTTTGGCTCCTCCCCAAGGAGACTGCACGGCTTCTCCGTTTGGTTGAATGCTAGATGCAGATTCCGGCTTCGATAATTTGGTGCTGTGTGAAAGCTCTTCTGGATTTCTGGAGACTCGTGCTGCACCTCCTCTTTCCCCGGCAGGGCAGGTGAGGAGGAGGCAGCGAGTCCTGCCTGGTGCACAGCTCCCGCTGGCCACTTGCAGGCAGCTGCTACTGGGATTTTAACTTCTGTCACTGACTTTCCAGTCCCTTTGTTCAGCCTTTTAAATTTGCCTTTATCGTTTTAGCCTGTCTGCAGATATATTTGTTTTCCTTCCAGAAAGGCTTTGGTTTGCTCAATTAGCAAGGCAGTTCTTTGTGGGGAGTGCCGTAGCTCACTTTCTGCTATGGAGGAGTGCTCCTGGAGCATTTGGCTCCTCCACAGGGAGGGTTTACTCCTGCCATCCTCACACGCGGTGCCACTGACAACCTGCTGCCCAGATCGCTGGGTGCTGCCTTGAGAAAAGGAGATTTTGTGACACAGGAGTCTAAATATGTTTGCTATGGTTCAGAACAATCCATGCTGTGATGCTTAGCTGCAATTTTTGCTCCCTGCCCTATTGGGTCAATACTGTGTTTTCCACACACATGGGCTCTTTCACCATCCAGATTTTTTATTTGCTTTTGTCTTACTTAATGGCTTTGCCCCTTTGTTTAGAGCAGAGGTTACGAGGATACAAGTGGAACATCTTGTCTCCCCCACCCCATTCAGATCTGAGCCCTGGCCTGAAGACACCCACCCTCGCTGGGACCTGGGCATGGCTCGTGCAGCCCAGGAGGAGTTTGTAGAAACAAGTGCTGCTCTGGAGGGCACCTCCCTGCCTGTCCCCGGGCAGATGGGGAGGCTGTCCCCAGCCCACCCTGGCACTGGCTGCCATGGAGAGCTGCCTCCTCTGCTGGGACACCCAGGGGAAACCCTGCAGGAGAGGCTGCAGAAACCTCTGCCATTACATCTGCACTGAGTGTCTGCCCGGACACGGGATGAAGAATTTCTCCTCTCGGGGGATTTGTGGCACTCTGTGCTGCTATTTTCCCTGGTTTTGCAGCCTGTTTTAATTGTGGGTTTGCCCTTACAAGCTGAGGGCCAAAACCTAATAGAAAGCTATTTACAGTGCTGCTCCTAAAGTCTTCACAGAGTTCAGGGGCTATTTCAGCAAGACATTCCTGAACAGTTCTTCACTTCATATTGACCCCAGCCTGTTCTCTTACCCACTCTCCATCCTGTATGAGAGCTCGGGCTGTGCCAGCAGACCCACAACCTTTTTGTGCTATTTAGCAACCACATACAAATTAATGTCATAACTTTGTGAGTGCCCGTGAGCACAGGTAGATATTAAGACAATTCCTGGAGCCTCACAGCTCACTGGGAGCTGCTTTGGCCTAAAACCTGGGCAGAATTTGATTCATTTTTCAGGACAGAAATCATTCTTACCCTCACTGGTGGGGGACGTTAGGATGACATTCATGAGGCGCTGTTCTCACAAGTCCTGTGATCTCTGAGGACCCTGCCCTGTGGGGGTGTGAAGGCTTGTGGGCTTGCCACCCCACAGGAGTGGCGTTTGCCCTTGCTGGAACTGGGTGGTTGTTGGAGAGGGTTTATTTGCTCTGTGTGATTGATCACATCTGGGCACACATAACGCTGCCTTGCGAAACTGCCCTTGCATGTGTCAAACTGACTCACAGTGTGGCCTGAGGTAGATGTAAGGGGACATTTTAGGAACAATGGAATTTCACAGAGAACCATGCTAATTTCTTATTTCTTTTTTTCTCCTAAAGGAAAAGGCCTTTGTCAGCTGATGGGAACAGGTCCCATGGGACCAAGGGGGGGTCTCTTGTGATGGCTGTGGTCACGGGAGCTTGGCCATTAATGCTGCTGTGCTCCAACCCAGCCTCTGTCTCAGCAAGGGGAAGTTGTCTGGCTCACACAGTGTACTTTGATGGAGAGGGTGACAGAGCAGGCCTGATTTTCCCTGCATTGATGGGGGAGGTCCAGACCCCCTGTGTGATCTCAGAGAGGTCAGTGAGAGCCACCCCACAGCAGCACTGAGGCCCTGAGTTTGCAGTTCAGTGTGCATCCTTCAAACCCCAGGGGATTTGTCAGTAGGAACTTGGCATCTAAAATGGATCTGAGCCTGCATCTTTCCCCAAATGCTTTTTGTTCATTAGCTTACCCATAAGCTTTGCCTTTTACCTATGAACCTGCCAAGCACAGAGTGAGGTTCTTGCAATCTCACAGGCTCAGTGTTAAAGCTGGGGCTGTGGAGCAGAGCAAATCAGTGCCTGGCTGGCTCATGGCCTGCTGTGATTCCAGAGCTGGAGTTACTGGGAGGGTGGGCTTTGTCCCTTCAACACCTTCCTATCACTGCTGAAGCGATGCCACCCTTACATGTCAACACTGAGAACAGATCTGCTGCTCACAGTCCTTTACTGGCAACCAGAGCCGCAGTGAAAGATGCCCTCTAATTAATGCACTCCAGAACAAATCATCTGTAAATGGATCCATGCATGGAGCCAGGCACTCCTGCCTGAGCTGTGGGGCTGCTCATGTCAGGAAGGGCTCCTTGTGCACTTCATTTATGTGACTGGGCCTTGAGCTTTTGGCCCTGGATGGTAAAATCACTTCCCAGCTCCCCAGTCTGGGTTTTGGATGCTTTGGTGAAGGCTCAGCAAGGCCACGCCTGAGCAGGTCCATGAGTGTCTGAGGAATCAGGACAGCCTGGGGCAGTGAGCAGTGAGCCCTGCTCTGCCCAGGATTGGTGCTGACTGCAGGCACAGGGCAGAGCAAGGAGAGGCACTTGGCACTCGTGTTGTTACTGCAGGGCCTCAGTGGTGCCTGAGGCTGGGCTGCAGAAGACAGATGACCTGTCATTTAATGCTTGTTTGCCCGGCCCTGCTGACTGCAGTGAAGGGCTTTTGTTTTAGCAGGGAAGTCTGAGCAGGCCCATCGTGTGAACCTGAAGTATCTGAGTGCAGGTGGAGGACGGGAATGCAGCCCAGCCCTTCCCAAGCCACTGTTCCACAGGGCAGCCACTGCACAGGGCATGGTGCTTCTTTCACCTGTAACAAACACAGCAACTCACAAGTGTCCTGTAGGGGTGTGGGAGCCCTGTGTGACCTGTGTGTAAAACCACACCAGCACCAGAACCCTCTGTGCACCTCTGACCCCTGGGTGAGCCCCAGCCACACTTGGGCTTGGTCAGGCACTCAGTGACACCAGACTTGCCTGTCCTTAAGGAAGGGCCTGGGTGTCTCTCCACAGAAGCTGAACCAGCACAGGAGCAATGAGAACCAACAGCTTCCTAAGAGTTATGCAGAACAACTGGGGGGAAGCAGTGCCTGCTGTGGACTGATCAATAATGCCATCGTTTCAGTGTTTCCTGGGGGAAAAAGCATTCAAAACTCTGCTAAAGGAAATTATATTTTACGTTGAACTAAACATTCCATGCTATTTTGAAATACCCTTTCCAGCCTGGAATCCTGTTTGGTTTGGTGGCAGAAAACCTGTCAAATAGTAAGCTGAAAATTTGGATTTTTCAAAGGGGAGTAGAGACAAGCAACTGCTGCATGAGTTTAGGGCAGTCTGAGCTCCTGCTGAGCATCCCAGAGAGGGTTAAAAGGGATGAGAATGTTTCTGTTCTATGCCAGGCAGTGGCTCTCAGCCTGCAGTGGCACCAACTCTTGCAGTTTTACCATAGATTTTGTTACAGTTGTTTTTCAAAGCTCTGGTTCCTCATATCCTGTAATTATGTGATAATTTCAGCATTCTTTAAAGCTGAAGGTAAATTGACAACTTTTGTGATTGTGCAGAATAGCTTAAAAACAACCAAAAAGTTTTAAAAGGAAGAAGGGCAAATAGAGGAAACCCAAAATTATGTTGCTTTGAAATCACAAGATTTGTAAGGCAAACTTGTGATTTTGTGGCCTGGGACAGGACTGCTAAGTGCTTGGTGTTGGCAATGCTCTGTTTATTTTTTGTGCTTGGATTTCTGCATGGCTTTATGCACATTATGAAAAATGCAGTATTTTATGTTATTTTTTTAAAGAAAGCAGATTGCTTGGTTGGGTGATCTCCAAACCAGACTAACATACTATAAAAATTCTATAGTGTGCTGTAACAAGCTACAGTAGGCTAAGAAGTTACTTTACCAGCATAAAAACCAGGCATATTACGGAGGAAGAGAATTATAAGGTGTATTGCTTGTGTTCATGGCCAAAAAGAGGAAGAAAAAATATACACTGTGTGTGTAAACAGCATTTTGGAATTACAGAACAAAATTTAATTAGATCTTTATAAATAAAATCCACATACACTGATTTATGATAGATTTCTTTCTCAGCCTTTGGAATGATGGCTGCCTTTGCTTTGAAAACCAGTCATTTGCAGACAGCAGGTCTGTAATTCACAAACTGGCACAACCAGAAGTTTGTGGATTTGAGTTGGCAAATGCCAGTCCCAGCATTTCTCCTTCAGAGGCACAGGCTGGGATTCCCAGTGAAGAAGGCAGGGGAAACACACTGCAAAAGGCATCTGTAACATTTCTTCTTTTCAAATGTGTCATTATAAAGATTAAGTCACTTGTTTTGTTCATTAAAAAACAACATTAATGTAACACATAATTATAACCAAAGAGAAAATTTATGGTCTTTGTAGGCTCCATCTAAAAGTCCTTTTTCCTAGAGGGAATGCTTCATGCTATATTTGCAAAAAATATGTGATTAGTACTCAAATCAAGAGTGAGAACTAAAAGCAGCTGGAGCACAGGCCTTTCTCAGGGCTCAGGGCTGGATCAAGCCCTAATTAAACATGCATATGAAAAGCTGATGGAGCTGCCTTTGCTCACACTAATGAATCATCAGTTTTCCTCTACCATGGACTTCCACTTCTTTGTCCCACACTGACAGCAAGTCTGACCTCCAGTGCTAAAGACAGGTTTATTTAATGTCTTCTGGAGTTTTATTTGTGTCTTACTATGGAGGCTTCACGTCACAGGGTAAATAGGAAGAGGCTGAAGGAGACAGCTCTCCCAGAGTGGGACTGTCACTGGATGATGGCTCTGTGTCTGTGATATTGCAAACAGACATCAAGGCACTTTTCACTCACACATTCCATCAGTGCTAGAGACTTGTCACACAGGGAGCAAACACTGAGTGAAGCAAAGGAAGCATTTACAATGTGCTGCCATGAAAGGAGACAAGACAAATCAATAGGAGCTAAATTAGCACAGTCAGCGGCCCTCACACCTTCTTTGGAAACTCTATTAAAATCCATGGCCTAGAATTTGCAGGAGGGATTATGTGCGTGAAGGGTGAGTCAAGATTTTAGAGTGAGCTAATGTAAGTGACACCCACTTCTCAAACTGCCTGAAAACACTCACTGCCAGCATGTGCTGCCAAAGACAAGAGTTCTAGTGAGTATTTGCTGGCTGTCATTGGCCTCAGATAAATCCGCTGGGAGGGGAATAGTGGAGGAGTCAATCAAAAGATAACACTGAGTAAAGCTCAGTTGCATAACACAACAAGAAGTCAAATTTAACCAAAGCTGAACATATGTCTGAGCACCGGGGGCACAGGCAGAAGTGTGATGGCTCAGTCAGGTTCTAGAGAGAGTCAGATCTGAGAAGAACACACAGGAACAAGATCTGACAAATACCCCGTGTGATTGAGTTGGTTGTGTTGTTGTGCTGCTCTTGGGTGACCTTTTTGATTCAGCTGAAATTTTAACAGTCCTGGGTGTTTGCAGGATTTGTGGGTTGATGACAGCATCCCACTGACAGGCTGAGGTACAGGAAGACTCGCTAAAAGCCCAGTGGAGGTAAATATTTCCTTGCAGAAATCTGTCTATTGGCACAATGAATGCCACAAGGAAGCATCCTGCGTGTGTGTTGTGTAGAGTTGATTGCACACACAGGGTAATCCCAGACACTGGGATTGTTTCAGAAGCACAGAGCAGGCTCAGATCTTCAGGGCCATGTGTCTGTTGTGTAGCTGATCCTTATATATGTGACAAAACCAGGAATGCCGAAAGTCCAGCAACTGCTACTCTCAAACAGGCTGCTGGATGGACAGGAATCCTAGATAAGCAGTTGCTTATCTCTACCTTCCTTTGAAAATTCCACCTTTTCAGCAAATATATAAAATCTAATTCTGCTATGCATGATTTGTATAAGGAAAAAAACTATTCAGGAAAACCTGAACACATGGCAGCTCTGTGCAAAGAAAAGAATTGTCAGTACACTTAGTCCTGGCTCCCAAACACCTTCAGGAGAGTTTCCTTTTTTCCTGGTACTGACAGCAGCATGCTAGTAAAGCCCTGAGGACTTGCAGGGGAGGAGGAGCTGGACCAGGGCTGGCTGCGGAGCAGTGCATTTTTCAGCTTTGCCCTTTTGCAGAGCTTCCCAAGGAAATGGGTACGTGCAGGCACTGGCTCTGCGCTGTGGAAAGGGCAGAGCTCAGTCACTTACCCAGTGCCTGCCAGGGGAACTGCAGGGATAAACCAGTCTGGTCCTGCACTGCTTGGCAGCATGTGCAGAGAAACACGCTTCTTGCAGGAGCAGAAAGGCACCACTCATCACTTCACAAGACAACTCTGAATTGTCAAAATAGTCACAGAATGGGAGGGTTCTGCAAGACTTGGTTGTGTTCTTCAGCTGCATTTACCTTTCTACACTATTGAGCTCTTCACTTGGGAGATGCTCTAGGAACACAAGGCATTGATAGCTCGAGCACACAATAAAAGCTAAACAACGCAAACCACGTGCAATATAAGCAGGAAGAGGATTCTGTGCGTGCTCTCTGCAATTGCCTGAGCCTTAACATGCAGTAAATTGCAGCAAGTAAAGGCTGTGGAGTACGGATCATAAACTTGAATTCCACTGCTAAACTGTCAGGGCCGAGATCTGACCAACGCTATAAAATATGAGAAGTGATTTTGGGCGCCTCTGTTTTGATGAGAGGGATTTCGGAATTGCTTTCCAAAGGTCGGCTGCACAGCATTTTCAGAATATCAGGCGCCAGGATTGCTTTTCCCTTTTGTAAACCCCCTGATGTTTCTTGTGTGTTGGCACTGCACCTCGCAGGGGGAGACTTTGTTTCACAATGGGATATTTGGGCACTGCGGTAATGGGAACCAGGACAAACTCAGGAGGACTTTCATGCTGAATCACAGCTTATCTACTGCACAGCAGAAGGGAGGATTCCAGATCTTTTCTTCTGCTTTTTACCTTCAGGAGATTTATGACAAACAACTTCTAAAATAATCCTGGGGAAAGAAATGTCAGTCCCCTCTTTATTTTCTGTCTTGACTACAACAAGCAACTGGGAGATAATTCACCTGTAGGTGGTCAGTCAGGCTGGCTGTGCTGACTTCACACGCTGGAGGTGAGCTGGGGCTGGCAATGCCAGCCAGGTCCTTGGATGCCAGCCCAGTGTGCTGTGTGCTGCCCATATAGGCCTGAATTTGGCAGTGCAGGAGCTAAAACCGAAAAGGTGGGCCTGCAAAGTTTCTGTAGTGGGTTTTTGGTGGAAAAGCTTGTTCTTGTCCAGTGCTTATACAGAGCAGCTGTTGCAGCCAGGCTGTTCTGATGTGCAAAGTCTCTCTGATTCATTTTGGGGGACCTTGGGACTGCGTGGGAGGTCCCCCAAAATAAATATGAGAACGGCTGCTCAGGAAAAGCCTTTGTGGTTGTGCTTAAAAATGATTGTTAGATATGTGTAATGTAGAACAGATTTTCTCTTCTCCCTGTGTGGTTTGGTGGGGTTGGGAAAGCCTGTGGTGCTGGAATTCTGCCTTGGATGAGCAGAAGGCCTTGCAGGGCTTCACTTGAGGCTCAGGGTCCTGTAGGCCTGGACCTTCCTGCTCCAGCCCATTTCCACCTCACATCTGTTCCACGGACCACGCTCTGACCTGAGAGGGGCTGATTGCCCAGCCCAGCAGAAAGGTGTTCCTGGAGCGGAGGGCTGGAGGGCGTTGGGTGGCTGTGCCAGCACCATGAGGCCCTGCAGAGGAGTCCCCTGGAGCCAGGGAGGGCAGGAGGGACAGGAGGGACAGGAGGGACAGGTGAGTGCTGGCAGATGGCAGCTCCGTGGGAAGTGCCCAGGTGCCCGGCCCTGAGCCTGCCCTTGGTGCCAGGTGCCCGTGGGCTCCAGAGGGGAGGCTGGCAGGAGCTCCCCTGGCTGTGCCAACAGAGGCTGTGCTCAGCCCCTGCCTGTGCCTCTGGAGTGCTGGGCTTTCCCAGAGATGGACAAGGCCTTAACGTGTCCTTAAACACATGCCCACGGTGCCCTTGCCAAGGGAAAGGTGAGGAACATCAGCCATGTGCCTTGTTTCATCCAAGACACCAACCAACAAAAAGGGAGGGGACTTCATTAGGGCTAGAAACCCCTGATTTAGGCAATTCTGGATTCCCAGGGATAGCTGGTGCCTTTTCCAGTGGATCCACCACAGGGTTAGAGGATTTCAGGCAGAGCTGCTGTGAGAGGGGAGGTCTCAGCAGCTCCTGTCCCCACGGGCTGCTCTGGAGCTGCTCTGGAGCTGCTCTGCCCTGCTGTGTCTGTGCTCCAGCATGGCACAGCTCCAGCCCTGGGGCTCCTCCTTGGCGCTGCAGCTGGGTCATCCTGCAGCTCCCCTGCACCCCAGTTGTTATTAATGGCACACCTGGTGCCAAGCAGGATCTTTTCCATTCTTAATCTGTGATTAACAAGGTTGTTAAAGTCATTCTCAGCTCTTCTGAAACCAAACAGAGTTTTATGTGACATACTGGATAAAGGCTCTGTTTGAAGTAGTCTTTAATCTTAGTTCTAGGATTAAATCATATGTAAACAGTCACATTTTATCAGCTCGGCTGCAAAGTAATTTATTTGTTAGTCTAATTTTAGTAACTCGTAGGTAATTCAATACTGTTTGGAAGAGGTTATATAGGAGTGAGCAGATCTAATTTTCCACCAGTAGAACAAGTGAAGCAGTCCCCTGGTCCTGCAGAAGGCCTTGCCTGTTATGGGTAGCTGCATGGATTTTAGAAAAGCTGTTCCAAATGTGTGAAAAAGCAGCGTGACTGCATGTGGGGCTTTGCAGGACCAAGGCCTGCCATTGTGTTTTTTTAACAGAGCTGTTTGACATTGCAGTACATTTTTGTAAGTGCTCGTGTTGCATCTATTTTTACTGTGTTGTGCAATTAGACTTTTAGGACAGAGCTATAACTATTGAACATTGTGCTGGAAGTTACTGTATCTCAGTGGATAAGATTTTCCTTCGAACTGCAGGATATAGCTGTGGTATCTCTAGGACAATTTCACAGACACCCAAAGATGGGGAGTGATCCTTGAGTATAATTATTAGATCAGCCTTTACTACAGGACTTGGTTTTTCACATTGGAAAAATTATTCTATGCTGGAAATCTGAACAATGTTCCCACGTGAAATCTGATGTGTAGGATGTGAAACTTTTCCCTCTGCATGGAGGCATTTCAGTGTGATTTCTGAGTGAACATGGATATGGTTTTATTGCTGCCTGGTGCTAGCAGCTGAAGTAGGTTACAGGAGAAAAGGGGCTGAAAGTTGATGGGCAGTGAGTGATCACAGTGAAAACTGAACCCTGGCCAGGAATATTTTACAAATGGAGCCTCTCCTCTCCTTACAGCACCTGGGATTTCCAGCTGATTTTGATGGGAGTAGGGGACTCTCAAGGGCTCTATTTCCTATTCCTGCTTCTAGCTAGACTTTGTAGAGTCTAATTCCACCTGGCCTGACTGTGCCTGCCTTAACTCCTCTTTGTAAGACAAGCTTTACTCTGTCAGGGATTTCACCCATAAGTGCCGAGCTTTTGTTTTTCTATTGGGAAATTCAGACTGAATAGATGCCAAAGAAAGCTTAAATTTTCCCCTGCTTTTCTGCCCAGCCTCTTGCATGCTGAGTATTGGTTGTATCCAGATCAGTATGGACTCACACTGGTAACTGAAATTCCTCCTTGAAGGATCAAAGCTGTGCAATGGAGAGTGGGAATGCCTTTATTTGGGTAAAATTGATCTAGAAATTATAGCAGCTGGCTTGAGTTCCTGGTCATACACATCCCAGTGCTTTAGAGACAGTGTTTACAGGAAACATTCCCTCTCTTTTTGCAGTTCAGCTGGTTGAAGACATCTCATTATCTGCCTGGCTTGCATGTCTGCATTTGGTGAGGATTTGAGTTTAAAACACGTGAAAGAGTGCTCTGAATTCATAACCTGCCAGGGCTCTCTCTTGGTTCCTGTGATTGGGAAATCTGGATACCAGGGCAGGAAAGGCCAATATGAAAAGAATAACGTGACTCAATTGACTGTGAAATTCTTCTAGGAACAGGTGTAATAGTGATCGTAAACATTTGTGAGATATTTTACAACCAGCTTTAATCCCTGCAGAGGGGAATATTTAGGAGCAGGAGAATGAATGTGAAAGTAACTTCAAAGGCAGAGTTAAAAGATCAGGAACTTGAACCTTGGGTCCAGCCAAGGAGCAGCTGAGCACTGAGGGGGCTGTGGCTCCCTTTGATCCATCATTCCTGTCCAGATCAGTTCACCTGGGAGCCCAGGAGGCCCTCATGGGGATCCTTAGGGTGCTGGTCACCCCAGCCACTCCTTTCCAGCACAACCTTGCATTTGCCCATTAGTCATGTTTTTTTAATGGGGTAACATAAACCCTGTAATGAATAGATCACAAAACCCAAGAGGGTGAAAAAAAAATGAGGAGCAAAATTTTGCAGCTGTGGAACTGCCTGTGCAAGAGAAAGTGGTGCTGGGCTGGAGTGGCTCTTTGAGAGGGGGCACTGAGAAAGCAGGTGGGAAAGGTCAGATTTCCTCAGGCATTGTGCAGAGCACAGAGCTTTTCTTCAGAGAATGCACAGGAAATGTAAAAGCAGGCAAGGGTCTGAGAACTGCCCAAGGAAGTCTGATATAGGTTGAAAGTTCTTCCTGTGCTTAGGGCCAGCATGAGGAGCAAAATGCCATTTGTGCTCCTGGGGAGGTCAGGTTTGCACAGCTCCTTGCAAAGGCCTCTCTGACGGGTGAATTTTTTCCCACTGCCATTAAGGAAACACAACTCAGGGGTGATTTCAAAGAGGCAACATGAGGAGCTATAAAGACGAGCATGTAGGAAGTGCTATAGAGTGATAAGGAAGCCACAATGGTAAATCAAAGCCCGAGGAGGAAGGATATAAAGGGGCACGCGAGTTTAAATCTCTCTGAGCTGATCAAGGACCTGGTGGGGCCTTTAGAGGGCTGTGGATGGAGAGTCAGAGGCTGGAGCTGCTGAGGAGCTGAATGAATTTCTTGACTTGATAAGCAAGGGAGAGCAGCTAGAGGTCACATACTCTGTGGAGGACAGGGAAACACAGTGGTTTTCTATGTAGGGAGAGAGAGAGGGCATATTATTTAAAAGTTTTATATTCATGTAACCCAAGCAGACAGTTGGGAAATTCAAACTGCTAAAATTGACAAGTCAACAATTTTAGATTAACTTCAACCTACACTAACTGAACTTGATTTCTGGCCTTGGTGTTTGGGAGGTCCCTGGGAGAGCAGTGGTGTCTGAGGAAGGAGACACAGAAAGCATTGTCTCCTTATTAGAAAGAAAAAAAAGGGAAAAAAAAGAAAAAAAAGAAAAAAGAAGCATATAATAGAAATTAATAAAAAAGAAATCAGGCAAGTTGTAAAAAAAACTTGGCTAAAGTAGCTATTACAAAAGGGCAAGCAGCAAGCAATGTTTGAGAGCCATTTGGTCGACAGTGAAGTAGCCTCAGTACCCAGTGTTACATTTCTGAAATCTGCCACATGCAGTACAAGTGGTGAGATCTCGTCCTGTAGGTGCTGTGCTGACAGCAGAGGACCTTTGTCAGGTTATTTCAGCTAAGCCATGACTTTTTCAACTTTATTTTTAATGTGTGGCACTCTAAACATTTGACACCAAAGATCTGAATCCTTTTACAGCAAATCTAAGCCTATTTACTATCTCCTTGCTCATGTAAATTCCTAGGAGCTTTTCCCAGACTTACAGAAAGAGTTTGTGTGCTCAGAAGGACCACGGTTTAATGAAGGTACTGCTGCCCAGAGCCTTTTTCATTAGCTCTGTGAAGATGGAGAGAAGCAAAGGGAGAAGGATGCAGTACCACAAGCTCTTCTCACCTTCCAGAAACTAGGAATACTCTTTATTTAAAGGAGAATTTCAACAGAGTTCCTAAGACTCATGTCCCACTAAAGAGTGGAGGCACAAGGCTCCTCTTGTGAGGTGTCAAGTTACCCGGGAGACAGACTGAGCAACTGAGAAATGTTGCAAGTTTTTGGAAAAGAGATTTATATATAAATGTGTTACGGGAAAAAATACCTCTGGTCATACACATGGTAATTCTTCTGTCTTACTTTGTTTGCTATCTTTCTTTCTTTATTGTTTTCAAAGATTTAAAGGAATTTAATTAAAAAGGCAGTTTAACTACTCTCTTCTTTCCAGATAACAAACACTAAAAAAAAATGAAGTGAAATACTGGAGAGCCTGCTTTATACCCCTTTTAAAACGGAACACAAAAGCCAAATGAGATCATTTGGTTTATCAGGCAAGCTGTTTCCAGAAAAGATGAAGAACCACTCCTGCCACTGTACAAGGAACAACTGAACTTTCATCTGAAAAGCCATGGTCAGTTCTCATCATCCATCCTGGGGAAGGATGAATCCAAAGTGGAATTTAGAGGATGACTGGGGCAGTGAGTGGTGCTTGCAAGGAAAAGCCAAAGGAGTGTGGGTTGTACAGCCCAGGAGAAGTGCAGTGAGGGCACTGCTTTCTGTAGCTGCTGCAGAGGAAGGATGTTTTATATAAAAAAGGAAATCTTTGGCTGACAGAATGATTATAAACTGTTGTTCAATACACTTCAGATGGAAACAAGGAGGGCTCTGGGTCTTGCAGCAATCAGTTCTGCAAGACCTTGGAGTGGGGCAGCAGAGCCAGGTTCCATTCTGTGACCTGTTCACAGAAGGGATTGAGTGTGGAGCTGTGAAAGTGGGCTCTGGCTGCAGTGATCACCTCCAGTCCCACATGCTCCCACAATACCAAATATTAATTAATAAATTAATTTCTTCTATCAGCCTGGTATCCTACAGGCACTGTCCAGCTGTGGTCTTCCAGAGAGCCCAAAGTAGCTTTTCTCCTCTGCTGGAGTTCTCTCAGGGCTGGCTTGATGCTGGATCCGGGAGCTGTGACAAAGTGCCAGCGGTGACAGGTTACAGACCAACAGGACACCCACTGCCGGAGCTGCAGCCCGCCTTTTCTCCTGGTGGCTCTGTGCCTGCCTCTGGGAGCTCTCCCATCACTGTGGCGACACTTCCAGCCCCTGGTGGCTGCAGATCATCCCTCTGGAGCCTGGAGATGGGGCTGCAGGAAGACAAGGGACCTGTCGGGCTGCTTCCACTGCCCCTCAGCTGACCGCTGTCAGTGTGCGGAGCACCCCTGTGTCTCTGCTGTCCCCTCCCGGGGCAGGAGGCGGGGCAGGGCCCGGTGTCAGATGTCTGTCGTAGCCTCTGACCAGCGAGGAAGCCTCCATCTAAATCAACAAGAGCTCTCCAGACTTCGAACCACGGCGGGCGGGTATTTTTAGAAGCCAATCAATCAGTGGTGACTGTTCAAGTTCAGACAGGTCAAACACAGCCTGCGAAGTTACACAGAAGTGCTGTGTGTCGTGGAAGGTTGGTGAGCCTGCTTGTTCAACAAGCTGTGCCAAGTCCATGAGCTACCAGAGCCCAGCTCTTTTTAGAGAGATAGCTGTAAGAAGTGTAAACAGATTGTGGATTGTAAAACACACACTTTATAAATTGAAGCAATAAATTGCAGGCTGGGCTTCTAGGGAAACCTTCTTTCAAGGTGCTAGAATTGTCTTCCAAACCTGAACACACCCCTAGGTTGAGGGGGTTTTGTCTTGGCCTTATTTGCAGGTAAGGAAGTTGAGGCACAGTAGCATGAGCTGGAATTCACTGATACTGAGCACAAGGAAGGATCCTCCAAGGAGTTTGCAGAGTCTTCTAGATGCTATTCTAGTGTGTGGGGATGAAATAAAATAATAATGAATCGTCTCCATGAAAAATGCTGGTGCAGGCTGACTCAGACTGAACCTCTAAAACCAGAGACCAGCAAGTCAGCATCCAGATTAGAAAATGCTGTTGCTGTGATTTCCAAACCCTCAGTTTATCCAGTTTGAAAATGGTCCTGGTGTTTTCTGTTGTCATGGACCACAGAGAAGAGAACCTGTGACTATTCTGGCTGCTTCTCGTCCTTCCCTCCATCACTGCAAGGCATTGGCCCAGAGCTCCACACTGGAATCCTTGCACAGCTGCACAAAATGTTGTGCATGATCTGATTCTCAAGCTGGGCTGAACTCCTGCTTTCAGTGCCAGCTGGAGTTATGCTGATGCATTGGAAATATATTTTTAGGAAGGTTTCTCTATAATTATTACATTATAGCTACTGTTGGGTTGCTCGGAGTACAGTAAACAATTGCTATGCTTGTTAGAGCCATGAATACAGAAAACCATTCCTCCCTGTGAGGTCTGCTGTTAAATAGTAACATGCCCTCACAGGGCCGTGCTGACATTGCTCCAGCACTGATCCAGTTCCTGTCATTTGCACCTCGTGCTCAAAGCTGCCCTGGACAGGAGCAGTGGATGTGCCGAGGGGCAGCTCCAGCATCCCACACCCGGATCCTCTCACTGCTGCCTCCGTTACCGCTTTGCAGGGGCACTCAGGGACCCCCTCCCCTGGAATTTGGGCCTCAGGATGAAAGGCAGGTGAGTGAGGAAAGCTGGGAATGCAACAGCAGGGTGCAGCTCCCATGGGAGTGGCAAGAGAAGGTGTTCAGGCACACTGAAATTATTAATTTCCTGATCAGCAGGTCTAATGAGCAGCTTTCACCTGTGTGGTGTCTGCACTGTGTGCTGTGGAGGGAGCGCTTACTGCTGCCTTTTTCTCAGGGAATACCTGTGGTGTCTGTGTCCTCCAGCTGTCACCTCCAGGCACCTCTGGGAGCTTCAGAGCTTTGGGAGATCCTCTCCTCTGTTGTGATGAAATTGTTCAAGAACTACTCAGACACACACACACATATACACACACAGTGAATACATGTAAAGCTTGTTTCCTTAGGAATCCCAGGCTTTGCAGCAATCAGCTCACCACTGTCCCAGATGTAACATCCAGTTGTCGTTTTCACGGTGCAGAAGAAATGTGGGGACACAGCTGTGGCTCAGATCAGTTCATAAAATGGGCAAATTAAAGAGCTCAAGGCCAGAGCAGAAACCAAGAAATCTGACTGATCTACTAAAGCTGGGCTCAGCCAGTGAGCACCAGCCAGGGCAGGTGATGTGTGTCACTCCACGTATCTCAGTCCCTCTCTGTGGTGGGGGGATCTGCCCCTCATTATACACTCACAAGGAAACAAAGGAAAAACATGGCAAGTGTAAGAACTCAGTCTGGAGGCAGCTCAGCAGTGATTTGAGGAGATGAAGAACACGTTAGGTGCACTCTGGTGATGGTTTATGTCGATTGGAGGGAGACATGGCTGAGGATGGACACTGCTTGCCTCTGGGGGGATTGCACTGAAGCAAAAATCTGGCAGAAGCTACAGTTTTGGGAGCTCAGGGCTTTTGAATTCTCATCTTGCATCAGAGTGAAATATCTGCCCCCACTTGTGACCTCAGCAGCCACCCTGGCACTGGGTGAAGGAGCCAAACTTGGACACAGATCTGACACTTCCCAGATGAATGGTGACACTGGGCCCTCCACCCCTCCACTGTAACGCTCCCCACATTTAGAGAGGAGAGGATGATTGAAGGGGGAATGGCTGTCTCCACACTCAGCCCTCCTGCTTTCTTTGGTTTGCATTGCAACTCCATGTTGTTTTAATGTAGTTCCTTGTATTTAGTGCGTTTTTGTTGCTTTCTCTAATAACATTGACCGAGCACTAAGAGCCAAATTAAACAAGCTGTGCCAATAAGCCAAACATTTCACTTCAAGCAGCAAAGAGGATGCTTCTTACCCCTACTCAAGCCTAGACAGATAAATGAAGGCTCTCACTGCTCACTGGGGACAAGGAAGCAAATGGCTGCTGTGCCCTGGGCTCCCTCCCTGCCCCTGCTGGTCCTTATCACCCTGGGTCTCAGGTGAGCTGGACAAGGTAAAGGCTGGTTGTTCTCAAGGTAGCAGCATAGCTTCCAGTCTCGTGGGCTTTATCAAGCTGAGTCTTGTGTTCCTGTGGCTGTAAGCACCTCTAAACCACTCTGACTTCAGTGGGAGCTGAAGTTCATGTTCTACATTGCTGAAAGCCTCTCCATGCAATTAAAAATCAACTCCAAACCTCCTCCTGGTGCTGATCTGTGGTGTGATGTTGACGTAAGCATACAGGAGTTTCGGCAGCTGGGTTGCTGGCATTTTCGTAGGACTTTTTTCTAATTCTCTCTGTCTTTGCATAATATTCCTGAAGTTATTCTCACTGTTGGCTTTTCCCCAACATGTCCCAGCCTTCATCTCTGTCCTCTGAGTGCTGCGTCCTGTTGTTCTCTGAGATCTCCCATGTTCCATCTTTCCTCTCTTCTCTGGTTTCCTCCTTTTCATTTTAGCCCTGTGTTGTTCTCACTGGCTCAGCGACCCTCCCAAAGGGAATCATATCTGTTTCATTCCCTGTCTCCATTTTCCTCCCAGCCCCACAGCTGTTCCTTCTCTTTCCCATTCCTTCAGGCCTCTCTTCTGCTCCCAGCAGCATCCACTGCCTTCTCTTTTTCCTCTCCCTGTCCAACCCCTTTCTTCCATTACTGGAGGTCAACAACAGAGAAAACACAACATGAACCAGGAGGGGGATGTTACAGCCAAGAATGATGTGCCTGTGAGATGCCAAGTATTGTCTCACCAGCGTTAGTCCGGACTGCTTTCATCTGGCTGGGGAGCTGAACACACCAGCTCAGGCACTGACACAGTTTTTGATGTTTTGTGCCACACAATCTGTCATTACACCTGAGAAATGCCAGCCCTTAGCTCTGCACAAGTTGAAGGCCAAAAGCTCTGCAGCAGGGATGAGGTGGAATGTACTTTCCTTTCCATGTGCTGCACTTTCCCAGCTCAGCACAGCATCTGTAGCTGCTGATGTCTGTGCCTTGGCCCATGTAATTATGTGGTTTTTAGTTCTGCTCAATCACAAACAATCATGGAGCTGCACTTTCAGCTGGGACAGAAAATGATCTAACGAGTTGGCTCCTGTGCGATTACAGAAGATAAATTCTGCCACAGATTTGCTCTGCCGCTGCTTTGTGCTCCTCACTGGAAGGCCCCAGGGGAACAGATGAACACAGGGTGGCTGGTCTGTGACTCAGGTCTGTGTGTCGGCTGGGGTGAATTAAACCTACAGCTTGGACGTGCAAAGAGCTTTCCACTCTGGAGGGAGCGGGGCTGCGCTGTGTGTACCTGCCTCAGAAACAATCTGACCTTCCTCAGGCACCTCTTTATGGATTTAGGGAATGATCAGTTCTGGAAGGGGAACCTGATCTATCAGCTGGTCAGCCAAAACCTAACACAGCCCACAGCAAGCCCTGTGCAGCCCACAGCGTGCACGGAGACCCAGAGCTGCTGCTTCACTCCCTCCACGGCTGTGGTTGCATCTCCTGCCCCTTCCCCCTCGCCTTTCCCTGACTCAGGCTTTGCCTTCTGCAGCAACAAAGAAAATGTCATCTAAACCCTGCTTACAGTGGTGCAGCGGGAGGCTGCGATAGCTGCAGTCACGGCTGGGAATGAGCAGAGCTCTCTGTGCCATTATTGTTCTCTGCTCCAGGCTGGAAGCAGCCAAGAGAAGGACTCACAGTCTGTCCCTCTGGAACCATCCCCCGGGACCTGAGCGAACCTTCTGTGCTGCAGGGTGTGCACCAAAGGCACAAATGGCAATTCTTTTTGTGGGAAAATGATGACAGAATCCTCCACCTGAATTTAGAGTCAATATCCAGTTCTTTCACAGTGATTGCTCAGCAGTGATGGACATTTCAGCTGTGTTTAAAAGAACAAGTTAAGAAATACAGGAGGGGAATATGAGAATTTCCAGGGCCATTGCGCGATATGCTGAAGGAGAAAACAATGCAGCGATTGCCCCCCTGGTCAGACCCTGATGGGAATAATTAAACAATTAATTAGAGGGCCCTTCTTGTCAGAGGATGTTTCCTCAGGGAGCAGTGATCTGCTCTCACAGGTTCCCTCTGGACCTGATTCAGGGCAGTCTGGTACCCCAGTGTGTAGCACATGCCACGGGTGACAACTTTGGAATGCCCATCAGCAATTTTAGGGGTGAGCACATATGGAAGTGAGATGAAGAAAAAGTCAGAAAACACTCTTACCTTGCCTATCCCCTTGCTAATGGAGATGATAGGATTAAAAAGTTATGCTATGCAAACTGACCATTTCTGATCATGCCAGTGTCCCCCTGCCAAGCTCCATGGCCCATGAAAATGCCCACTCTGCTCATAGCATTTAATTGTTTTAGCTTTTGGTAAATCATCTCTTACAGCTTGTTGAACATTTTAAAGCTTTTCTTGCTAATGGATTTTAACAATGTGTTTTAAGGGATGTTGTTATTAATAAATGTAACTGCACTGAATAGTAATTTGATAAAGATGAAAGAAGCATTTATAGATTCCACTTCCCTTTCAGCTGTTGCTAGGAATTTTCACTCCTTCAGAACATATTGAATTTATTCTTGATTTCTTTTTGTTAGAACCAGGCTATTATATTCTGATTCTATAAAGAGAATATGAGTAGGGTTGAACCTGTTGTGAAGTCCCCTGTGAAGTCCCCAGTTCTCAGCACATCAGAGAGCTTTCCTTGCTGTGAGAGAAAACAAAACTGGCTCAAGTATCCCGTCCAGCATTGGTGGAAAAGTGTAAAGGCAGTTTGGTATTGGGGGAGTGTTTTTTTGCAAGATGATTAATCAATCTTAATATTGATGGAAACATGAAAAGGAAATAATTTCTCCATGCTTGATAACCAATTTTTGCTAATGGCCTGCTCTCCATTACGCTTTCATTGCAATGACTGAAGTGCTTTGTTGTGTATAAATTAATTAGGGACTTGCATCTCAGGACTGAACAGTGAGTGATTGGCTCCAGTGAAACAGGAAATGTGGAATGTCTAAAGGCTGATATCTCCCACAAAAATGGCTCTGTAAACACTTGTGGCACACAATATTGAGAAGTACTGTGAGTTGTGTTGGGAGTGCATCATAAAATTATCACAGGGCTAAACAAGGGCACTTGTGAGGAGGAATGCTTGCAGAAAAAATGAGAAATGTTCTTTTCCGAGAAGAGAGCTTTGCTTCATTAAGATTTGATCCATGCAGAGACTGATGTCTTCAGCACAGGAGACAGGTATTAATCATTGGAAAGAACTTGTTTGCACAACCAGCAGAAGGCCAGTTCTCTCAGCAAATACAAAAAATTACTTTTTTTCTGAATTGAGCTTGCAGTTAAAGATGCATCATATCCAGGTGCAGAACCAGCAATGAGCAAAGGCAGCATGAATCTGGAGGGGGCTGAGATGGGGACTTTGCTCCTGCCTCTCTCAGTTGCTGGCAGTGACAGTGCACACCTCTTTCTCTTTCCTGTGGCTCTTCCATACCTCCCACCCTCTGTGTGTTTTCTTTGTTAGCTCTTTTTGAGAGCAGAGAATTTCTCATACCCTGTGTTAGTGCTGTGTGTAACTGCTCCAGATGCTATGGTGATATCATCAAGACTAATAGCTCATCTGCCACCCAGCTCATTCCCTCAGCTCATTCTTTTGCCAGGCTGCACATCCTTGTGAATAGGCAGCTAAGAGATTGCTCTATAAAGCAGTAATATGGATCTGCCTCTTATAAATCAGGAGTAAGTTCAATGAAATTCAGCAGGAATAAAATGGGTACTTGTATAGAGGAACTGAGACATTCTCTGCAAAATACACAAACAGTACTTACAATAAAGTTTAAAATTCAAGACAAGAAAATGGTGTGAGATGTCGGCTGCAACTTGCACCAGACTTCTCCCTGGGGATGAGTGCATTACATTATAATCATTCCGTTTTTCTGGATTGCTTTCCTTGCAGAGCAGGCCATAAATAATAATTACTGGTACTGCGAGGAGGCAGTGGGTTTCTGAACAACCATGACTGAATTCATAATTTGTCAGTTACTGATAAAATGCATCTGTTTTTCTAATTATTTTAATGATGTTTTATATGCAAATGAAAGAATACAAAATTATTGAGGGGTTTGGGTTGGATTTATTGTCTTTTTTTTTAGATTCACAGATGAATTGGAGGACAGCCTACCTGTGACTGTAAATCCTGGGTCTGGAGTGGTGACATTCAGTGGTGGTTCCTGTGCGTGGTTGAGCAATGTCAGCCCCGAGCTCCCAGCTACTCTGCAAGCAATACCAATATGTTACCAGCATCCCATGGGGCACATCTTATTACTGGAGGAGGATTCTCAGGAATGAAAATGCAGTTTCATCCTTCTCAAAGTGCCCCTTGCCAAAGTCAGCCATCCAGGAGCACTTACTGCGAGTGGTGCGTTGTTAATATTCCCTAACTCGCTAAGCGGGAGGCAGACACGGACTGCAGCTTCTGCCCTCCGTTTCTTCATGGACACCCAGCCCTGACAGCTCCAACCACCCAAGTCAGTGGACCTAAAAGGTAAAGTGTGGATGTAGGAGGGGGCTGAGTCAGGACTGTGGGCAGAGTCCATTGATTTCAGGGAGCAGGGCTGTGGAGCTGGAGATCAGGGTGCTTTCGTGGCTGTTCTAGGGCCCAGCTCAGCACAGCTCCCTCACTTGGGATGCTGAATGCCGAGGGTGGCCCAGAACATAGTTTGTGGCCAAAACGAGCTTATTTCCTCTTGCAGATCCATCAGGAGAGCTCCTGAGGCAGCCCTGCTCTCCTCTCTGCCTCTCCCCGAAGGAATGCTGGTCCTGACCACACACACTGTCCATACAGAACCTCTGCCTTGAACTTTGTGCCTCAGGCTTTGCAGCCCTTAGATGGCCCTTCTGCAGCTGCCTTAGGCCACACACAGTCATGAGGTGACAAAGCTGGCACTGGCTCTGGGAATGCCTCTCCTGTATGGAATTAAACAGGTGAGCACAATCCTCTGGAGGCCTGAGCACTGGCTTAGCACTTACCTGACCAGGGTGGGCATGTGTGTGCAGCTGGCTCAGGAGGCGGCGGTGACCTGCAGCCCCTCCTCGGCCCCCTCACACGGTGTGAGCAGCCTTGTCCCGAGGGGCAGCATGAAATCAGTGTGTTTCTGATCTGGTATCATTAATAGGTGATGTGCTGAAGCCTGGCATTGCTGGAGTTAGACCCACCACAAACTCAAGACAGCAATGTGGAACGTTGGTGTCTCCCTGCTCTGAGCCATCTCAGCTGGAAAAGCTTTTGGAAATGAAGACAAATGGACGTGTAGCCCCTGGACTTGTTATTACTGTTACACAAAAGCCTCAGGCATCCAGGCTCTGGCCTGTTTGGCCAGTTGCTCTGTGCTGCTGAGGATGCTGTGCTCCTTTTCACTAGAAAGCAAAAGCAGTTTTGTGGCCAACAGGTCACAGATAGGCTTTTCTCTTGTTTTTTGTTGGTCTCCCCCACTGCCTTCCCTGCGGGTGGGGGCAAAGGGTGGTGCAGCCTGTGGGTTTAACTGGACACCATCCCTTTAATGTGGAGTTGTGTTTTTCTCTCAAGGCCAAAAATAAATGCTACTGAAGGACTAAACAGACGTGAAAAGAAGGCTTGGACACTTGGAAGACAAGACTGCTTTGTGTTTCCCAAAGCAAAGAGCCTGTTCACAAGGTTACTTTTTTAGACAAACACTAGTCCTGTGACACTGCCAAGGTCAGTAGGTGCTCAGCAGAGCACTGTGAATTTGAGGCAGACATGCTCTGGGAATGGGGCACAGTTTTTCTAGCCCTCCAGAGAATTTACAAGTATATTAATGGAGACAAGAGACATGTGCTTTGCTCAGCCATTTCATCTCTTCTACAGGGATGGAACATGCATCAGTTTGCCAATGGAAGAGCTTCCATTCATCTTGCATCTTTTTGGGGCAGCAGCATGGCCTTAGTGCTGTGGTAGGTCTCTCATGCTGTTTTGGGGAGCGAGGGCTGTGCTGCTGCCGTTCTGCAGCTCAGAAAACAGGAAAAGCAAGGACATGTCACAGGCAGGATCCTGCAGTGATTCCCATGGCAGTGGGGAAAGTCAGTGAGTGGGTGGGTGACCCCCTGCTCAGCTTTAGAGCCCACTTCGAGTACAGACCCCCTACCTGGCAGTGATTTTTAAAGGGGTTTGGATGACCAGTACATTTTTATGATGTGAGTTGAGTGTTTGTCTCCTCTCTCCTCGAACGGGCCCTGTACAGCCAGTTTGAGCTAAGCTGCTGCTGCCTGTCCTGCCTGCATGTCTGGAACAGGTCAATCCATGGTCTGGGTGAGCTTTGCTTTCTCCAAGAACCTGACAGAATTCAAAGAAAATAACTTGGCACAGGCACCTCATTTCCAGGTGAGCAAGGTCTGACTGCTGCAGGGATCTCAGTGGGGTTAGGAGGCTTTGTACTTCACCTCAGGCACTTCACTAATTCCTCATAGAGTGCAGCATGTTCTGAAGTGTGATCTTTACGTCTCAATTGTCTATAAAATGAAAATGCTAGCTCATCCTGAGTGTCTCACACACACAAGAAAGGCAAGTGAAGTTCTTTCACTGTCTCTAAAGCGCTGGGCTCTGAGTCACCCAGAGCCTCTGAAGACTCTGGTGAAGAGTTTTCAAGGGTACCTCATTAGGGCCGAATCTCCAGCACTGTCTGTAGTCACACACCAAAGTATTCTCACTAAGATGTTGAGAAGGGAACAAAGGAGTGCAGTTAACTGCACTGAAGACCTGAGGAGCTGAATGTGATGGAACTGGATTCCAAAACCAGCTGGAACACGCAGGAGGACAAACCCTGAAGGGAAACACTCCAAAACCAATGGGATAAACAACCAGCCCCAAACACATACAGGAGTTTTCTGAGAGCAGGCAAGGGATGAGCAGAAGGTCTGAGCAGCAGTGGGGTGTTCAGTTCAGTGCGGTTCAGTTCGGTGCAGCCAGGGACTGAGATCAGAGGTGTGGAGGGGAACCGCTGCAGGAAATGAGCACCTGCCTTTGGAGCCCCTCACCCTGCACAGGGGGCATGTTCAGCCCAGCAGTTCTGGACCTGCTTCCTGAGCTACTCTGTCACCTTTGCCAGGATGCGCTGTCAGAGAAGGGTGTTGGGGCAAGAATGGAGATGATGTTTGCCTCAGCCTTCCATTTTAATTTGCTGAGGTCAGAAAATATAAGGGTAGAATGAGAAATGTCAAAAGTAAAGTTGTGAGTCAGATTTTGAAAAGGAAATGAAACAGATGGTAGAAGGTTTCAGTTAGATAAATACAGAAGAGGAAAAGAGGAAAAACATGGTCATTATATAGTGACAATAGGATTGAGATTAGACCAGTCTGCATCTGGTCCAAAATGAATTAAAACCACTTTACCTACGTTTTCAGTAGAGATGATCATATTAGACAATGGGGCAAAGATTGGATTTCTAGTAGGAACATACTTAAGGGAATGAAAATTATCACATGTAAGACGGAAGGAAAAGCTTACAGAATTCCATGTGCTCAGATCAAGGTGCCCTGGCAGATTTCCACCTCAGGATTTGGAAAGGACTGGCACATTGAAGGAGCTCAGCATAACCTCGTATTTCTCTTTGATAACTGATTTTTTTTCCAAGACAAATGAAATACAGGTGATGTACTCTATCCAGACATGAGTCAAGAATCTGATATTGCACCACATGGGAAATTAGTAGGTGAAGTTGAGAAGATGGGGATTAGTGTGGATGGCAAATGCAGAACTGTTAAAGCCAAGGACAGGGATCTCTGTGGGAAGGAGAAATGCTGGACAGAGAGTGCAGCTCCTCAAGGGTCAGTTTTAAGCCAGTCTTACTTGTTTTGTTAATTACTCTGGCACAGCTGTAGGAATGTCATAAAGAAATTTGCTGAGGACACAGGCTTTGCTAATACAGAGAAGGATCAGAACATCAATCAGCAATAACTTAATGACAGAATTTGAGATAGAATAGGCAAAGTATAAAGACAGGCAGTTAAAAATTAATCACTAGAATATCACATTACTCACTTGAGAATGACAAAAGCAGGGTGGTTAAAAAAAACACATAGAGAGAATTACTTGCTCTGAGGGATAATTGTGAGCCACCAATCTGATATGCAAGGGCAAACACAGTCCTAGAAGATACAGGTTCACTCATGTTCCAGGAAGATTAGCAGGTACAGAGAAGGGCATTAAGGATGATCAGAGGGTTTAGAACAAGAGGAGACTAGAAGAGCTTCATTTGTTTAGTTTCTCAAAACAAAGACTAGAGCAGATAGGATTGTTTCTGGTAAATACATCTGATAGGTAAGGATCAGAGAAAAAAAAGAATTGTTTAAACTAAATTATGATGCTGGCACAAGAACAAACAATATTAGGGCTGGAAATTTAAAATGAAGTGTTGGAATAGCCTGCCAAAAAGCGTGATGTGATGTAATTGATTGTGATAGTGGGAGACTGGCTCAGTAATGCTGAGCCCTGTGTTCCTAGAAACGTGCAGCAGACAGGATTTTGGCAAAGTGGGCACCGGCCTCTAACGAGGAGGAGGAGCCCTGTGCTGCCTGTGTGAGCAGGAGAAAGCACAACTGGCCAGTCACCAGTTTGGAAATGGGGGGGAAAAGGAAGCTTTGATTTCAACAGCTAAAGTGAGTCCTTCCCTCCTCCACCCCTATGGGAACTGGCAAACTCAGCTCTTTAATGGTTCACGCTCATCTCAGCCTTGCCTATAAATAGATAAATGAGATTCCTCCTGTCCCAGTGAGTAATTCTGACATCCTCCCGCTGCCTCAGAGAGCTGAGTCACAGGCACTCTGCACTCCAGTCCCTGCATTACTTACATGGTCTCAAAGGAAATTTTAACACATCCAGTGAATCATCAGGGATTGGATCATGTTTAAAGTTATTCCATTGGCATTTCCCTTCCATTGTAGCCAGTCTGCCAATACCTAAAACTCTGGCTAATCTGGACTCAAAATGCATTGAGGAAACAGCATGTTTACATATACAGCTACTAATAAAAATAACAATAAAAACTCTTTTTAAATTTGCACAAAAAAATAAGTGACCCTAAGTGGACTCCTCTAGTGCTTTTTGGACCTGCTAATTTTGTCAGATTCTTCCTTCTTTTTTGTAGCTGTTTATTTAAAGGAACTCAAATTTTGAAATATTTAATATTCAGTCGTTAGGCCCCTAATTTAATCTCCTGCAGATTTCCAGCCAAAATATTATTTGCACTGAGATGAAGCTTGCAGCCCCATGCTCATTGTCTCAGAGACACACATTCCTGGTCTTACTCATGATCAAAATAAAATGCCTGAAAGCAAAGACAAAACTAGAGCAGTGTTAAGTACGGAGCAAAGGGCAGTGATACATCACTGTATGAGCCTCATGGGGCAGTGTCACTTGTCACCTTGCCCTCTCCCAGGTGGCACAGTGTGGTCTCATTGGCTTAGAAGCAACACAGCATTTGAAATCAGAACATCTCTCTGGCTTTCTCCCTCAGAAAACATCTGGAAAAGAGGAAAATTCTCCAGCAGAATTTGGGGGCTGTGAAACAAATACAGAAATATTTCTCTCTGTTGGTTTTCTGGCTTGCCTTTCATATCTTAGAACTGGTTGGGACATTTCACTCATTATTACCAGACTTGGTTTCAGTCAGTGAGAAATGCTAACATTCTCTGGTTTGCTGCTGTGGTTTGGTATTCTTAGACCTAAAACCTGGTTTGTTCTTTTGATGACCCTAGGAAATCTGTGTCCTATTTAAATAACATTTTTCTAGTACCTTTTCATCAGGCAGTCCTCTGCCTGTGCACAGACTGTTAACAAGCATTTGCTCCACACATTCCAGCGTGAGCTGCAGTCGCTCCATGAGACGTTTCTGTGGCAAGGCTCGTTGGGTTATTTATCAGCCCAGCACAGGCTTCACTGCCAGTTTGCTGCCAGCTGTTAACTATACAATAGCATTGGGAACTAAATCAGTTCTGGCTCTGCCAGCAGAGCTGGACCTAATTCAGCTACCTGTTGACAAATGATGATTTGTTTTACAGCATAAACTATAATATTTTTGTAGCAGACAGTTTTCACCCTGCTCTGCAGCTGGTAAAAAAACCTGAAGAATTCCCAGAAGTTCCCCACTTGTGTCTTGTTCAAGTTTCCTTACAGCAATGCCTCGTATTGTTGTCTCTGTGTAGGAAAAGACATCCTTAATGGGCAAAGCAGCGGTGTCTGCCTGCTGCTGGAACGGGGCAGCTGCATTCCTTGGTGCTGCTTGGCTGGCTCTGAAGCAGCAGTGCCCACTGGACACTGGGCTGTGGGGATGCTCCAGGACAATCCAGGGTTCCTGTGAAGCTTTAATCACCCGTGCAGGGCTGGGCACTGGGTGCGGGGCGCGGGTGCTCCCTCGCAGCACACACATGGTTTCTATCTAAGCTTTGTTTCAGCTGGATCTTTCCCACTAACGCATCCTTCTTTAACACCTTGTACTCATTTACTGCGGGGCTGTTTAGCAGCACAAATCAATTAAGTGCTGCAGAAACCCACTGAGACAGGGAGAGTTCCCCATCTCTGGTTCAGCCGGGGTGGGAGGCACGCAGAGGTTAAGCCTGTGCTTTTTGCCACACAGGGAGCAAGGCTGGAGCATGAGCAGCCCCAGCTCACCTCCTCTGTGGGTTCCAGCTCTCCCCAGCACCCTCAGACAGACTCACAGCTGCTCTGGGACCTCTGAAGGCCTTGGGGTGCTTATCATCTGACACCAAATAACCAGAGAACTGGGGAGTGCCAGCCCTGCAGCCGGGGAGCCTCCCTGAACGGGGCTGAGCAGTCCTGGGGTACTCAGCTGTGTCTGGAACAGGGACAGGGCACACTGAGGCCTCCAAGCTCCCTTCATGTGTCTCACAGGTTTGTCCATCATGGAATTGCCTGTGCCCACTGGGGAAGTCACTGCTCAGTGGTTTAGCTGCCACTGGCCAGAGGGACATGCAGGGGTTGAGGAAGCAGCAAAGTCACAAAATGTGAATGAGAACAGAGTCAGAAAAAATGAATGGCTTTACAATAATCATTGGGTTGGTCCTGTTCCAAGTGCAGCACCAGCTGAGCGTGCCAGGCAGAGCTCAGGAAGTGCCTGCCGGCCCCTTGGGAGCGGGATGCAGGGATGTGCCTCTGCTCCGGGCTGGGCTGGAGCTGCTCACACACAGCACAGGCTCCAGAAACAGGAGACAGTAATTCAAGCCACATGTTAGAGCTGATCCACACAATGAAGGAAGATAAAGCCTAACCAAGCAGTTCCTGCTCCTCATGGGTGTCTCTCAGGAGCGCCTGAGGCTGCAGGACTGCCCTCAGCTCGCAGAGACCATTAATCAGGAGTGTGCCTTGGGCCCTGGCTATTTTAATCACTGTTGAAATACACACTCCTAAAAATGGTATTTGATTCCAATGCACATGATTTCCTTTGGCTTCCTTTCCCCCAACTAAGTGCAAGCTGTAACTACTTGGAAGTCCCCACACTGCGATCCATAGATTTGCTTCTCACTTGTCATGGAGCAAAACCCACTTGGTACTACACACAGCATAAGATCCGTGACACCAGACATAAATATCAGAATATACTGAAATGGGGCTGTGGTCTGAGTGTGGTACCAACCTGTCCTGTGCAATGGCATTCTGGAAATGTCACTGGGTCACCAGTCCTTCCCTCTTCCACTTTATTATGTAATGATTGAAAATGCTTCTTGTATATGCTGGCACTAATCAGGATGTCAGTCTGTTGTCAGAGGAGGGAATAAATCATTAGAAGTGGATGAACTGGGAGTAGATTTGTAAAGGGTATGCTGTAGAAACCAGTAAGTCTTTAATTTTTCCTTTAAAAATGCTGAGCTGAAGTCACAGGAAGTTTAAGGAGAGAACAAATTGCTCTTCCCCAGATTCAGAAGCACAGAAGAGTCCTTGTACTGCTCAGCTTTTCTCGAGGCAGATGAGCAGCCTGAGGAGTCTGGGGGTGCCTCCCTTTAAGTGCATCGTGCCCAGTTCCATGGGCTTACTGGTACCCTAATTTACAAACTGGGTTGCTACAACTCTCAATTTCTCTGTGTTTTTTTGTCTACAAGGGTGTTGCTATTGAGCCTAAAGAATAAGTCTGAGTTTACAGAATTACAATGTGAGATTTAAATCATTACACCCAGTAACATTATTTACCTGGGACACCACAACTGTTTTTCTTATATCCTCAGTATTCAGGAAATAGCACATACTTTATTTTTTTTTTAAGCTACATATAAAGCAGCTCTGCACTTTCTAAGGATGGGCAAAGCAGCATCAATGGTGGCTCAGGCTTAGTTTGTCTGCTGTTATTTGTTTTTCAGAGAAAAAATGATGTGCATGTGAGGACCAGGGTTTTTTATTTCAGCAGGATCTATTTTCACATTCATGATGTTTAGCACAGACAAGGGATGGCAACTTGAAGAAGTCTGGGGCAGAGCTTAATAGCAGTAGAAGCTGAGGGCATCACCTGAGACTGAGTCTGAAAAAACCCAGAATTGCCTGCATGTACTTTTCAAAACACCTTTATTTTAGGTATTTCTGCTTTTTTCCCAAGCTAAATTGGAGTTGCTACATGACACTGAACTTTAAAAATATAGAAAATTCAATCTAGTCAGATTTGTTGTTGAAGTCTTGGTGGCTGACTGTGGGCACTAAGGAATGGACTCGGGTCTGCTGACAATGTCCTCAGGTTCAAGAGGGACCAGCAGGGCTGGCTGCCACTGCAGGACGTGCACAGGGGTCCTGCCTGTGAGCCCCTGGCCACTACCAAGTGCCCCTACAGCCCCTGCTGCACCAGCCCTTCTCTGTGACAGCAGCTGGGGCAGCTCCTTTGGGAACAGATCTGACAGAAACAGCACAAACCACGGTGCTGTCCTGCTCCCCACACGCAGTCTCACACACAAAGGGCTCTGTCCACACAGGCCAGGATAAGCAGGCAACTTGCAGCTTGCCACAAGGAAAAAGACACAAGGTTGTAAAGCCCTGGAACAGTCTCTCAGACATTTCTACAGGCAGAGCTCCCACAGCACATGAGAAGAAGATCCGTTCATCAGGGCTGGGCTGCAGGATGAACTGCAGGAGTTGCTCTGTGCACATCCTCTCTTGGAAGTTCTGACTCGTTCTTCTGACCTTAAAATCTAGGGGTGGGTTCTCTTCACAGTGGCAGAGCTGAGGTAGGAAGAGGCTGGGGAGGCATATTCCATTATTTCAGGGCAAAAAATGTGTTTATTTTAACATATAAATACTCTTATTTAAAGTGTTGATACTAAAGATAAAAAATGTAACAGAAACTCATCCAAAAAAGTTGCAAACCCCCATTCCCAATCCTCTGTTTTCATCACAAAGAATATTCCACAGCAGTAGAGTGTTGCTTTGCAGCCTGTTAGCAGAAGAGGTCATTGGGTCAGTTGACTTGTAGGTATCAGAATCAGAACAGATTAAACTAATTCCATCCACCCATCTTGCCAAGGAAACATTCAAGCCCTTCCAGTATCCAAAGAAGACACCAGAGCTGCTGGATACAGAAATCCTTGGAGAGGAGCAGCGGATCTGGGGTTTCCTACGATGAGGCAGTCTCAGGAATCAAAGGTGTAAAAGCAGGAAGTCCTGACACCAACAGTTCCAAAAGCGTCACATTCCTGGAGTCAGCTGGCACAAAGGACACTCCTGGACAGTTCTGTGGCACCCTGAGCAGCCCAGGTTTCTCTGTTCCCTGTGGGTTGAGCAGTATCCATCCTTCTCTGATGGCAGTGGCCTTCCTTGTGCCATTGTCCCATCTGTCACAGCCCCTGGGACAAGGACTGTCCTTCAGGCTCACGCAGCAGCTGCAGCAGCTCCGGCAGGATGACTCCATGTGAACGCTCATTGCACAGCCACGGGACCAGCTCCTGTTCATACCATACCTTAAGGGGAGCAGCCTCAGTGTGTTAGTGAGCCTTACAGAGTTAAGCCAGACCTAGGACCCAGCTCAGGGTTTCCAATCACTTCTCGTTTATAAAGAATTCAGCTTTAAGCAAAGCAGTTGAAATGCTCCTGAGAATGACAAATAACAAATGAGTAAATCTTGCTCCAGAGCCATAAAACCCAATTAAAAAAGAAACAAAAAAGCATGCACCCCTAATCTATTGGCATAGGCATATAAAGCAGAATTAATTGATAATCATATCAATTAATTGATAAAGATGCTAAAAGCCATAAACAAAGCCTTTTCAGAAAGGTAATGAATAAGTAATCCACGCAGACAATGTGAAAGGACTGCTGCTGCTGTGGGGCCAGGGAGCCATTAATTTGTGTAGCCATACCCCTAGAGTTACTAAAGGATAAAGCTTTGAACATTGCCGCAGAGTTCAATGAAAATAAAAACTTTTACTCAGCATACTGAAGCTCTCAGAAATGCAAATAAAGTATTAGAATGCATAATGATGGCAAATAATTGAATATTATGGTTTTGTTTAACAAATTGCTTCTTTGCATGCAATTACTTCATCATGGTCTGATCTCAGATATGAGAGCACAGAAAGATGCTGTGGATGACCAGAAACCTGCAACGACTCTCTTGCTGAGAGAGGAGTAAAACAGAATTGGGAGGGGAGGAATGGTTTGGGTAAGGGCTCTTTCTGTGGGCTTGGGGTGCATCTCTTTGGTTGCATTTGTTTCTGGTGGGGAGAAATGTCAGACAGACACAACAGGGAAGGAAGGGCTGTTTGATTTCCCCATCTTTGTGCTGCAGTTCTCATGCCCTGAGCACCGTAAGAAGCACACACTGCACACCACAGGTGCCAGCACCACGTCCTTTCAGCTCCACTCCAACAGGAGCACCGTCCCCAGCCTGACACCCTGCTCCTTCCCGAGGGCCGCCTGCCCTCCAGCTCGCCCTCCAGGCCTCCCCGTGCCACAGTTGACTATTGCAAGAACAATAAGGATTTTTAGGGGCATTATGACTGGGTTAGTAAAACACAGCTGCCCCTGAAAGTCCCTCATTTTTCTTGCTGCCGCTCTGTGGGTCCCCAGGAGGGCAAGGTGTGACAGGTCCCGTTCTCTCCAGCGTGGCACACACGTCTCTGCTGATGTGCCCAGCAGTGCCTCGGGGCAGGGGAGTGTGCAGCTGCTTTGCCATCCCCGCGGGCTCCTCCTGAGCGAGCGTGCTGAGCTCCAGTAATGCCAGATGGCTCGTGTGCCACTCGCAGGGAAGCACCAAAGGGAGCCTGGCACAGCTTGCTGCAGGCAGCCCTGAACAGCCCAGGCCCAGGGCAAAGGCAGGATTGATTACCTTGTCCTGCAGGTACTCCTTGTTCTGCACCCAGGTGAGCAGTGGTCTTTGGCCAGGGGAAGGGGAGACCCCAGGGCTGACTGGCCCCACACATCCCACGCTGGGTCATAACCTGCAACCCCGGGGGCACCTGGAGCTCCCCAGGGCCTGGCAGCGCCCAGGCAAGCAGGAAAGCTCACACCCATCTGCAGCAGCAATGCACAGCTGCACAACCGCTACGTACCAGCCTTTAATTTATTAATGAAGCTGAGAATTTTAGGGCATTACTTCCGATTTCTTAACAACTTTTAGGTAAAGTAATATCTGAAGAAGATTTATACATTTCCAGCTAAAGAGGACTAAAAGTATTTGGCTGGGAATTTTCAACCCTCATTCACAAGTCCTCCTGGAAATCCCCACCCAGCCTGCATGTTCTTGGGGCAGGGAGTAACACTTTTGTTTTAATTAATTGGTATTTTGATGGCAGTGGACTCAACAGAAACTACAGGTGCATTCCCACAATTCTGCTCTGTTGTTTCTCCATGAATTCTGCCTGTAGAGAATTCTGTAGAGAGCTAGGGTGGACCACATCCCATAATGGGCTTGCAAATGTCCCTGCAAGCTGTTGCCCTTGAGAAGGAATTTGTGACATGCTCGAGGACTTCCAGGAGAGTTTGTGTCAAAACAGGGAGCCCCTACGCCCTCTCAGGGCTGTTCTTCTTTTTTTTCCCCTTGCAGCAAGGGGCCCTTTGCCAGTTCATGTTTGCAGTGCTGCCATTCACAGAACCCCATCTCCAGGGACACGCACGCCCCTGTGTGACCAGGGGTGCTTGGGGAGTCAGAGGTCCCAGCCCCATGCAACACAAGACAAATATCCTCACCCACCCCACATGGGATGACATTCCATGGTAACAGACAACCCGGCACCCAGAACCCCAGAGACCCTCTCAGAACTGCACAGAGCCACACCTTATTTTCATTTACAATTTCTAGTCTAAGTCTAACTGAAAGCAAACCCTATGCCCTGATTTGGTAATAAACTGGAGCAACGATTCAGATCCAAATATTATTTGCATCTTTGAGAAAGTTGCAACAGCAGTGTAACAATAATAATGATAAAAAGCAGCAGCCCTCTCAATGATGTTGGTGTCCTAAATGAAGCATAAAAGCCGGAGCCCACGAGAAGCAGAGCATGAGTCAGAGCATCAGCAGTCCCACACTGAAAGCAGCACTCCTGGCTGCTTCATTCATTTAAGGAATCAATTCTTTTGGAATGAGCATCAAGTAGTTTTTAGAACTAAAATGAAAATGAGATGCATGTTGTTATTATTTTCAAAACTTTTTTGTTTTGTTTTTTTCCCTCCTCCTTGGACTAACAATAAACAACTCTTTGTAGCTGAGGGGAGCCCCAGGCAGGACGAGGTCCCTGCAGCACTGGCTGCAGTCCCACCACGGACAAAAATCCAATGAGCCCCTGCCCCAGGGAGAGCACAACCTCCCCGGCAGCCAGGACCCCACCACGAGCACAGAGCAGAGCCAGGGCACAGAAAAGCAGGTAACGGGAATTGCTGCAGCCTGGGCAGGCTGTCTCACCCCCAATTTTATTTACTGGCATTGGGGCATTGGCAGAATTGAGTAAGGATGGATGTGTGCTGAAGGGGAACACCCTCCAGAGGCTTCGCATGTTCCCTCCTGGACTGCAAAGCCAGCACGAGGCTGTACACGACAAGAATGAATATTGCCTAAGCTGCTCTTGGCTCCCTGCTACCCCGTCCCACTTCTAGATAAAGCACAATCAGATTCTGATGATCAAAGCACACATCTCTAGGTTACACTGATGTTAACTCAAATTATTTTAGTTGTGCTGTTATCTGAAACTTAGAAAATGCAAGAGTAGAACAAAACCAAAGTGAAGGTAGAAAATGACTGCAGTTTCCAGAACTCTTCCAGTTTTAGTCATGGAAGGGGATTGTTAGAAACAGACAAAGGGCTGTTTCCCTTAATTTTTTAAGTGTGAATTTTGTCTTGACAGTTTCCTTTCAGAAACAAAAATTGAAAACAAATTGTCCCATACACAAGACAAAGGGACAGATCCTCAGCTGGAATGGACTGGTATAAGTGAGTAACACCCACTCACAGGAGAGATTCTGAGCCTTTTACACAGCAGCTGCCGATCCCGCTGTGCCTGGACTAGAGCTTCAGCCTCCGGGTTTAGATGGCAGCAGTGCTGGCTCTGTGTAGCTTTGAAAAGATGAAGGGCTGCCCTCAGAGCGGCTGAAAGGACACCAAGGCTCTGAGGACTCTGGGACTGTGCACGTCCCAAATCTGGAGCTGACTCCTGGTACGTGTGCCAGTGGACACGACACCAAGAGAGCGACCCGTATCAGCATGGCCCTGACATTAATGAGCTGCTCTGCAGAAATGTGCCAAAACTTCCAGAAACCATCACATGTGGGGTTTGCTTTCTGGAACAAGGCGTGCCTCTGATTTTTCTCTCAAAACCAAGATCAGGCTGATCACCATCTTGAGAATTACAGGAGCAGTCCCCAAGAAAGTATGAACTGTACAGCACAAAGGGAATGCACAGTGAGAACTGTGATCCATCCTGGCCAGGCCTGCCCCTGTCCCTCACTCACAAAAAATTAAAAATACACACATTAGGAGAATGCAGGAAGTGTCTCACTTTGCTAAGGAACAGAGCATGTCCCCATGGTCGCTGTCTCCAGCAGAGCTGCCCAGCTGAGCTCCTGCCTGGGAGAGCCAGTGCCCAGGGGGAGCTGTGCAGGACACCTGAGCACTGCGGGAAGAGCCCCCGTCCTGCGGGGCTGACTACAGGTGGCTTTGACCACGTCCATTTGACATCTCTCTCTCTTTACAGTCCTCACTTTGGAGCATCACCTTTTTTTCTCCCACTCCCATCATCAGCAGAGGAGCTGGAAAGGCAGAGTTATTTTTAGGAGATGGTACATTTAGGCTCTGTTCATCTTGACAGGGTCCCTTTGAAAATGGCAAGGTTGGATAATCAAACACATTACACAGACTTTCCATAGAGGCTGCTTTGCAAACGAGCCTCCCACCATTCAGTTACCAGGCGCCAATATTTCAAAGAGCAGCTTTGGATGCTGCCCTGGTTTGCCTCAGCACGGTGACCTCACTAGCATTTATACACAGAACCTTGGAGAACAAGCAGATTAAAGCAGCTGACTTTAAGTATATAAAATAAAACAATTAGTCATCAACCTACTAGAGGCTGCCACATTACACTCATATTGAGTGGCAAGAGACCACGACCTGGCTCAGGCTGGCAAAGAAGGTGGCAGTGCTGCCTGGTCCAACCACCCGTGTGTGGGCAAAGCACAGCCAGAGCAGCTCAGGAGCTTTGGGGTGTGATGGCTGACACGGCAAAGGACAGGGAGAGGAGGAGGAAAATGCCAGGGGAAGAGCTGTGGCTGGAAGAGGCTCCATGATTCCTAGCAAATTAACCAGGACATGGCCAACCAGCCCAGCCTGGCCACTGCTGTCCTGTAGAGTCTCCAAAAGAAGGGGGGAAGGGGACACATCCAAACAGCCTCCTGATAATGTCCATCTCTCAGGCTGAGCTTCAGACCATGTCCAGGAGTGGCTGGAGGAGTTCTGCCCAGGAGCACGCTCAGTACCGTGGCTGGGGGGTTCAGCAGTGCAGCTGTAACCCGGGGCTCTGGGGCAGCTGCAGAGGGCTGGGGGTACGGATAATGATCAGCAGTGCCCCCGTGCCTGCTGGCTCCCAGGATTTATGTTCCCCCAGAGCCCTGCCAAGACTGATCACTGACAGGACAGTGCTCATCCCACCCAGGCCCTGACCCGTGAGTTAAGAGAAGCTGCCAGCAAGAGGCTGCCTTGACCTGGGCTCTGCTGGTCTGGCCAGCACTGAGGGGAGGCAAAGAGATACAGGAGAGCAGCAGGGAATTACGAGCAAAAGGGTTTTAAAAATCATTTCACTTTAAACAAAACTGAGGCATTACCATAAAGTAAATGGCCACACCTTGCTACTTACTCAGCTTTGCTGACAAGACCAGCTTTTCTGTAGCTATTCAAATCTAACAAGTTCTGGGTGCCTAACTCACTCTTTTAAGCTCATTTTCGAACTCCAGCCAAAAATCACTTTCTGATTCACCACTTTCTCAGGCACAGTATTATTCAGAGAACGCCTGCAGGCTGGTACTGTGCCGTACAAAGTACATAAGCACAAGTTTAATTACTCTGTGGACAAGGGATGTGATTAATTGTATGCTTTAAGTTAAGCATGTGCTTAAGCATGCTACTGACCTGGAGCTTAAAGTAGATCTCTCAGGTGTTCTGGTGCTCTCCATTTACCAGTTCTTTGAGGTCAAATAAGTGGAAAGAATACAAAAATACTCCTGTGCTCATACACTCCAAAGAATTCACACAAAGTCCAGTTCCTGACTTTTTAAAAATTACAAATTTGGACTTATTCTCCCCATTTTTTCACCAATACTGATGATGAGCATTATAATACTGTGTATATGGTGAGAATGTCCTAGCATTAAAACATGAGCTAATTATTGTAATTTACAAGCTTTTAAAAAACATTTGGCTTAGTTTTTTACTAGATACTGCTTCAGGTAAGAGCTTAGATTTATTTCATTTGCACACTTTGTGGATTAGTTCCTTTATGTCTGAGCAGTGTACAAAGTCCTAAAAAAAATACGGAGCATATAATTAAAACTATTGCCCCTGCTGGCAGGGGACTCATCGCATGGAAGAAGTCAAGCATAAAATGTGCAGCAGCTATGGGTGGTCACGTAAATCCACATTTCATTAGCCACAGCTTACATGATCCTGGGGATTTTTTTCACTGTGCTCTTCCACCTTTCCAGCAAAGGCTTATTCCTAGTTCATAATAATTTAGGAAGGTCAGATTGTGTTCATTCCCTGGGGAGGAGCAAGTAAAGAAGACAGGGACCTGAAAGCTCCATTTTTATTTTTTTAAGGACACAAGTGCTCTTTTGTGGCCTGGGGAGCCTGGAGGGATGGGCAGAGGCGCTCCTCGAGGCTGGCGTGTGACCTGTGCGCAGCGCCAGCGCCCCAAGGGCAGGGAACACCCACGCCCAGCTGCGCCCACCAGCAGTGACATCTCACAGGGACAAGCCAAGAGACTGCCACTGCAGCAAAGCGTGTGCAAATCGATTTTCAACAAGCCAGGGAGAGCACAGAGGCTTTGGTTACAAGCGAGGAGGCACGTGCCTCTGAAGGAAGCCTGCTTTGAGGAAGTAAACAGATACAATAATTGATAAGTGTTTTGGCTTCGCCTCATCACTAATCCCATCACATGCTGCTCCTTGCCAGCACATTCATGAAAAGTGTCTGTTTTGGATACTGGGGCACAACAGAGAAGAGAAAAAACCCCACAATTCCCAGAGAGACAGCTGGCCAAGCCCAGGTGCACTCACTCTTCTTCAAGCACTAATAAATACATTGACCTCGAGCTTTAAACTATATTGCTCTCCGCCTAAGATGTTGGTCTTTGTTGTAAGTTTAAACTTTTTTCTTTGGTACTAAATGCAGTAAAATCTTGCACAGAAAATGAAGTTTACTTTACTAGGGATCCCAGACTTAGTGCTGCAGGTGTGGGAGAATTTACACAACTTTTCCCTCTCATTTCAGCATTACTTCTTATGGGTAACTGAATTTTTTTTTTCAAAGGGAGCAGATTGCCAGGTACAGGTTCATAACCACTGGTTACTGTGGAGAATGCCCACTGGTTTTGGGATCTGACTTTATATATCCAGAAGCTCATTACAGCAGCAAGTCACAGGACAACCCACGTCATTTGCTGAATATCATTAATTAAACTAGACAAGATTTGGCAACATGAAGCTGAGCTGGTGTCCTTAAAATTGCTAATATTTAGAGCCATAAGAACAGGTTAAAGAAACCCAGTTCATTTGCCATAGAGACTGAAGGAAAGTCACAGCAACATTCAGAACAGCTGGATGCTGCAGGCACACCTGGTGCCGGTGCCTGCAGGTGCTCAGTGCCCAACCCTGTTACAGGAGGAGCTGCTCATCTACAAGTTTTAGACCTCTCAGAGCAAAGCCATCAAGCAAATCTAAGAGTTAACTCAAATATGTGGTTAAAACCCTTTCCATTTGCATCAGTTGCTGGGGAGCCTTCACATCTGTGACTCAAAAATGATTGTACAAACTTCCTGATTGGTGGGATAAGAGCCGTGTCCCAGCCTCCAGAATGAACTCACCCAGTGAGAGGCCCTGACCCTGGAGCCATCTCCCCCTTTCCTCTCCCCTGAGGGGAAGTCCTGACCAAACACCCACTGTTCAGACTGATGATGTTAACTGAACTCCAAATTGGAGTTAGGAATCATTTTGATACTTCTAATGAGATACTTCAGTGACAATGAGATGTTATCAGTTAATGCTGTTCGAGTGTCCAGGTTCATGACTGCCCTTCAGTACTGCACGGGGTACAAGAAATGCTTGGTAAAAAGGGAAATTCCATCCCTTTAAAAATACTTTTAATGAACAAGAGGCCTCTGGCTGTCAGGTAATACATTCAAAGCTATGCCTGGAATACTGAAATAATAGCAAATTTCATTAAAAGTAAAATCTTTAGTTGCTGTGGAAATCATTCAGGTGGGAGACTATTTCTGGAGGCTGCACTGGGATGTGCCACATTTCTTTCAGCCAGACTGAAGTGTTTCCTTCCGGGTGTGAATTTAGCGGAGGAGACAGGAGAGGAAGAACTCAGCCTGGTGACTGATTCCATTCACCTTCTGTGCACTGCACAGCTCACAGGCAAGAGAGGCACAGGTAGCATGAGATCCTGACCACAGGTTTCTTTAAAACCTTTCTTTCTTCTGTTTGCAGCCCACCAGGTCAGAGCTCCAGAGTTATAATCCCATCCACACCACCCTACAGCACAGCTCATACTGTGCTTTGCAACAGCCTCTTTAGATGTATTTTTAAGCACTGAAACCCTGCTTTCTGCCTGCAAACACTGACCGTAATCTGGCATTAATGTAACACTGAGAGCTGACCGGACAAAAAATATTCCTGTTTGGAAAACACGCTTCAAAGTTATAGAATGTTTGAAAGCATCAGAATTTTCCAACATAGTTAGGAAAAAACAGTTCTGAGCATAGTGCTATAAAATGATAGTGTGCTCGTGACTGTTTGTCTGAAAACATTACCCGTCACCAAAATTAGAGCACGGGACAAATCCTGGGCTGGTGCAGATCAGGAGATCTCTGCTGGCTTACAGGAGATGTTTTATTTAGCACTGGGCACACCTGCTGTTTCTTTGGAGAGCTGTAAATTCATTCTGTGATGTAGTCACATCTACAAGCCAAATTTATGTATTTTAAGATGAATCTACTATCAAATGTTTTGAAATTAAATTGCAGTTTGTGATCTTTTTGAAGGCAATAATACCTTAAAAGTATAAAGACATCCAAAACTTTATGTAACTAGTATTATATAACACCTTAAACTGGCTCATAAGCATTTTCCTTACTCTGGATTTATTTTTATGTCCCCATTTTTATTTGGGGCATATGAAACAACTTGCTATACAAGTGCAGTTACTCACATGGGGCTGGGCTGGGGACGGGGGAAGAGTTCACTCTGATGGAAATTCTAAAGTGAGAAACTTATTGCTATGCTCGCAAAGAAACACTGTCAGGAAAAAAATGTTTCATTGTTTCTTACTGCTCTTGACGGCCATTGATACAGAAATTAAATTAAGTTCTGGAAAGGGGCTAGAAGTAGCATTAAAGGCTGACTGCACACAGCCCCTCCACTGCACAGAGCATTAATGCCATAAATACGTGTGAATGTTCTCATTCAGGCTGTAATTTATTCCCCAAGGAGATGCAAAATAGCTCAAATATGCTGCAGGAGAACCAAACTCTTCCAATGAAGCCACTGCAGTATGTGAATCCTGGAGCTAAATTTAGGCTGGGACTTGGAGTAAAGTAATTCTAATCTCAGAGTAGCACTTTGAGCTGCAGTAACAAACACTGAGCAAAGATTCGGGGAAGTTCTGCTCCTTTGTTACAATCTATTGTGCATGACATTTTGGGAGCTCTTGACTCAGATTTAAGAAATTCAGCTTAAGTTACTCAGTTGAATTTTATTGTTCAGTGAAATTGTTTAAAATCCCCCTTCATTTAGGTTGTTTCTAAAATGTGGATTCGGGCTGATTACGGGGTGTGTACAGTAGCAGACATTCTTAATGTACTGAAAGCTCGATGTAAAACATCATTAACTGTAGTGTTGAATAATCCAAAAGATGGAAGAAATGGATACTGTAATATCTGATTAGGGTTTCTTTCCAAATGACTTTTTTTTTTTGGTGTTATGGTCCAAGATAAATTAAAATGGGCGAGCTCATTTGTGATTAAGCACCTTTCTGTTTCTTGTTCTGTACAACTGTTGTTTGCATGAGAATACTTTCCTTCTCCAGAAATATTTCCTTCAAAATTAACAGATGAAGTCACAATTATACAAAGTATCTTTGTAGTCAAATCAGATTTTGAATAAAATACTTTAAATGCAACTGAGATTTCAAGTCTTTTATAGTATCCTTCAAGTGTAAAATACACCCATAATGCAAGAATTGAGGAAACCTTTATCTTTTCAAAAATCAAAATAGCATTTACAGTTTTAAATCAAGCATATTTTAACTGAACTACATTCAAATTCTTTATGAAACAATCTCTCATTGCATACAAGATTTTTCATGCATATTCTGGCTCCAAAGCTCCAAATCAGTTTGCCACAACTTGTTTCACTGGAATTCATCAAAAGACTAAAAAGCCAAGTGCCAAGGAGCCGAGTTCTGGCTGCGGCAGAAACTGTCCAGCCAATCCCTGCAGCCTGGAAAGCCCCAGTTCTCAGAATTAGCTGATGCTTTAAACAAGAGATCGTAATCAAAATCACGATTCCTGACAAAGTCTCAATACTTCACTCTATAAATTCTTAATTCATTTTCCAGCCATTTGTAGATTACTGCTGGCTCCACCCTCTCAAATATCAGCAATTGCTGCTGCTCCTAAAGAAAATTCCACTTTGGGGAAATGTGATATTATTCCAGATGTTTCAGTCTGCGGCAGCTCTGCCTAACCCAACCTGATCGTCACTCTGTAATGCAGCTGAGCCTTGAACAGCTTCTGGAATTTATTCCTTAAACTACTGCACTTGCATATTTGAATTTAACCCTACCGACAGTCATATACTCAAAAGCTCTGTGCGTTGTAACAACAGAGCCACCCCTAAAGAGTTTTTTTTCCAAAAACATAAAACCATGACTAATTTTAGCAGGCCTTTGGGCCACTGTAGATTAGTTCCTACAGCCTGCTGATTGAATTAAAGTGTTTTGAGTTCCTCACCATACTTTAAAAGTTGTCATGCAGAGAGATTTTGTTGAATCTAATCTGCTTTCAAATTTTATAGTTTGAGGAAATTCCATACTTGGAATGGGAAGAAAAAAAAAAAGCAAAAAAAGAAGAAAAAAAGAAAGAAAGAAAAAAAAGCAAAGTGCATTTTTAGAGCTTCAAACCAGTTGTGAGAACTGGAATGTCACTATTTTCTTTCATCAGACCACCAGGAAAAGGATGGGCAGAGATCTGCCCTGCCTCCAGCCACCCAGGACTGACCTTTCAGCAGACTGCACAGTTCAGGTGCTGTTTGCTCTTCAGAATCCCACTTTGGAATAATAATAATAATAATAATAAAGAATGACAACTCCATTGGGCATGATCTAGGAGTCACAACTCCAGTCCTGGACCTATAAATGGTGGCACTAACAAAACTGTATTGGGAAAATACTGAAATCCTGCAAATGTGGGCACATCATCCACCCATGTGGACATCAGGGAAACCATGAATGACTTTCTCCCAAAGGATAAAAAGAACAAAGACCTATTGCCTGCTGCCATAGAAGGGAAAACCCAACAGCCTAAGCCTCATAAACTGACAGGCCATCGAGATCCAAATAAAATTCAGGAAGTCTATCCAAAATCCAATCTACCAAGCAATGTCTTGGAAATATTTTGATTCTTCAGTGCTAAAGAAATATGCCATGAATGCAAAGCCCATGAGCTGGAGGAGGACGCTGTCCCCAGACCAGCATCACTGGCTCATTCTCTTCAGCCACAGGGTTTCTTTTCCACGCTGCTGCAGGCTCAGCCCAAGGTTCACGCACACGCCCAGGCTGGTGATGGGGTCTGAAAGAGCCGTTCTGCCCTCAGCAAGGAAGGGTTTCCCTTCCCCAGCAATCACACACCACCTCTTTGGGATCTGAGCAGTTGTAACCCTCCTGGCAGCACATCACAGACCCTCCTTCTCACTCGCTCCCCCAGAGCAATCAAGGCCAAGAGAAACCACTCTGCCAAGCAAGGCTCACGCTGGCAAAAGGACACAGCAAAGTGCTTTGGGCAAGTCACGAAGGTGGCACCAATTTAGCTTTGACAGGGATGTCACTCGGATCGTGGCAAGGAGCCAAAGCCTCAGAGATGTCAGAGGCCCCACCTGGGCCAGCACCAGCCATCCTGCAGCCTCTTCCAGGCTCTCCTCCCCTCTTCCCCTCCCCTCTGGGACCTGGCACTTTTGGGCTCTCAGGAAGGGAAGTGATGAAATCGGCAGGAGCTGGAAGGATTTTCTCAAGCAGGCCAGCAGTGGGAAGGGAGAAGCACATTCCCTTCCCGTCTGGTTTGCCTCTGTGTGCTGAGGAGCTGGCATGGAGCACAGCCCCAGATCGGCGTTTGCCATCGCAGACGAGCCAAGAGCGGAGGCAGAAGTGTCTGCAAGCTGGGCACACACTCCCTGCTCCACTCCTGAGAGGGGCAGCCTCTCGGAGGGGGCAAGGCTCTAACACAGGCACGTCCAGGACTCTGTGAAAGGTCTGAACTGAACAGCAGAGCTGACCCAAGGCATGATCTGACTGCAGCCTGCCCCTGATTACATGGATCTGTAACCCAGACACCGCAGGCTTGCTCTGCTCTGCGCCCTCCTGCAACTTAAAATACAGCCCTGGCTCGAAGGTCTCTATTTGCAAACATAGAGCAACGGTGGTTCTTAAATTGCAGGCAAACATTTGACTTCACTCAGGGCAATTCAAAGAATATCCTGCACGAACCCCACCCTTCTGCCTGACAACTCAAACCTTAATGCCTAGATAGTTTTCTTTCAGCCCTTATCACAGATAAAATATGGCCCTTTTTTTTTTTTTTCTGAAGGAGTAAAACCTGCCAAATATTTACCAACTCTTTCAGAAGGCTGAAAATGTCACCCCTACAGTGTAATAAACTTGCCTGGAAAGGCCCTGATAAATAGAAAGCCTTGCTGTACTGCCCAGAACTAGTTTAGTGTGGCCTAAGTATTGCCAAGTCTGACTGACAAAGAAAGCATATTTGTACACACAGAAAGATTAGCAAGAGAGGCATAAAGTTTATAAGTGAAAATAAAACAAAGCCCCATTATTAACCGGGGAGGGGGGAATAATTGAATCTGCATCCCAGAGAGCACAGAACATTATGAAAGCCTCAGAGCTAAAACAATAATTTAAGAGCTTGTCCACAACTTGCAGCAGAAGCTTGAACCATCTTCTTTAGCATTTGGAAAGTGCTAAACCATGGTCTACCCCCAACTCAGCCTTCAGAGCAATATTATTTAAAAATAAAATATTTTTACTTGGTAATTCGACCCACAAAAAGTCATTTGGGGCATGAGGGAATGTTCCCTTCCAGCCTGAACTTTAATTCAGAGAGAATGTTTAAACTCCACAGTGTAAACCAGATGCTGAGAAGTACATTTGCATTGTACTGTATATTCATTGGGCACAGACAGAAGTTGGAAAGTGCCTGTCAATGCAGTGTGTGTGGCTACGATCTAAATAATCCTAATAACGGAGATGAATGGAGAAAAACCCACATTCCTAGAACCAGCCAGTCTGTCAACAGACTTCTCACAGCTATAGACAACTATATCCACACTAGTGCAAACAGATGAATATTGCTTAAAAATGTATCCTTTCACCCTGGCAAATGCCATCAAGAAAAAAAAAATCTAAAAGTGACTAGGGAGTTGGAAGCTCAAAGGTACACGTTTAACAAGCCTTGGTGACCGTAAAATGCTGAGCTCACTCACTCTCTACAGAAACCAGGCTTCCACTGGATCTTGAGTGGTGCACTCAAATGAAAAGGTAGTAACTCAAATTATACTCCAAAATAGGTTTCAGGAGGACAAAACTTGCCAGAGCTACTTAAAGGCAGGAAGAAACCAATTGTTCCTGGAAAAATAAAGAATCCAGATGATGTTAAACCTGACAAAAGCCAAACTCAGCTGTTTACCCAGTTTAACAAAGAACAGCACAGTTAAGAAACTCTCGTGTGAAAGGGAAAACTTCACTTTAGCCCACCAGCAAGCCCAGGAGCCTGACCAGCAACACAAGCAACCCCTACAGAGATCGCTGCTTGCCAGAGATGCCGAACAAGCTGCACAAGCTGGAAGGAGAGGGCTGAGGAGGCACAGGAATCCACTCCCCGTCCCCCTTTCACACCATCAGGTTTTAATGTTAATGATACGGCCCCGCGTGCCTGAAGTATTTTTACACTATGCTCGTCCTCTTGTAGCGCCGACTTGTTCCAGGGCGGATGATTAGAATCACATTTCTGTGATTTCACTGCAGATTAATTTCGTGAAGGGCTACAGATCTGCAGGGAGAAGAGGCTGCAAACAGGCGGCAGAGTGGGCTCCAAGGGGTCTCTCCTAAACGGGTAACAGTAACTTTGCATTAACTCCTTACTTGCACGTAGTTGTTGTGGCCACTACACTGAGTTCTCAGGAAAAAAGGGTGTATAGAGAAAAGAAACGTGCAGAAAGTTTTCCTTGAAATTTTGGGTTCAAAGAAAGCTCCCGACCAGAATAGGTGCATGAAGAGAACAGGCCCAAGTAAGACCTGACTGCATCCACTGTCCCCCAGGTCAAAAGAAGCACCTGAGGGACCACACACAGGAGATAATTCTGATCTGTCAGGGTCTGTATGTCCTGACATGTGTCAGAGCAATAGCTATTAATACACATGTTAGTGTGCTGCACAAAAGTGTCTGGATATAAAGGGCTGAAGAAAAAAAAATACACAGAGGTCTGTAACAGCATGTGTAAATTTCTCCTAATTGTGAAAGAAATAATATTGTTATTTTTCATGGGCAATGGCTATAGAAAATTGTGCTGAAAACCAAACTTGTTTGTAAAAAATTTCATGGGAACAGAGCATAAAAGTTGTGTGAGTCTGCGTACACACATACAGAATGTAGACTCCTGCAATGCTACATCAGAGAGAACATGAAATTATAAGTGGCTCAAAAAAATACACAGGAAGATTTTAATTTTCCATTTACTGTTACAGACCTTAGCCATAAGAATACTGTTGCATTTTGGCCTTTTTCTTTACTGGAGGTCAATATCATTGACTTTTTACAAGAGAGAAGCAAAAACATCTCTACATAAATCAAAAAATTATGAGGACCCTCAAAATAATTCTAAGAACTTAAAATGTAATGTAACATAACGCAGAAGGGCACAGAAGTTATAAATACGACACCATACAAGCCAAGAGTAATATACACACCCGGAGTTGTATATACACCGTGCCCAAAGAAGGAGCACAAACCAGTGTCTGCAGACGTGCAGTGTGCCGAATCGAAATCCGACAAATAGTAAGGAACTCCGGAACGCTGGGTGGTAAAAACGCTTAGGTGAGTAAGAGAATTCCCGGGAGCCCGGCCGCTCCGTATGGAAGTGACTAGATTTATTAAAGAAAGGGAAGGAAAAAAAAAAAAAAAAAAAAGGAAAAAGAAAACAGATGTGTTTTTTGAAAGTGAAAGCGGAGGGAAGGATGCACATGGTCCTGCGGGAGCGAAACCCAGCGCTCGCTCTGCGTCAAGGCAGGGCCGGGCACAGCCGGCCCGGGCCGCCGCGGAGCCGCGGGGATGGCCGCCAGCACCGGTAGGACGCGCACGTTTAAGGCCCTTTCCGAAGCAGAAGGATACAAAACGCACTTACGGTTCGCGGAGAACCAGCTCCGTCCTCCACCCGCGGCACCGGGCACACGGCGGCCCCGGCGCCGGGCACGCCGCGGTCCCCGAGGGCCGCCCGAGCACCGCCCGCCGTGCCCCGACCCGCCCGGGCCGGGCCCCGGTCCCGTCCGAGCGGCCCCGGGCAGCGCCGGCGGCGCCGCCGCGCTCCGTCTTCGCCCGCTGCGCGCCCGGCAGGTCCCGGGAGCCGAGAACTGGGACTTTGTAGGCCAGTTGAAGACACGAACCTCTCATCTCGCCCGCAAAGACCCAGCCCTCAGCTCGCCCATCAGGCGCAGGCGACCACCGCTCACGCTATCTTTAATTGAACCCCTTTTCCTGGCCGGTGCCCACTGCCAGCGCAGAGCCCCAGCCCCGGGACCATCGGGGACCCCGCTGGAGCGGGATCATCCCCGCGGCCGGGGGAGGCAGTGATCCGCACCGCCCCCTGCCCGAACTTGAGCGCTGTCCCGGTCCCGGTCCCGGAGCCAGCTCCGCACCTCGGGCCGGGCCCCGACGCTCATCGTGACTCGGCACCGCCGGTCCGCTCCTGACGGAACTTCGTGCGCGAAGATGCGGGAGCGAAAACACCAAACGGACAGAAAATCCTGAGCCCCTCGGTTACCTGTTCTGAGCAGGGGGGGCACGGGAAAGGGGCTCGCGGGCCCCCGCGGCCGCCTCCCCGCCCGGAGCTGCAGATCCTCGGGAATCCGCACGGGAAGGGCTCGGGCTGAGCTACAGCCGAGCAGGGAGCGGCGGCGGACCGGCGGCCGCGCTCCCCTCTCCTGCCTCCCGCAGGCCAGTGGCTCGCAGATGGGTATTTAAGCCGGTATTGATCACGGTCGTTTTTTCCTACCTTCCTCTTTGCCCTTGCAAAAGGCAAAAATAAAAAAAATAAAAAATAAAACGCGTTGCCACAAGGGACGTTGCAACATTTCGCTCGGCTTTTCAGACGCGGCTTTTGCCCCAGCGAGATCGAAGTGTCCCGACACAAGAGCACCAGAGAAGTACGGGAAAGAGGGGAAAAATACCAAAACCACCCAAAAGCAGAAGAAAAAACCCATTAATTAAAAAAAGCCAAAATCCAACACCCAAAGCCATCAAACCGGAGAGAGACGAGCTGCTCCGTGCAGCGCTGCGGTCCCGGGCGCGGGGCTCCCGTCCGGCGCACACACGCGTCCCTCAAAAGTTCGCTCCACGTGTTGCGGCCGCGTCCCGGGAGGGTCAGCGCGGCCCGGCACACCGGGGCGGTGCGGGCTCGCTCCGCCGCTCCCGCGCCGTTTAAGGAAGCGGCCAGTCCCCACCCCTGCGCCGGGCAGCTCCCGCCGCAGCCCGGCCCGCGGCTCCGGCGGCTCTCGCGGGCTGCCCTCCCCGCCCGCTGCCCTCCGCGACGCCCCGCGGCACGGCCGGCCCCGCACGGCACCGGCGCAGGGTCCGGTCCGGAGCGGCCGCCGCGCCCCGCGCAGCCCCGGCCGCTCCCGCCCTTCCCGCGCTCCTCCCGCCGGGGCAGCCCCGCGGCCCCGCGCACCGAGGGGGCGGCGCGCCCCCTGCCGGCCGCTCCCGGCACTGCGCGCAGCGGGCCCGGGGTCGAACCGGGGCCTGGGGGGACAAACCCTGCGGACAAACCCACCCTGCGGACAAACCCACCCTGAGGACAAACCCACCCTGCGGACAAACCCACCCTGCGGACAGCCCGGCATCACCCAGCAGCGATACCCACTCTGCAGCCCGCACACACCGAGGCTGGTTGCAGCCGGCATCTCCCTACACTGCTCCCTGTGTACCTCCCCGTACTGCCCCCCACACTACTCTATGCATATCTCCCTAGGCGTGTCTCCCCACATGTCTCCCCGCACATCTCCCTGCGCTGTTCCCCGCACATTTTGCTCCCTGTGCACTTGTGACACATCTCCCTGCACAGTTCCCTGCACTGCTCCCTATATGTCCAGCCTTTCCCTGCACACCTTGAAGTGGGCACGGACACCTTGTCTGTGTCGTAGGTATGTCAGAGGACATACTCTACCCTTCCATATGTGCCAAGTCTCTTCATTTACATCTCCAGTAAAGCTGGGTGGGTACACCTCTGTGACCAAGAAAACCCGGGCACAAAGCGCAGCTGTACCGTGTATAGACAGATTGTGTAGTCTCATTACAATACACTCAGTTGTAAATGTGTTTCAAGAAAATGCCACAAGGACCTGAAAAGTTTTTAGCTTCTTCTAGGATGACTTCTGTGCTCATGCATTATGTAATTGTGTGCTCATGTGTGACGTAATTGTGTGCTCATGCATGAGGTCATTGTGTGTTCATGCATTAAATAATTGTGTGCTCATGCATGAGGTCATTGTGTGTTCATGCATGACGTTACTGTGCCTTCATGCATGTGGTAATTGTGTGCTCATGCATTATATCACTGTGTGCTCATGCATGAAAAAAATCAAAGCTAACAGCCAGAGGCCTCATCTTTAAAATCTTTGGGTTCAGCATCCGATGCACCTCTCAGTCATCCACACCACATTTTTTCCTGTATCTATACTGAAGAGGAGGCAGCCCTGTGTATGCCTCGTTATGGACGTGGCAAATGACTCTACCTGGCCTGTGTGGATAGAATGCCAGAGAGAGAACTTGAACTGATCTGCCATGGAACTGCTCTCCATCAACACTGTGAAGCCATCCTCTACACAGAAGAACGTGTTCCTTGGCTGGAAGCCTGATGAATATGCAGAGCCAAGGAACATGTTGTTTAAAACTGATAGTGGAATGCAAAGTGAATCATGGGCCATGGGCGAAAAGGTTGGAAGAGGGACAGAGCTCTATGAGCCTTTTGAAAATAAGACATTCTGCCAGAAGGTAGAGAAATGAAGAATTTCTTGACCATCTGGCAGGGTTCTGCAGAGATGATGCCTAGAGAGTATGGTAGAAATTAAGACTTCCCAAAAAGGTGTAAAAGCCACTAACCTTTTCACTGGTGAAGGGAATAGATGCTGTAGAAATCACCTGGGTTGAACAAGACCTCAACAGCTTGTAGGAAATAAGAGACTGCTGCTCTCACAGGATGCAAGCTACATCTGCTAACCTCATAGTCTCATTTTTTTCTTTTTTTAAATACTTCTATTTGCTTGGTCTCTATCATGTAGCTGCTTAAAACACCACAGAACAATTCTGAGCACACCAAATTCATGCCAAAAAATGTACCTATGTGTATGGAAGGAAGAGCATGAGCCAAGAAATGGAGTTCTGCCCTAACTGAGCTGATGGCACATTACTTCTCTGATGTCCTGACCAACTGCTTAATTTGCTATTTTCAGTGGCCTCAAAACATGCTGCCTCTTGTCTTGACCTGGCCCCCACTAGTACTGATGTGAAGCACCTCTTATTTTTCATGAGAGCAGAGCAAGACTTTCACACAACATTTCTGCCCAGCAGGAGCTCCTCTGCAGGGTGCCTGATCCCACGGGACGTGCTCAGCTGCTGGCAGCCCGTCCCCACTTCCACTGACGCCCCTGGCAGCCCTGTGGTGGTAACAGGATAAGGCATATTTCAGGCAAGTCTTCACTTGGCAGGAGGTGCTTCCGTACCTGAGAAGGTCAGGCCTTAGGACCTCATCTCCTCTCACAAAGGCCTGCTGGCTGCCCTTCACGGTGTGCAGAATCCACGCGCAGGGAATGCACGAGTACTCCCCCTGCCTGGACGGGAGCTGGGAAGAGGATTAGCTCCACATAGAGCTCAGATGTAATCACAAGTATATCAAGTTGTAAAGCATCACAACTTACACAATTCTAAAAATAAACATAACCGGTTTGTTTCAAGCTGTTTGGCAGCCAAAAGGCTAATATATTAATAACATTTGACCAGCAATAGCCCAGAACAATAACTATGGAACAACAGACTCTGCCACTTCTGGAAATAGCCCTCTTTGGAAAAGAGAAAACATTTTCATAAGAGCCACGAACCAGATGAAGTAGCTTCTTTAGAGGTGTTCACAAAGTGGGAGCCTGGTGTGAACCCTCTGAAGTCAGGAGGGATCTTCTGTGGGTGGGAGACTGCCCTGCTGCTGAGTGGGACATGGACCCCGTGGATGCTGCTTGGTCCAGCTGAATGCATGCATTAACCTGAGTCTGCCCACCTGTGCTTATGCAAGATTTTCTCTGCCAGCAGATCCACTGATTTGTTAACTCTTTCGTGTGGCACTAAGCAGCAGGTGAGCAACAACAGCTTGTAGCCAACAGCTTGGTATTTTGGCATCTGACCTTCTTGAGAAAGACTGGACTGTCAAAGACGTTAAATTTGAACGCACTGTAATGATAGAAATAGTTGAAATCCACTGATGGAGCAGGAGGAAATTCACTGGTCTTCAGCTGAGAATATGAATCCACGCCAGAGACCAGGGTGTCAGATATCTCTCTCTCTCTTTTTTTTTTTAATCAGAACAGCAGGAATAGCAGGTTTGTGGTTAAAAGTTCAGAAATGTGCAAATATGAAGTCTGCAAGGAGCTGGCCTGACTCCATGTACCTGTGCAGGAACACCAAGCAGCCAGGTTCATTAAGGATGCATAGGAAACTGCAGTCCCTCCTTGGAGATCTTTACTAGGACCTGGTGGTTCACCTCAGAGCACCCATGTAACTGCTCCTGTCACTGCTCAGACATGCTCTGGTTCTCTGCTCACTGGCCAATGCTCTGCCTCTCCAAAGAACCTCTGGCAAATCATTAATACAAGAGGAATGCCCTACCAAAAATTAGGCCTTCATATTTAAAGCATGTGTGCATATAGTGGGGAAAGAAGAAAATCACAGGACTAATGAGCTATGATTAAGCTCAGAAATAATGGTTTCCTGTTCAAATACAGAGCTCTGTCTCTTCTTAGTGCAACTACCTCATCCCCAGTTGTGTCTATTAAAGACAATTACTGGGGGGAGACAGATATGTGTAACCAGATGTGGAAATAATGGTCAGCACCATATGCAGTTTAAATTCTTTGGGCCTGAACAAGTTACATAAAATAAATTGTGTGTCTGTGTTTGTGCACTGCGGAGCAGCTGTCAATGGGGAAATCCCCTTAGCCCACTTTAATCCTACATTCCACAATCCCCAGGGATTAAACAAATGCACTAACATTATTTACTGTAATGCTCCCTCCCTGGGGGGCTTCAGTCCGTGAAATCCACTCCAGCATTTGCAAGTTCCAGTTGTGAAATAGGCTGTGCACATTCTATATTTGGTAGCTCACAAGTACTCTTTCAGTTGGGCCCAGAGTGATGAAAGGACAGGAGTCAGGAATTCAGCCCAAGCAAGACTCAAAGGGACCAGGCTCAGGCTGGGAGCTCATTTCTCACTGTGCAGGTTTTGCACAGGCATTGAGGCATTGCAGTGATTGCTGAGAGGGGACAGTGACACGGGACTGTACAAGATGCTTTCCTAAAATTAAAGATGCTGCCACAGTACGAGTCCTCCTATCTATACTCTGGAAGTATGAAATGAGGCTTTAAACCCAGCCACACCAATAGAGCCTCACACACCTCCTGCTTTCCTTTTCCTATGATGAAATCTGTGTTCAAACTTGGGTACAGTCCCTGTGAAGTTGGTGACAGGGATTCCACTGGTGCAGATGCATCATCCTCACAGTCTCAATAAGGGTGTGACAGTGCAAACTGCACAACGCCATCAAACCCGTGTGACCATCTGGGTTCAGTTGATGGCCACAAATGCCCAGCAATAACACAGACAAGGTTCAGGCTCCCAAGGACCCTCTGACATACTTGCAAGGCCAGCTGATTGCTCCATCTCTTGCTTAGGCTTCTCGTCCAAGTTTATTACAGCTTCTTCAAAGACAGTAAACATTACATTCTATATTAGGCTGTCCTTGCCTTGAATTCATATGCAATTTAAATTCTTTAATTTGGGTGATTGTACCAACTCAGCACTAGTTTGAAGCACCAGTGCCACAAACGAGCTGGCAAGGCAGAGCCCCAGGGAGCACCCTCTGAGGCAGCCATGGCTCTTAGTGCAGGGGATGGTTTGGGCCCATGTCCTTCAGGCACAGCAAAGGGTGAAACTTCAGAGGTAAAAGGGTTTCACAGAGTAGCTGAGGCTGAACCTCTGGAGGTCACCTGGTCCCACCCCCTGCTCAAGCAGGGTCACCTAAAGAAGGCTGCCCAGGGCTGTGTCTGGATGGCTTTTGAATTTTTCCAAGAATGGAGACTTCACAACCTGTTCCAGCATCAGTCCTGCTCCCTTGGAAAATGGTTTCCTTATGTTCTAATGCAACCTCCTGTGCTCCAGTGTGTGCCCTTTGTCTCTTGTCCTGTTTGCTGCGGAAGCTTTTGCACTGACCTGCTATCTCAGGCTGGCCTCTGAGCCTGGCTTTGTCACTGTAATCACCAGGCCTGTGCAGCTGCACTGTGCAGAATGCAAAGCAATTCATCTCCATGAGATTCAGAGAATTGCTTAGGTAGGAAAAGACCTTTCAGTCCAACATTAACCCAGCACTGTTAAGTCCACCACTAAGCCATGTCCCTAAGCAACACATCTTTTAAATCCCTTCAGGGAGGGTGACTCAACCATTTCCCTGGGCAGCTCTTTCCAAGGCTTGGCATCCTTTGGTGAAGAAATTTTTCCTGCTATCCAATCTAAGCCCTCCCTGGTGCAACTTGAGGCCATTTCCTCTTGTCCTATTGCTATATTAATCCAACACCTGACTCTGCTCCCATGGCACTGCATTTACAAACATATCATTTCATCAGCTCAAATAGAATTTTTTTTCCAATTTACAGAAAGATCATCACAATAAAAGCTGTACTCCTGTCACTGCTCTTCATCCTGCAACAGCTTGCTCACTGCAGTGAACTTCATTCAGTGGTAAAGGCAAGAGTGTACACAGATAAGGAGAATCCTGAACACAAACTTTCCAGGCCTAGGCTCTGATACTGTTCTAATTTTTTTTTATATAGTTTACAGCCAGAAACATGAGAAAGTACCACAGAGGGAGTCAGGGAGAAGAGCAGGGCTTCTTTGAGCATCAGGCCCTGTGCTGCTGAGGTTAAACAGGCTGCGAAGAAGGGATTAGTAATCTCCCACCCATCCATCTTGCTCTTCCTTCCCTGCATTGCAGCTCATTTGAGACACACTGCCTGCAGTGTCAGCTGGCATTTCTGGGCTCACCAGAAGCAGTAGCTGCCATTCAGCACTCCTTTTCAGTCTAAAATCTGTTTCACAGGTTCTCTTGGGAAGCTGAGCGCTGCTCTGCGCTACCCCAGCAGGGCAGTGAGGATTCCCACTCCTTGTCCTGGGTGCCCTTGGAGCTCATTCACAAAATCCTGCAGCTGTCATTCCCACTAGTACCCCAGCTCCAGAGGAGCAGCAGCATTGCTGTGCTGGGCCCCATCCATCCTGATCAGGTAGGAACACCCTGACCTGTCCATTAATATCTAATTACAGATGAGCAGCAACCTCGAGGACCTACGTGAGAGTTGTTACTGCTGTACCAGAGTAAAAATACAACTGGGTTCCTCACAGGGGAACTTCACAACTGCCCCCTCACATTTCTGGAGAGGGGGACACCAGTAAATCTGCCCCTTGAACACAGAATAAGGATTCTCGCTCTGCCTTTCCTATACTGCTATAAACAGAGTTTTCGGGGTGGAGGGGGAAATCTGATTTCCTATCTCACTGTCATTTTTAAAATTACTGAATTCGGCAGCATTCAATGGATTACTATTCACAAACACATACCTGCTCCTCTGGCAGAACAAATCGAGTAATTTCTGTTTCTGCTGGAGCCTTCGGCATGCAGACAAAAACATTTTTTATTCATCAGTGGTAAAAGGCTACAGCCATTTGACTTTAAACACAGACATGCTTCTGGGCTCTCTTCCAGGAAGTCTGTGTCACCCAGGCTTTAGATCGATATGTTTGTCTGCAAAGTCACCCTTTTGATCTGTAATTTTTCATTTTGACACAAGAAATGCCTTTTGGTCAAACTTCAGCAGTCCATTAAATTCCAGGCATAATAGAAATGGGAATCACATTGCTGTAGCCATGTGAAGATTTCCACAGTTTGGGGTTTATTTACTCATGGGTTAATTTACTCTGCCATGTATTTGGGACTCAGACAATGCTGCAAATACTGTTCTCCTGCCTGAGCTCACTGCCTCCTGCCCAGTTTGGGGTGGTCTCACTGGCACTGGCAGCTTTACAAAACATTTTGTATGTTTAGTTGTCCAACCTGCAGGAAATGTTGTGGTTTCGGACTGAGGACACGGAGCATCCTCCCACGCTGGTCCTGCTGTTCCCCCCACAAAGAGGGGTCTGGGCTGCTGGGACAGCCCATGGAGGGGAACCGTGCCCGGCTCATGGCCCAGCTGGCTCAGCCCGCTCACCCCTGGCACACCACGCTCTGTTTGCACAACTCAGCACAGGCCTTTTCTTCCCAAGGTCAAGGTTTCAGGGCTTGGGTGGCTGATTTTTTTTTTCCTCTCTCCCCCTCCCCCCTGCTTTTTTTAAGGTGCCAGCCATCCCGTGGAAGGATAACCCAAAAAGCAGGAGAGGTGGGAAACCAATCCAACACATTGTTAATGGGAGAAGCAGGCCTGCCCAGGCTTTGGGACAATCCCCCTGCCTGGCTCCACACAGCCAGGTCCGAGCAAGGCTTTCCAATGATCTCACTGCTATTTCTGACCCAGACACAGCTCCTGCCATGTTCCCAACACGCTGGTTCTTGGTTGCTGAAGTTTGACCTAAGAGAGGATGCAGCAGACACTCAGGAGAGTTGCAAAGCGCTCAAAATGTTATAATCCAAACAAACCCCATTATTTTTAGTCCTCACTCACATCTTACCTTTCAAAAGCAAGTGTTTTCTGTCAGCCTCTCAAAAATACATAAAATACATAACTCAGAAATACTGCTAAAATTGAAAGTTAACTAGAAATACTGTTAAAATTGATTAATTTTTGCACTTATTCTAAAGCAGTCAGGAAAATGTCTGGATTCTGAATAACTGGTTTGTCAAGCGAGAGAGGTCAGGAAATTCTATATTTAAATGTGGCCAAGATTTTCAGCAGTGATACATCTTTTAAGTACATTAATTGTGATATATTTTTATTAGGTAATTAAAAGGAGACTCATTTTAATCCTCATTTAATAGCTCCTCATTTCATAGAGGTGCTATATGCAGAGGGAGGCAGCTCAGTATTTTCTGGGAAAAAAATCAAAGATCTTAGAGCAACTCAGAAGGGCCACCTCAAATTTTTTATGTTTTCAGTCAGGACTTGTGTCCAAAATAAACAACTCTTTCCTCAACCCACCAAAAAACCCCAAGCCAAACCCACCTCCAGCACAGCTATGATCAGATCATAAATGTCTTGACTGAAGTTCATTGGCTGGCACTTCAGGACTTTAGCTATTAATTAAAACCAAAATCAAATTTATTGCCTGAGTGAGTAAGAAGAGGAGGCGGGAATTTGGGAGGTGAGCAAACACTTGAGCTGCCCAGCACATCCCTGCCCTGAGGACAACAGCAAGGGCAGGATGGCACACACAGAAGTGCCTGTTCCTGAACAGAAAGGACCTGGTTGTGTTGTTCCAGAAGTGTTGTTCCAGGTGTGTTGTTCCAGAAGTGAAGATGCACAGCAGCAGTCCTGGGACAAGGCTCTCCTGTGGGCCTCTCCTGGGAGTTCAGCACGGAGCCTGTGAAGGACCCACCTCACAGACACCCCAGAGCTAGGAGGGAATATTCCAGTTCTGCAGAGATTGAAGTTAAGCAACTGCTGAGCTGCCTGGATGTGTTACGGCCACAGAGAACAGTGATGCCAGAGATTTATTAAAATACCTGGTTCACAGTCCTGGGTTCGTGGCACACGTTTGGGCAGGACCCAACTGCTTGAGTTTACAGGATGGGAAACCTGCTTCAGGGAGAACCTCAGTTTCACGACTGGTTTCGACCAGAAACAAACCCACAGAATTCTGAAAATCTCTGCAAAAGCTGCAAGATGGCTTTTGAACCAGTAGAAACATTTTGGTTTGGCATTCCACTGTGAAACGATGTAGGGGAAAAAAGAATAAATCAAAGCTGGAACTTTCATCCTCCAAAGCCTCCAACAAAGGTGATGGAATTTTGACAGCACTCTATTTTGCAAGTAAAATAGTGTCTGCATTTTTCTAAACAAGTTCTAAACTGCATTTCCTGTTTTTATATCAAAACGTACTTCGGCTTGTTTTGTGGCTTGCTAATAACATCCTGCACAACCATTTTGTACAGATCTCCCCAAACACCTCATGCAAACACACTTCCAGCCCCTGCTGGGAAAGGCAAACAGCCTCCTGCCCAGTCAGGTGCAGGCCAAGTGTGGCACAGGAAACAACAAAACCAGCTTTTTCTTAAGCATCAAAGGAAGCAGCAAGTCCTTTGGAAGAGGCTCCTCTGCTCTCCCAGATATCTGGCTATTGCTGATTTTGCAATATGACTCTACTCTTTACACATTGTAAGCTGAAAGCACCAAAGTGATGTAATACAGAGGCAGCAGAAATGCCCTCAAACGTGTGTCATGCTTTGCACAGGCTGAGAGCTCAAGAACCAAGTAATCAGGGTAAATTCTGGTGTAAATGGTACAATCTCACAGAAAGGGGGTCAGACACTGGAACAGGCTGTCCTGAGGAGTGGTGGAATTGCCATCTCTGAAGGGGTTAGAAGACGTGGATGTGGCAGTGGAGGACACAGTTTAGCAGTGAACACAGCAGCACAGGGTTAATGGTTGGGCTCGATGATCTTACAGGGCTTGTCCAGCCTTACCACTTGTATGATTTTAACTGCACTAAGCACTTGCTTATTCCAGGATTCAGCCTGTCTATCTGTGAGAAGTACATCAAACCCAACACCTACAGAGAAAGCACCAGCAAGAGGATTCCTCACACCCGAGTGCACCCAACACTTTCCCTGTAGCATCACAGCCCAGACACCTGCTTTGTTTTCGCTGTGATTCACCCAGTTCAGGACACGGGTCCTGAGGCAAAACGCCGAGAACTGTCCTCTGCAAGGGAGTTTCTGGATGCGGGGTGCTGGGGGTGACAGGGGGATGTTCACCCACGGGGTCCCAGCCCGTTCTGCGGCACAGGCACGCGGGAGCCGGGGACACTCGGCCGGCCGCACGGTGGAACTTCCCCCGTGATCCGCAGCCTCCTCGCGGGGCTCCGGGGCCGGATCTCCGGCACGGACAACAAAAATAAGCCGCAAACGAGGCGGCGTCCGCGGCCTCCCCGCGGCGGGGCTGCCAGCGCACCGCGCTGCCTCGGCAGGCACGGACGGGGTTCGAACCCGCGATCTTCGGTTTACGAGACCGACGCCTTACCACTTGGCCACCGCGCCCGACGGGCTGGCTGCACCCGTGCGCCGCCAGTGGAAGGCAGCGGGCGGCGCGGGCGAGCCGGGCCGGCCGGGAGCGAACGGGACAGCGCGGCATGGCACCGCACGGCACGGGACGGGCCGGGAGGGCGGCCCGGGGATCGGGGCGGGACGGAAGGAGCGGGGCGGGGCGGCCGCGCCGTGCGGGGGCTCCGCGGGCACGTGCGGACGCGGGGCGGAGCGCCGGGAGCGGGAGGGCGGACGGGCCCTGCCCCGCCGGCAGAGCGCGGCATCCCCTGCGCCGTGTCCCTGCAGCGGCGCTCCGCGGAAAGCCCTTCCCGCTGCCGCTGCTCCGACGCGGCGGAATCCCCGGTGGAGCTTTGCTTTCCTTCCTCCCGGCGTTTCTCACGGCAGAGGAACGCGGTCACTGCGAAATCACAGGGCTGCCTCAGGAAACAAACAGCAGCTGTCGGGAACGAGGAAAGTCCCGCCAAGCTCACACCTCGAGCGCTGTCTCTCGGCAGTTCTCCGGCACCTGCTCCCGGTTTGTGGCCGGGAGGATCCCCCGGGGCAGGGGCCGGCCCCGCTCGCATCTCCCGGGGCGCGGCGCAGCGGGGACCGGCGGGCACTGTCCCGGCACGGCGCGGTTCCGTTCCGGCACTGCCTCCCGCCTCCCTGAGAGCCGAACAGCGGCGTTCCCACCCCTTCCCCTGGGACGGTATCAGGCAGTCTATATTTCCTGATATTCAAACGGAATTTTCACGTTTTACTTCAAACCCATTATGTTCTGTTTACACAGTCAAATCATAATAGCATAAATCATAAATACAATACTGCATTATTAATATTTCCTCCTCCTTCAGTTTCCAGCGACCAAGTATTTAGTCTTATGGCTAACACTTGGTTAGATCCCAAGAAATGAATCAGCTCTCATTTTTATCTCCACTAGCTGTAGGGCAGGAGGGAAGAATTTGAAGGTTGTGGTTTTGAACCATTATTTAGCTTTGCATTGAAATTTTTCATCCTGGTTTCTAGTTTTGAACCGATGTTGGGCAGCAGAAAGTAATCTGGTATTTTTTTGGCTTACATACTCCTCCTGTAAACTATAAGCCAAACCAAACAAACAAAAAAGCAAAAAAAGTCCAGGCACAGTTAGAACCAATCTGACATAGTAGAATCACTATTTCTACTTTATGCTATGAATTTGTAACCAGGCCCCGCTCTGTGCTGAATCAGACCTGAGTTATAAAACCTTTATTACAGGGATGCATGCAGTGTTCACAGTGTGCTCCTTGCTCAAATAAACCAACCACAGGAGGCCTGATCAGCTCATTCTGGAGAGAAACAGTTGCTTTCCTGAGGATCCCATTTTTAGATCTTCATATAAATACCACACCGAATCTATCCAGAAATGTAAGGTTTACTTTTTGAGGCTACAGTCATTTGGGAAGTCAGCATCCCAGCCACAGAGCCTGAAAACAGCAGGATGGCAAGAGCTGCTGGGGGTGCAGAACTCACAGATGTTTTTCAGCCATGCCCTGCACTCTCTGTGGCCCTGGGCTTTGCATTTCAGGCAGCAAGTGGTGAACCACATCCCTGTGCACAGGACAAGCCTCGTCCTTCCCCAGCTCTGGCACAGGGATGGGAAGAGCCCAGCTGTTTTCTGTTGCAGGGAAGCTCTGCTGTGCCCATGGCCCGGCCTTGCTGCTCCCTGGAATGGGGCCACTGAAAGAGGGTGTCAGGGCTGCACCTTTAGTCCAGATTTACACAGTATTTCCATGAATGAAAGCAAACCCCTCTCTGCTGCTGCTTCTCTTCAGGGCATCCCCACTCATTGCTGTGCACAGCCAGAGCTAAAGGACAGGCTTAGTCAGGGGTTATTTCTCCGTCACGTGTGCCAAGTGCCCAGGCTGAGCAGAGGATTCCTGAAGGGCTGAGGGCAGCCCTGCTGGTGACTGATTGGGTTTTAAATAAAAGCCTGAGCACGTTAAGAAAAGCCACAGGGTGGCCAAGAGAGACAGTGTTTCACAAGACACAATCAGCAATTTTCTCCAGTACAACAGGGAGAGAGCAAGCACAGCTTTTCAGCAGCTGAGTTCCATTACCCCTGTTGGTGCCACAGCCCATCTCCTTTCTGTCTTTTCAGCAACAGTCTGTACTTGAGTCACAACCCCTGTTACACACTATCACATCAAAACACAAACTGCATCATCCATCTGTGAAGGCACAAAGATCTCAGTGTGACAGAAATTCAGATTTAAGCACCGTGCCAGAGTACATGCTGACATATTATCATTGCAAAGTTGTTTTAAAATTACCATTAACCCAAATAGTTATGGTTATACATCTGGGACAGTCTCCAATTTACTGGTCATATGCTCTAGCCTTTATTTGCATCCAAAAAGCTCTAAGTTCGAATTTCACCCTGGGTTACGCAAGCTAGGAGAGTCCCTGCTGCATTGCATGTGTCAAAAGACATTTAGAGGGGAGTGACACATCCCAGATCCCAGTCTGCCATCAGAGATTCAGGACAGCGTTGAAACATGGGCCACCACAAACAGTGAACAGAGCAAGGGAAAACATCAAAGTCAGGGCTTTGACACTGCTGTGCTGAGGAAAACGTGTCAGCCAAGGCAACCTGAGCAGATCAGAGCCTCCTGCCAGACTGCAGGAGCTGACTGATGTACTCCTTGGTGCTTCCATGAGATGTATTTCCTCTTTGTAACAGTTCTCCTTGTCACTCCCCAGGTTCTCAGGAGTCAGAACTGCAATTTGTTTCCCACTCTGCTGCTTGCCCATTTAGCCACTGTCTGCCTCCAAACCCACTTTTCCCCTCTAACTATCAGAGCAACAATCACCTCCCAGGAGTTCTGAGCTTTAATTCCAGACTGTAAAATGACCAAAGGGTCTTGCATCTCCCCAGCCCAGCAAGAACAACATAATTTGCAAGAAACTTTTACAGACTTTGTGATACGTCGTGTTGATGATTCCTGCTCCCAGAGTAACACGTGATTTGTTTTCCCACTGTGTCTTTTTCATGTACCAGAGTAACTGCTCCGCAAGTAGGTCAGTAGTACAGCCCATTACACTGAGCTGCTGAGATTTGGGAACAAAACTGCTCCCTGTCTCTCTGCTGAAGTGGTTTAGCATACACAAACACAACTGTTTGAGCCTGCTGTAATAAATCTGAATATCCAACATCTCATTGCTGGGAGGAATTTGGGAATGGGGAAGCCTGAGAAGATAACACACAGGTACGTTGCTCCATGGGTTATTCCTACAGAATCTTTGCTCTGATTCCCCAAATATCCCCCAAATATCTGTACCCAGGTATTCTTCTGTGAGAAAAGCTACCTCAAAGCCCCATGGGATGATACTCTAAAAGACATATACCAGGTTTAGAGACCACTGTCAGTCAAATTAAAGCTGTTTGGTATAGTATGATCACTTGAAGACCATCACAATGTTTTTGAAAGGAAAAAATTTGCCCTGCAAGGCTTGAACTGATTAGTGAAGTCTTTTTAAAATTCCCTTTCCTCTTCTGCCTTGCTCCAAGCCCAGCTGGAGGCAGAGATCTTACCACCTTAAACTGTGCTTTTTATTTCAAATAATATGCCACAGGCTTGGTTCCCTGGCTTTACACCCTTCACTATCTTTCACACAGGTGCAAAATGGTCACATTTTGTTGGCCCAAGGACACGGGGTGGCACTGGAGCTGCAGGCTGGGGGTGGGAGCAGCAGCTTTTCAGTAGTCAAACCTCAAACCCACTAAACCCCCTGTGGAAACACATCCCTGAACCACCTGCACCCTGTGGCTGTGTCAGGCTGGGCTTTCCTCACATTCCCAGGCCAGCCCCGATGGTTTTACCTGAGATGCTGCTGGGCAGGTAGGACAGGGCAGGGCTGATTGAGAGGACACCTCACCCTGGAGTGCCCCAACACGTAACAAAAAGGCTCCATTTTTCCCAAGGAAGGAGCATCCAGCATTTCTCTGGGCTGACAGTGTCTGCCCCGCTGTCAGGAGCATTTCCCAGAGCACTGGACCCCGGTGTTGGGCCATGCTCCCACAGACACAATACTCCCCTCAGGCTGTCTGAGGGGGCTGCCCACGGCACACTCCCCTCACTCCACACAGATCTTGCAAAAAGCAGCCTGGAACCTAAGCTGCTCCTCACTTGTTACTCTTTTGACTCCAGCAGTAAAAATAAAGCCCAGAGAAGAGGCCAGGTGACTCAAACTGGAGATTGAAAGAAAAAATTACCTCAGAGTGTTGGTCGAGCAGGCGCTGGGCGTGTCCTCCACCACAACGCCTCACGGAGCCCGTTCCTCCAGCCATGGCGACGTGGCGAGGCCTGGCCTGAGCCCACACCAGGCTCCTGAGGGGCTCTCTGGCCTGGCACTGGGACAGGTGACAGCCCTGTCACAGCCAGAGGTGTCCCAGCGCTGTCCTGGTCCCTCACGGACAAGGCTTGCGGTGCTGCTCCCCTGCAGGTACACCCGGGAGCCTCTCCCAGGGGCTGCCCATGGCAGTTTTCCCTCAGGACTGTCCTGGGGAAGCTGCTGCCTTCGGTTTTAGTGTGAAACTGCCCTCAGCGTGTGCCAGGCCAGGTCACACTGCCCCAGCTCCCCGCAGGACACAGCTCTGGCTGTGCCCTCCCCACACAGCTCACTGCCCCTCGGGGAAAGAGACACAGCACAGGCTCATTAGCTACATGGGCAGTAAATTATTATATTTAAGTTATATTAAAAAGCTGGAGGCAAAAGGCTGCAAACAGCTCCCTTCTCATCAATTGAGAAGGGCAGCGCTGTGGGTGGAGAGATTAATGGGTTGCTCCTGTGAAGCTTCAGCTTGGAAATTTAACACAACTGTGGATGCCAGGTAAGGCATGCATTGAGCAAACTCCTTCCCCAGTGCCATCTGTGTAACTTATGCAAAGTTAATGAAGCTGGTGTTTGGGCAGGTGAGAATTGGGCAATCCTTCTTTAAATGAAGCACAGAAATAGAGGTGGACCAGGGAGGAAGGTAAGGAGAGACAATGAATCAGTCACCCACTACAGACAACGTTTTAGTCATGCAGGGAAAGCAAATAATTTATTTACATATCTGATTGTACATTACAGCTACCTGAAGGATCCACAGAAGCAAGGACAACTTTATTGTCCCTGGAAAGTATTTCATCAAAATACAGAGAAAATAGTGTAATGGCACATTGCAACAGCACTGACATCACTTCACCAATGTTATAAATTACAGAATGAGATTAAAAATAGTCATATGCCACTTTTTCTGGCTGCTTTTTTTCAGTAACAATGGAGCAAGTGAACTTTGCTCATTTTCATACCAAGCAGCCTTTGAAATAAAAAATAAAACCACCTCCGTACTTCTAAGGCAGCTTTATATTCTGTGAAATGGGTGTCAAATTCAGTCAAAAAATTTCTGCTCTGTGAGAGTGGAACGTGTTCTTTTATAGATAAAAGCTTTGGGTTTTTGGAAGATTTAGGGGATATTGATGATATTTTTCATTGAGACTTACCACAGTGTATTATCTCACTGTGTCTGGAGTCTGGTGAGTAGGGTATTGATGAACAACAAGGTGTGAGAGAAGAACAATTGGAGGATCTCATCAAATGAGCAGGGTCAACACTCAGAAATGAAACCTCCAGCTCAAGATGAGGATGCTGGTGGAGGGAAGGACACTTCTAGGACCAGGTCCCTGGTTGCCAGAGTTACAGATGTCCAGGCTCACAATGCATCTACACAGCTTCCCAAATGCCGCAGGAGAGTGCTGTGCTACAACCCCAAGGGAAGAAATTTACTCAGCATTTGCCAAAATGTGGAGAGCGAGACACTCCATCTCTCATATCTGCAAGAGGAAAATCTCCAGTCATGCAGGTCCAGGGTCTGTCCTTAGGAAACGCTGCCACAGAAGCCAGGGAGGGAAGAAAAGGAGTAACTAAAGCGTTTTAGGCACTCTAAGATGGAGAGTCTATGCATTGGTAATGCTACTTCTCTTTCCATTTCAATGGGCAAAGTAAATAACTTGCCTGATCCCACAAAAATAATCCCAGAATGGAAGTTAACCTGAAATGGGCAATGTGTTCAAATGAGGTTTTGGTCTGGTGCCCATTTCAAGTATAAAAGGAAGCAAATTGGCTTTAATGGAAATAAAAACTATAATCACCAAATCAGGACTGTAACATTTAATTGTTTTATTATTTTGAATTAACTGAAGCCAACAAGTGGATAGAATTGGTCTCATAGCGATACTAAAACAATAAACCTGCAGAGTGTGTGTGACATTGCCTTACTAGAGACCAACCATCAGACACAACATTCCTAAAAGACAACAAAGAACTGCTAATTATGTTAAATTTCATTTGCTATGTAATTTAGACCATGACCTAGTGCTTCTAAAAAAACCTGTACAAAATGAGTATTTTTTACATCTCAGAGGCACATGAATACAAATCTGATCTATTTTATATATACACATGTACATTACAAGAAACCAGATGATTCAAGAAGTGTATATAAAAAGTGTCCAAAACCAGATGATAAAATGTGAAAATAAAATGTATCTTCACAACAGAGAAGTAAAAGGCACAAGTACTAAAATATGTAACCATGCAAAAAACGTGACTAGTCTGTGCAACAGAGAAAAACAAATGGCTCTCACAACTGATTTTACAGTAATTCTCAAAATGTCTCAGTATTTAAATATATATCAGTGCAACATTTACTGCCCTGTAGTGTACTGAAGTGTCCACAGGATACTAAACTCTTGGTTCTCCTTCTGATATCCTTTCTCCAAAGCCAGAATAATTTAGCTATGGATAAGGTAGCAAATAAATCAGAGCTGATGCTGTGGAGTGTAAGATCATCACTGGGAGGAGGAGTGTCTGCAGCCCCCGTTACCATCACAGATCTGTCCCCCACAACAGTCCCCTGCCACCCTCACTGGGGCACAGCAGCTCTGAGGGGTGTCCAGGGTGTCACTGTCACTGTCTGGGTACAGTGACAGCTCAGGTGTAACAGCTGCTCCGCTCACAGCACCTCCAACCCAGGGCTAGGTGTCCAAATTACACTGCAGAAGCCCACATTTGTTAATGTTTTCATTTGGTTTAAAGTTTAAGTAAAAACTAATCTAACAGTGTGTTTGGCCAGGTACTACTCCCACAGCTGAACAAAAGCCCCGGAGTGCAGTCAGCACGGTGAAACCCAGGGTGCAGGGAGCACCAGGAGCCCTGTCAGCTGGCTCCACACTGTGGCAGGCTATGGTAGCGTGGCCCTGCCTGCAGATTTTGCCTGCAGATCCTCCCGGGCTGCTGCTGTGAGCTGTGCCGTGTGCTGGCCATGCTGAGCTGCACACCTGAGCCTCCCAGAGTGTCACTGGAGCGTGCAGTGGGACACTGGACACAACTGAGGCACATCCCAGGGCCCCCTCACCTGGGCCACCTTCAGGATTACTCACCCTACCTGCTTGTACACCATGAGAATCAGCTGCAGTGTTCTGTCATGTACATGGGACACGACCACAAAAGAGGCAAGGACAGGACTGGCCTGGTATAAAGAAGACAGGACTGAAATTCTTGCCTTGGTAGCTAAAGTCACACTGAAGCCAGGAATATTGAATTTGTCCCTCCCATCTGTTTAAAGTGCTGCCCCAAGGCACACATACCCCTGACAGTGGCTGGGAACAAGACCAAGAGTGTAAATGTCAACAGAACCCTGAGGAAGAGTCCCAGAAAGAAACAACTCTCTTGCACATCGGTGCAAGTCCCAGTGCATTATGCAGAATGACAGGATTCAGACCCAACACCCACTGCAGTCCCCAGCAAGCTCTAAAGGTACATGCAGAGTTTCATTCACTAGAAACCCATGCATGATTTAACAGCAAACTGCTCCTAGGATCAATATTTTTAATTCAAAAATACTGAGATGCAAAGGAACAAAATGTCAGAACTGTGGAACTATGTCCTTTAAAACCAACCAGCTGTGTTACATCACCTGTTATGATTTCCTGACAATGTTTCTTGAGTAACAGATGACTTGACAAGAATACAAGCATTGCTACTTACACCAGGAATTGCTCAGTTAAAGTCAGAGTCAAGTTTTCACTTAAATCAGTATAAGCCAAGCCACTGATTTGGCAAGTGTTTGATCAGCTGCTACTTCCTTCCTTCCTTGGAAAAAAATCCCTCAGACCACACCATACAGTATTTGTTTTAAGAGAAAACCACTGTATATTCACTGCCATACAAGAATGTAAAAAAAGCACCCTTTTATTTGTAAATTCTAGTTCTTAGACTCATCACATGTCACGGGCACTGTGATGTACAGACCACTGAGCAGTGCCTCGTGTAGCAGCCCACAATGTGTGTTTATATATCAGCTTCCAAGCCCTCATTTACAAACCAGGTTAGGGAGCCTAAATACTGTTGGTCTAGATCCTCTCTGGAGAGCAATGCAGTTCTACCAAAGTAAATGGAGCATTGCTGCACTCAGACAGCAAAATATTTGTTGATACACATCTATGAGAATTAATAATGCTGTGTTCAACTCCCTGCAGAGCTGGCTGAGAAATATCTGATTTTTTCCCAAAGACCATGAAAGGAAAAGTTGGCAACCAAAGTGCATTAGATGCTGGTTTTTTGTTTTTTGGTTTTTTTTTTGAAACTTCCTACATATTTGCATATTAAAAATTCCTTAAAAATAGATGGGATGGTTACAGTTCATCAATGTTGCACTTCAAGACAAATCCTCAAACAGCTTCCGTCTTAAATAGAAGCTATTCAAAAAGCTGAAAAGTCATCTTTTGATGTCAAAGCAATTTTGAATCAGCATCATTCTGAAATCAGAACTAGGCAACAGCTGAAGACTGAAGTCTGGAGGGAAGCAGCCAATACCAGAAAAATCTTGAGAGACCACATTTCAGGTGTTCTTTAAGGGCAAGTTTTGAAAGAGGTGATTTTTCTGCAGTACCTCGTGTGGGACTAGCCAGACAGGCAGCTTCTAGCCAAAAGCCAGCCTTTTTTTTTTTTTTCACTGTCTAGAAATACCTGCAGTGGTTTGCAGCAGGTTTGACTAGAATCTCATTTAGCTTTTCAGAATTTAAGGTCAAATGAACCAAGGAACAGATCAAGATACAGTACCTAGGATTGTGTTTGCATCCCCAAGGGTTAAACAGAACCATGGGTTTGACACAGGAGTGTCTGCTGCATTTGTGTATTGCTAGGAGGAAATGATATTTCTGTGTCTGAAGGGATTTACCCAGGGAAGGGAGGCCCTTGTTCCACCAACACTAACACTGACAGAGGCAGGCTGTACTTTCCTGGCCAGCCTGAGAGCACAAAGGATATCCACAACAAAGAAGAAATTTATCAGAGAACAGACAGCAAAATTAGTGTCTCCCTATTTGCAACATCTCCTGTCTGCTCTGCCAGTGTCTGTCTGACACTTGATCAAAATATGCACTCTCTGCAACACTGATATCAGATTACTCTTTTCCCTGCCCCAGTGAGCCATCAAGTGATCTTTTATTACCAAATGACCTGCATGTCATAAAACATGATGACTTCTTTTCTGGGATAAAAGGGTTCTCCAGGGCTTCAGCTGCAAGACAAGTTAGTCTAAAATCTGTAGTTACTCAGTCTGAGAATGCAATTGCTAATTAGTATTTTTAGAGGTGGATACCTTAGAGGAAAATATATCTGCCAGTGAAATGCCTCTCCCACCTCCAACTCACATTATTTGTCAAACATAGCAGTATCTGGATATGATTTCCACAGTAACAGATGGCAGTACGACACCAAGGGCCCCACAGGAGCAGAAGGATACCTCCTTTACACCATAAAACACAGCTACAAACACCACCAACATGGTGGTAAGACATCTCTTCAAATGCAAACACTGGAGCAAGGAAGAGCTTCTAAATACTAACACAGCTGGGCACAGAGCTGAATAAGAAGTCTTGCAAGTTTTAAGGAATTTCCACTGCTGGGTACCCTTGGCTAGAATATCACTTTCAGGATATCAGCCAGATTCAGTGACTATTTGTCACTACTAATGACTATTCACCTCCTACATAGAATTATCTGGACAAAAACTAAGCTATCACTACACTCATGTCTTCTGTTCGAGTCCACGGGCTTTGCTTTCAGTGAAACACTCCTCAACATTTGCTGATGTTCCACCCTAATGGGAATGTGCTTTAGATCACTGGAATTTTGAAGCAGAGCCCAATTTACTTAAAAATAATTAGGGTAAAACATTGTCACCAGCCTATGCTGCAAGAGCTTCACTTAGTGAACTGCACTGCATGAGAGCAGGACAAAACCAGCCAGCTCCAGGCTGCTGGGTGACCCAGCCCTGCCTGCCACTGCTGTCTGCCACAGCTCCCTGACACTGTGGAAATTCTCTGTGGCCTCAAAGGATGAAGTCCTTGCACTACCCACAGACAGCCCTGGCAGAGGGAAATGCCATCCCTGAAGTGCAGGTGGGAAGTCCTGCAGGCAGGGAGCACTGAGCTGGCTGCACTGCTCCTCTCCCACCTTCGGGGTGGCACATCCAGGAGCAGCAGCAGGTGGGAAAGGTGGATGTGTGGGATTTCCACGGGGTTCCACTACTCCTGCACAAAGAGAAGGGTTACATCTGCTGCAGGGTTACATCTGACACCATTCCCGGGTGGCAAAGGAGGGGTCTTTAAATCCTTTCCTCCACGCTTCCGCAGCCTCAGGCCCTGTGACACCACATTCCCCCCAGAGCACTGCAGACCTCTGTGGGCTGGGATGTTGTGTCCCTCAGTCATTCCTCTGGTCCCTCTCTCCTTCCACTTACTTTACACCTGCCTATGCAGATACATAGAAACAAACTTTTCATTTTCTTGCCTTCAAGAAAGCCTGATTTCACTGTGTCCCCTGCTTCCCATCACTCCAGTAACACAGCACTGAAGGCAAGAGCACAGAGACTGCAGAAAATATATATATATTTACATCCGTAACTGAATACAGTTTTATGTATTCAAATTCAGGAAAAATGCATCACATATACACACCAAGATACATCAAGAGAATACTAGGGGCAAGACACTGCCAACAGCAAGAAATACACAGAAAAGCACAGTCATTGCTACTGTAACATTCTTCTGGGGAGTGTATTCAATAGAGGAAACATCTCTATGCACTGGGGAAAGCCAGATACTCTGGCCGATTTTTCTGTGCCAGTTGGTGTGAATCAAAAGAGTGAAACTTTTAAAAAAAAGTGCATGGAATAAAACTTGTTTTTAGCATTCAACTACCCAAACAATTCCATAAGCTCCTTATATAAGCTACATAATTAATTAAAAACGTCCTAGCCCTACAGTATAGATCCAGCTCTGAAGAACACAGGCACATGTTGAAGTCATCCCTATTTAAGGCAGCATTTAAGCACACGCTCAACTTTAAAGCTTAATGTTCTGTCCCACTGACACCCATGAGCAGATGCAGCACACACCTAAAGTTAAGCACCTGCACAAGTGCTCGTCTAAATCAGGACGTGTTCCCTGCTCAGAGCTGTAGATATGCACGTGTGTGCTCAGTCTGGACTGGCAACTCCTGCAAGATGAAGCTCTTTTTCTTTTTCCTGCCCTACAGGTAAAAGCCACTCCATATCAGACTGTCCTCCACTGCTGTGCCAGGAACCAGCCGTAGCTCTGCACAGCCTGCACAAAAAATGCCATTCTCAAAGGAGTGCAGCTGTCTGGGGTGGGAAAGCAACTCAGCATGTCATGTCGAGGGCTGCTCCTCCTCCTCCCCCTGAAGTGAGAGATTTCATGCAAATTTTTGTTGCCATCATTGTTCTGTTTATTTATTTTTTCTTTTTTTGGTAAGAACTGGAATGTGTTCCTTCAGTGAAATCTTTAAAATCAGGGTGAGGGGAAGGGGCAGAATTCCAGAATTCATCTCAATGGCCCATGATATACCCCTGAAAATAGGGGAACAGATTTGCAAAGCTCTTTGCCTCAACGCTACAGGGACCCAGGCATAAAAAACACACATGCACACACACTAGAGAGCAGGCTCAGAGCATCCCAAAGCAGGCTCCAAAGTGATCTTACATCAAAAACACTTTGTGCTGACAGTGGCAAACAAGTGGATGGTGATTTTTCATAAATAGCAAAAATTCTGCAATATCTTCCTTTTCTTCCCATTTACTTTGTGTCTTCTCCCAAAGTTTGTTTTTTGTTGTGTTTTTGTTTTGTTTTTTTAATCTGATGTGTGGTTTAAGTACTAAAACTAAATCAAATAGGAAATTACACAGTCAGCACCAGTCAGGAACTGAACCTGGGTATGTCAATTGGTTTGTGGTACCCAAATTCCTGGAAGAACGAAGAAAATAATTCTTGCACCTAAAGTTAGGGCCACATCCATATGTTTCCATTGTCTTTTTTTTACCTTTACAACTAGAGGTAGAGTCATTTTGTCCAGTATCTAAAACAGCATGATCCAGTTATATTGTTATTACATTAATATACAGTATCCATCTCATCACAGGTATTGAAAGTGCATGGAAAAAGTCTAACCAAGCCAATTCAATGACAAATAACAGTGTACCAAACATCATATAAACACACCCGCGCACCCACACTCACACCTAGTGTGTATATATATTTATAGATTCATTTACAGTATCAGAGTGCTGCTTAGATCCAGTGGCATGTGCAGAAATATCAGGCAGTTGCTGCTTTTCCTTCTCATATTCTCTTCAATTCTTTATTTCCAAGATAGATGGATTGTGGTCCAGGATTGCCAAAATTATCTTGTCCATATACTGTCGCAATCTGTAATTTATCTCTTCCTGTTCTTTGAGGGCCTCCATGAGCTAAAACACAACAATTCCAAGTTACTCCTGAAACATTCACAGTACTTTATGTAACAGTCTGAAACTGAGACAGGTGAGAGACCAGTGCCTGCTCAGGATGACCAATTCTTCTTGTGACAGGTTTTCTAACTCAAGCTCCTCCCTGAATCTGTATTAGAAACAATTCTGTATGTTACAGACCTTTGCTATCAAAGGTGGTGGTGAGCAGTCATCTCCAAGGATCTTCGGGCAGGTCATTTGAAACAAGCTCCCCACCTACCATGCCAATCCATCCTGCATCCATATCATGCATCAACTGCTTCATCTCAAAGCAAGAGCTTCATGATACTCAGACTTTTTCATTACTACTGAAATCTAAAGGTGTTTGCATGAAAGGCTGATGAACACAACAAGTATTTTCAGTGTTTTGCACTGAAGTATGTGCTTCCTCTGGATCATGTGCATACTCTCAAAAAAACCCCAAAACAAACACAACATACTGCACAAGAACAACCCACTGGTATTAAATACGTTTCACCAGATTTTTGGGCTGTATAAGACCCCTCAACGCCTGCAAAGATGAAGACTGCTTTGCTTTTTATCTCTGAATATTTAATGCCAAACTGACAAAGCTGCCAAGGTGTGTCAAAGCCCCAGATCCTCCTAAAGCTCCTGTTATTTGCCTGTCCATAAGACTTCACAGAAGTCCCACTCTGAATCTTCTTACCTTTGTTCTGAGAATACAGGAAAAATGGCACAATGGGAACAGTTTGTGCAGGTCTGTGAGGTTTTGCTGAGTCTGGGCCACAGCTTTCAGGCACTTTCCTCCTTTAAAGGGGGAGTGCTGGATACTCCTCGCTTGAGCCAGAGCCACGAGATTGAGAGGGACAAGTCAGAATTTTCTTGACAATAGCAAAAGCCAGTTTGCTTTTACCTAATTAGAGATCAACAAGCAAACAGCCTTTCTTCACAGTGCTCTGGTTCAGCAAGAAATTAAGTTCTCAAGTATGTACTTCAAGGGCCTTCATTCACTTCAGAGCCTGCCCAGGAGCTAAGGCTGACAGGTCAGTCCAGTACAGACTGGGTAAAAGGACTTTTCTGTCTCACAACTTTTCTTGATGAAGAAATGGAAAGTTCTGTCTGAAGAGACAGAGCCTCAAGGACAAACAATTCCTTTGATCTCCTTCACCACTCACCTGTCTCCTTTCCTGGGAGTTCTCATGTATCCACTGGCCTGATCTCACAACCTGTCCTGGAGCTCAGAGGCAGCTACACCAGCTGGACTCAGCCCACATACAAATGGGTCTCCCAAAATATCTTTCAAAGCATTACCAAGTTATTATTTGCACTCAAGTTACTTTCTCCAAGAATTGAGTTCTGCTGCAGGGAATATATAGCTCAAACATATATCTAAATGACAGCTTGTTACTGAAGTAACTTAGAACTAAATCTAGAACAGAAAGTAAAAATTAAAGTAACTACCAATGGCCATTTTTGTATGAAATTAATGTCATACTCTGACATTACTATAGAAGATACAAGATGTTAGAACTGTAAAACAGTTCACTGAGATTTTAATAATTCAAATTTTTTATGAGAGAAAAATGGGAGAGTTATAATGTAAGGATACCAAAACAGTGTTAGATTTAAGGCAATCTTCTAACACCCTTGAACTCCTAGAAAAGCAGAATTTTCTGTTGCTCATTTGTCAGCTCCAGACAGTTCAACCTTGACAGTTAATTACTTTGAAAATTCCATATTCTTGGACATAGTACCTGATTAGAAAAGCACATTACCTCATCTCTCGATGCAGAATCAATTTCAGCAGCCAGTGACTGGGCTTTTGTTTGCGTTGCAAAGAGGTTTTTAGCTTCATAAAGACTGAGGCTTAGAATCTGTCCATTAAGGTCATCATTTTGGTCACGAAGTTTTTGATTCTCCTATTTAGGGATGAAAAGACATTGTTTTTCAGGTTCTTCGTACAAGGTTTCATTAAAAAAAAAATTAGCATCACAGGTATCTTGGCTGACATACAGCTGCAGCTGACTGCAACTCTTACCTCCAGTGACAAAGCCCCCTGCCTCAGTTTTCCTGGGGCAGGAAATTATTTACATTTTACAGATTATTTACATCACCAGTGCAAAGAAGTCCTGCACAGATGCAATGAGGCTCTTGTGCTTGTGTGAGAAGGGGGGGACAAAATCTGTAGGCAGGGTGCTTGGGCTTGCATTTTTCAAGGCATTCCTGTACATTTGATGTGGATTGAGAAGCCCTTCCCTGCTCACCTGCTTCAGCCGTTTTATCTCGTGCTCCATTTCCACCTCTCTGGTTTTGGCATTGAATTCACTCAAGCTGGAGGAGGAGCTCCTCCCACGGCCAGGACGTTCACATTCCAGCTTGTACAGCTGCAGGTGCTCCAGCTCCTTCCGCAGGTCTTCGATGAGCTGTGGGCAGCAAACAGGCCTTGTCTGTGCAGCCCTCCCTGCAAACAGCCCCTCTGTACTCAGGCAAAAGCACTCCCTGAGCCTGGCTGAGGCCACAGTCCAAAAACACAGCCTTTCTCCTCTTCTCTTTGCAGGCACAGGTCCCCTAAAGTGCCCCAGAGCTGGCAATGGCTGTGAGTGCTAAGCTTCATGCCCAAGAAGCATCACTTCCCTTGCAAACAGAGCATGGGAAATGTTAGGGCACACAGTTCTTAGAGAGCTGTAAACACTCTGGGTCAGGGATTGGCACTTATTAAATATTCTTGCAGGATTCATTGCTCTGTGGGCACCCTCACCACAGAAACACAATCCAGCACAGCCTCACTGGATGTGGTATTCTCAGTGCTCATCCTGTCTGCCCACTCTTTCTCAGTGGGGCTTCCATGCAGGTGATGTGACTGCCTGGTCCTACGCCCTCTCCACACTCACCTCCTGCGTGGCCTCCCTCTCCTTGTTGAACTCCAGCCGGTTCTGCCGCAGCTTGTCCATCATCCTCTTGTACAGATCCATCTCATCCTTCAGGCGCAGGCTGGTGTCCTCCAGCCTGTCAGACATGCGCTGCCTCTCCTGCAACACACGGGCAGCTTCACTGCAGGCTGCCACGAGCAGGGCACCCTCACTCCACAGCACGAACCACACACACAGCGTGTGTCTCAGGACATCCCTGCCTCCCAGGGTGACCAACATCCCAATTCCATTAATAATCTTGTTTAGGGAAGGAAAATTTAAGAAGCTGGGCCAAGCACTGTAAGAGTTTGCTCTTACATAAATTGCTGTTAAAGGACTCAGGAGTTTTGTTACCTCATCCAACCTCTCTGTCTGGGATTTCAGTCGTGTGACAGTGCTTTTCAGATCACCATTTTCTTCTTCCAGTTGCTGAACCCTGTGTAAATAACAAAAATCTTACAGCAAATACCTCTTCAAGAATGCAGACATCCAAAACAGTGTGATCTAAAAAGGCATCTCACTTGCACTTGAAAGAAAGAACAAATAGGGAAAATCTTTCTAATCATAGCACTTTTTAACATGAGTTTTTGCTTGTTCATTTTTAGGGCCCAAAATGTTACCCTGACCCTCAGATTCTTGTGCTCCTAACAACAGGTAGCTGAAAAAAAAATAAGTTGAAAAAAACAAACGCAGGCACAAACGTTTGCACAATTCCCTCCTTGAATCCACGCCAAACATCCAGCTAAGCTGTCTACACAGGCCATGTGGATTAAAGCATTAATGTAAAGCATCCTCCAAGCTTTTGGGCATTAGACATGTGACTGCAAAGCCACTCTACAGAGCTGCCAACCTGCCACCATCTGTGCACTGTCAGCTGGTGAACAGCCTACATTTACAAGCAAAGTAAAAGAGAAGAAGACCTCCTACCCTGTTCAGGGTGGCACCAAGATGTTTGTTACCTTGTATTCAGCAGTTCAATTTCAGTGCCTTTCTCTTTTTCATACTTGCTGTAAGCTTCTCTGTGTCTCTTTATCTCTTCTTCCAGAGTCTGTTCTGCTGATGTTTCTTGGTCTTTCAATAGTTCCTCTAGCTCATGAACTCTAAGGAAATCAGATCTCATTTCAGTGACAGCTTCAGAAGCAAATTCATTGCCTCTCTCTTTCCTGCCTACTCCTTTGTTTCATTCTAACTCACCATCTCTTTTGGCATTTAACCTCTCCCTGTATCTCTCATATTTACTAATAAACACAGAATTAAGTAGTATCAGTTCATCTATTATTCTTTCAGTCTCAAGAAGCTGGGACTAAGACCCAGCCTTCTGCTCTTCTTGCTACATGCAAGATAAAAAACCCCAACCACCAGGGACAACCTCTCTTACAGCAGAAGAGTTTACGCTGTACAAGTCAGTAGCATTTCTGTCAAAAACACTTGTCTGGAGGCCTCCTCCTGCTGAAAATTCAGCAAGGCAGCCCTATTCCACTTGGACTTCTCAGATGAAGCCTTATTCCATCTGTCAGCATTAAGGAAGAAGACTTGGTCATACTCTACAGGTAGAAATATTCCCTCCCCACACTGTGCTCCAGCTTTGCTCTGACACGGTGAGAGACGTGGCTCTGTGCTTTGTTACCTGTGAACCAGCTGTGTGTTCTCTTGTTTCAGTTTGCTCTTCAGGTCACCATTTGTCAGGCTGTCGTTCTCCAGCTCTGTCACCTTCTTTTCCAGGTACGTTACCTGGAAGGACAAGCAGAAAAAACCTGAGTTTGGTCTCTCCTCAAACACCCCTTCACTGTTCCTAATTGGCACAGCTATCCACTTTAATGGGGGCACATTTCTCTGCAAAGCCAGCAGAAAAGTTAATCTCCACAATTCTGAGCTCCCCAGACCCTGCACGTTCCTTGAAGGTGATCACTGCAAATACACCATAAAGAAATCCTAACACAATGCCTGGGTCTGTGCTGGCTCAGTTCTTGCATTACTGCCAAGCAAAGTTGTAGCAGTAATGGAACATCAAGGACATTTTGAATAAAGGTAATTTTTCAAATTTCCAATTTCAGATCATGGGTAATTCTGAGCAAGATCATGATCCCTTGACGCAGGGCTCCAGCAGGACTGGGTCACAGGGCACAGAGATTCTCACCTTCTCAGTGATATCATTATCACAGGAGTCTATACTGTCTCTGAACAAGTCTTCTGTGCTGCCATTACTGCTGCTGAAGTTACTGTTGTGGAAGAGTTGTCTGAAAGATCAGAAGGATAATTAATTTGCTTGATGAGGAGGGAGGACAAAGAGTCTGGCTTCAGACTTTGAACATCTATGGTGTAATCTGTGCAATCATTTCAGTGACAATTACAACTGGTTAAGCCCAGTCTTACAAGAGACTGGTAGCTAAATGAAGTCATACTGAGCACAGTCAATGACATTAGTTCTATGGACTGAGTTCTTTGTTGCTTTTGATAGGATCTGCCACCAGCATTAACATAGTTTAAAAATACTTAAGTCTTATTCACACTATGCACTGAATTGTATTTGCCTTATTACAAATTTAAAATAAGGTCACCACTGCACATGGGTTGGTACAATTAAGCTAGAAAATTTCATACAGTAAGAACTTAAAAAAACAGAAAAAAAGAAATCCCAAGCAGTTCCCACTGCAGAGTAACACTGGAGATTATCTAGAATGTCCTTGAACCTTACAGCCCTCCCCAGCCTAGAGCAGGTTCACTCAGTCAAAGGAAGATGACAATTCTGTATGTCCTTTTTAAAGGGGTGCTCTTGCTTTCCTTCACACTTTGGCAACAGCAGCAAGGCCCACATTATGAGGGTTAAAGAAGCAGTGGCTGGACTGATGGAATAGCAGTACAAGGGAATACATTTGGCAGACAAGGAAGCAAAAACTATCTATATTTTTAACAGAGCTCTTTCCAGTTCAGGGGCCTACTCCAAGAGCAGCAGGGGCTTCTATATCCTGCAACATTCATACCCAAACACAGACCCCTTCCCTTAAAAACTTATCTTGGTACATTTTTGTTTTTCTAAAATTATTCCTACTTTCATCCCCCACTCCCACTTATGCAATTGTTATGGCTGTTTCCACAATATTCATAGGAAACTAGAAGACTCTTACCTTCCAAAAGCTGTGCTTGATATTTTCCTGTTAGGGCTACATGGATAGAGAAGGAATGATATAGGAATTAAACATTTATTTGATTCAATTTTAATTGCACAATGAAATATAATAGATTTTTTTAGCCAAGTCAAAAGACAATTCTGTGAACAATATTCTTTAACAACTGAATCAAAAGCTGCAATTACTAAGAATGCAAAGATGAGTGAAGCCACAAATTACTGTGATCAGTAATAAGTCAATTTGCAAATACTGTTATACTTAGCAGAGATGTGTCAGTGTAAATCAGAGCAAAACTAACATTAGAAACACCACAAAGGGACACCAAGTTAGTGATGGACATTTATTCTGGATTTCCAGTTTTTAGATGATTTTATGAACAGTTAGTTTATCCTTCCCCATAATGCTTCCCAGTTCAGCACAGGAACTGAGGTCTTTCCATTTTTACAGTTCCCTTGTGCAGCCAGAGACTGGTGCTGTCTAATAAAGACCCCTTGCTGCAGAAAACAGCTCTGGAACCAGATCAAAACATCCTGCTCATCTCTCAGTGAGAGGATGGCCACGTCTGTGTGTGCACAGACACAGCTCTGGGGCAGGCACATCCAGCCCCCCTCAGAGAATTCCCAAAGCCCTGGCTGCTCACAGTCTGGATGTTGGCAGGCTCCTTGCTGGGCAGGAGCATTGCCCATGACAAGTTCTGCACTGCTGTGATCACGAGAAGCAGCAGTGAGTGCAGCGTGCTCTGTCCCAGCGATTACACCGACAGGCACAACTCACATCCAGTTTCTAGGGGGAGCTAAAATCCCACCAAATAATTCCCTTCAAAAACTCTAGGTCGTTGTTAGAAGCACTTTCTAAGTGCTCAGCACTTAGGAGTGATGGAGTGGCAGAGAGAGAAATGTAAGGGAAAAGGCTGAAATTGCAAAGAACTCCAAAAGTAACTTCTGCCACAGGACTCATCATTTTTCCAAGTTCTCTTGACATCACAAAAATATCCTACAGAAGCCAAGTACCTCTGCTGACCAGTAGCTTTAGGAGAGGTGTATGTAAGGTTATGTGCATTAGCCAAGGATCTGGAGACCCCTCCTTCCCACCTGGAGAAAGCAGTAGCTAACTGTAGATCTGCACTAAGCAGCACAGCAGTTCCCACTTCCTGGGAAAAATTCCTTGAAATATCACTCTCACTCTGCAATCAAAGAGCTCATTGGTTAAAAAGTTTGAGTTTAATAACGATGTCTGCACCTTAAATCAGAAAAAATATTTAACAGCTGATGAAGAACAGCATTTTGGTTTGGGCTACATATCCAAGTCTAAATTTCTTACTGTTTTGTACGAACAATATATGTGTAAGCTGGAATGGGATACAGAATGGAGAGGGGCTCACTCTCCCTCTCCTCCTGCTATTAGCCAGTCCCATGTCAAGGGGGCATTGCCAAAAGCAGTGCAATACGCTGCTTACCTGTTTGCTTTCAAATTTTTCAGCCTGGCTTCCAAATCGTTGAGGAGATTTATCTTTTTGCAGCACTGTGAGCAGTAAACATCCAGTAACTCGCTGTTATAAACATGTCTCATTTTTCGGGGGGTTTGGCCAGCACTGTTTGCAGGAAAGGAGAGACATTACTGGCTGTAGCAACCAACCCACAACAGGTTTTCCTCGTGACTGTGTGTCAGAATCACAGACCAGGGACTTGAAGAACTGTCTCTAACCACAGCTCATCTGTGTCAGAGCTTATGATGGCCAGTGCTACTCTTAGGGCATGTGCACCTGTCTGAGCTGAGGACTTCCAGAGGATGTGGATGTTTCTGGAAAGAATCAGTTTGGGTGACCAGAAGAACGACAAAATGTACATGGGGTGCATGGTGATGCACACAGCAAAGGCAGCTACATGAGTATATTCAACCTCAGCAATGTCCCCCTCTCATCCTGCCCACCTTCCCACTAGAGCCCAGCATGCAACCTGAAGAGTCTTCTCTCCAAGAGAAAGGCAGGAAGATGAAAAACAGAGTGGTCTGGTAAGAAGTCAAACAAACCCCCTCAGATGGTGGGATGAAAGGAACCCTGGGATGAGGAGGAAGGGAGAAGTGGACACAGGTCTATAGAGGAGATAACAGTACCTCTTGGCATGATAAAGAGAAAATAAACTCAAATAAAAGAGAGCAATCATGGCAGGATGTGCACTGAGCCCCAGGAATGAGAATGGAAAGTGCTGCATAAACCTGAGGAAAGGGGATGAGAGACAGGAGCCATCACCATGAAGGGGCAGTGAGAGGGGTCTGGCTGTGCATGCACGGGAGGTGGCCAGGCTGGACTGCAGAAATGCTGGGAACAGAGGGGAGCACGTGGGGGCCGCATGCGGAACAGAAGGATGCAGTGAGCTTGTCCTGTGTTAGCAATGAAGACAAGACCTCTGTGTGCTATTGATCCAAGCAGACTAATCCTAGAGAATCTTCATGCTCAGCTCTTCCCAACCCTGCTCACCCATTCCCTTGCTTGGGGGAAGGACTGTAAAATCTGACCTGCCTTGGCCACAGGATGTAAGAGCTGCAGAGACTGAGGATACACGCAGAAGGCAAGCGCCCTGCTGGGGCATTTCCACCTCCTAACAGACAGCAGCTACCTGCTTATGTTTCCTAAGACATTCCAAGCCAATAGGATGCTTGTTCCAAATACCCCCTGAACATATTGCAGCAGTTCCCCTCACGGATTAGTGCCAAGGATTTGTAGTATCAGAGCACTAAATGGAAATGGCTCTCTTGTAAGTCTTTCCTGTGTCAGGGTGGGTACATAATGCTAAGTTGGTTTCCTTTGCAGCAGATCTCTCCCAATACTAGCCCTGAACCGTGCAATTATTGTCTGCAATAGAAAGAAACATCTACAAACAAAATAGCCCATTTATTTCAACAGAACCCAACAGAGGTTATCAGAAAATACATATTTGCTATAGCTCTTATTATTAAATGCAGACTGTCAATTAGAGGGCAGGAAATGAACTGATAACATTTTGCTTTTAAGGCGAATCTACCTAACCAGTGCAAACTCTGCTATGGTCAGAGAAGAATAAAAATGAAAAATTGTTTGTTAATGAATAAGGAGCAACCTGGAAGATACAGATGAGCCAAGGTCAGAGTAGGCGTTGGTTCTGGTCTCATCATCAGGACATGGGCTACTGGGAGTAAAATCCACATCATCTCCTTCCCCATAGTCTTCAAACTGTTCTTCATTACTGATCAGGGAGGCGGTGGAATAAGTGGAGAGGTCAGATGCTGCAGAAGGGTTGTGAGGACTTGACCTGAAACAAGAGGTCAAAACATCTCGAAGGCCGACTTTGGTAGCACCTCACCTCACAGGGAGCCTTCCACCTTCCAGCTGTCCCCTCTTTGAGCTGTAACCCACCTTTGTGCTAAACCCCTGAAGTGCTAAAATGTACATGATGTGCAGCTGAAAGAGTGCCTTGAGAGACAGGAGCATGAGAATCTATGAACAAGGTACCTGTGTGACAAGTTTGGATCAACACAACCATTTTGCCTTAAAGAGCACACGTTGATGATCCTCAGCACCACTTCCATGTGAAGACCACATGGGGATATCTGCTCTGAATGCAGGAACCATGCAGACAGCTCCGAAATGCACGGGATACTGAGAGCAACATGTGTAGGACAGAGGCTGTCACTCTATTCCACAATCAGAGTCTCCCAGTAATCCAGAAACACCCTCTCCCACACCCCAAGAACTCCAGCCATCTCCTCTGTGTGGTCAGAAAGAAACCTCAGCTCTCCACTTACCACAGAGTCACTAAAGCTACTGATGTGACTAATGGAGGCTGGGTTCCTGCCCTTCCTTCCATAGGCATAAATTCTGTCTTTCAGAGGAGATATGGACCACAAGAAAAGGCTGTATAACTGCCAGAAAAGTACCTAAAATGATGTTAAAAGGATAGGAAATGGCAGAACCCTGTGACTTCAGGGAAAGAGGGCACATAAGTAAACAGATCAGCAGTCAGGCACCACAGGAAAGCAGCTGGCAGAGCAATTTTGAGATCTAGTAAAACAGAGCAAGGTGGCTGCAGAGAGTGCTCAGGCTCCAGTTTGCCCTGTGCAGTGCACCTGCAGAGTGCAGGTGTTTTACACAAGGTTTGCTTAGCTCCCACCTTGGTGAGGCATTCAAACAGACACTCCAGTAAATTCACAAATTATGTCTTACAAACAAACTTCTCCCTACAGAAAACACACCTGGAAGACCTGAAATAGATGCTTCAATTGTGAGGCCCTGGCACTGCCCAACTGTTCCCTCTCCAGCAGAATCCAAGGCCTCTGCAGTGCAGACCAGGCACTGATGGAATCTGCTGGCACTTTAGGCAGGCTGGGTTAAGTTGTCCTCTCTCTTTGCTTCACAGTGTTTGTATCTCCAGCTCCACCCCATGAGCCATGGGACAGCAGCTCCCAGGTGAGCTGTTCTCCAGCAGCTCAACAATATTTCCTCCTAAATTTCTTCTGAGTCTACCTTGAGCCTCTCAGCCTCTCTGCAGGGAGAGTCCTCTCCCTGTAATACTCCACTTGTGAGCTGTAAACAAGAGATGCACCAGAGCTCCTTTGGTGGATGGTGCAAGCATCATTTGCATATCCCTTCCCTCCAAAAGCAATTAGCAGCAGAGGAAGCGTGCCAACATTTCAGATGTATGCTCTTTTGTTTCCCCTCTTTTGATGAGATCCATTTATAACCTGCAACTCATTTATCTAATTCACATTAACAGAAATTAGGACAAGTCAAGCCAGGCACACTATTGAAGGATGAAGGTAGGAATACTGATACTCGAAATAGATCAAACTTATCTAACAATGCTCCTAGGCTGAGGCATTAGTGAGAAGTTCAACTAACACTAACATTTATTCCTACAGTGCTGCTGTGCCAGAGACATACTGTGTATTGGTAAATTCTTGGGAGATTTTACAATCCTACTGCTGTGTGCATCTCAGCTGCAGTTACACCAAGTCACTTTGGGAAGAAGCTCCTTGTAACACTTCCACCAAGATTAGAGGCCTAGGAATGGCACATTCATTTGCAAAGGAGTTGCTAAAAGCCACTGGTTGTCCTTATTCTAACACTTTCTGAAGGGAACTTTCAAGTGTGGTGCTTTTTTGTTTGTTTGGGCAGTTCTCTTGTTTGTTTTTGAAGTTAATCTCCTGTTCTTCAGAGCAGGATTTCAGAGGGCTCATACACCTGATACAAAACCCACCTCCTTCCTCAACCCAGCAGCAAAGTAAATCTCTCTACTGCCCAAAGTAAATAGCTCTATTGCCTCCTTTAACACAAAAGCATGAAGCTTCTAATGCTTTCCCCCCACGGATTTCCCAAAGCTGAGGGTCTCAGAGGATAAATCAAGGTCTATCAGTAGTAGCAGTAGCTCTTGGTCCTGCCTGCCCTAGAAGGAGGGTACAGGAGGCACAATCTTTGCCCACCCCCTTCACAAGAGCTTGACTGGCACAGATGGGAGGGAAAAATCTCAAGCACAGCATGGGAAAAAGCCAGTCACCACAAAGATGGGGCTTTGGAGAACTGGGAATGGCGAGCAAAGGAGACAAGTTTGATAAAGAGCTGATGGAAACTGTAATTATCTTGATAAAGTCTCTGAGGTTGCTTGGGCAAATGGGAGAAGGCCAGAACTCAGCTAGCTGAGAAATTCAGGAGGAGGGCAGGAATGAGGCAGCACAGGGAACATCCGAGGAGGCCCAGGAGAGAGAAGAAAGGCTGCCTTAGCAACGAGCAAAGCTCAAGAGGCACAAATCAAGATGACAGGCCAAAAATAGGGAAGACAAGGCAGAGGCTTACAAAGCTAGTCCAGTTGAGTTCTGTCGTGTGGTAACTGCATGAATTCAGTTCAAAGCAGGATTAAACCAAACTGGGTCCTTTTCCCCCACAGTCATCTTTAACCAGCACTCCCAGGTACATACCTGAGAGGAGTCAAGTTAGGGTTACAGAGACACAGGTGTTAACAGCAAACTATGGTTACACAGGCACATGCCAGGACAGCCAGTGTTAAATACAATTTACTGTTGCACAGTAAAGGTTATGGAAAATTAGAAACACAAAGAGTTAACTTGGTACATGAAGTTGCAAAGCAAATCAGCAGAGCCCACAACATCAGGTAACTAGATGTACAAAAGACTACAGCAGTATTCCCCAGACTGAACTGCTCTGCAGGAAGTACTTGTTTTAATATGTTTTGGGGAATGTTAATGCAGTGATCTGTTCTGGAGAGACCCAATGCTTTCATTTCAACACACAACATCCAAGTCCTGTGAGTGCTCACAGAACGTGCCAGAAGGAGCCAGGACTGAGACTATCTAAGCCACTTAGAGACCCTGGACATCCGTCCCCCTTCTGTTGTAAAAGGATGTTAAGTTTCTAAACCCATCAGCCATCCTCAGCCTCCCTCAGCAGGGATTAGCACACGAAGGCTCCTTCCTCCCCGGCCCGTGCCCCGGAGCGGAGCTGCCGCGGGGCAGAAGCTGCACTCACTTGTCACCGGGCAGGAAGAGGCCCCCGAGCCCCGTGTCCTTGTCCTCGGCCCGGCACACGTCCGAGGCCTCGGAGCTCTGGGCGCTCTCGATGGCGCTGTCCATGTCAGACTCATGGTGCACCTCCTGCTGCGCCAGCGTCATCGCGTCCTCATCGGGGAACAGCTCCGGCTCGCTGCACGCGCTCTCGCTGTCCACGTATGCGCAGTCCTGGATCTCACCGCCCTGGCACGGGGAAAAGCAGGAGTCAGTCCACATCATCCCTTCAGGAGTTCAGCAGACACAGGAGGAGCAGTAAGACAGTTTGTGGATGCCCTGGTAAGCAGGAGTGATGCTGAATAAAAGCCATGAAACAAAAACTGACCTGCTTTACAAAGCCAGTTCCTGCAAGCCAATAAAATAACATGCACCTTCCACAGGAGCTCAAGTACTGTCTCTGACTTCACAGGAGAAGGACACAACACCCAGCTATAAAATGCAGTCAGTTTTACCCTAATTCACTAACAAAATGTACTTGAAGTAATAAACATCCTCAAAGTGTTATTACAAAATTAAACATCTTTTGAGAGATGATAATACATTAGTCAGCAAGAATTAGTCCTCTGATTAATATTACAGATTAAACAAAAGCAAACCAGATAAGCCTAGCAGCTTACTCTGTCTTTGAAAATGGACAAAAATTTGTAAGGTAAGGTGAAAAAAGAATTGGCAGGTGTTTTGTTTTTGCTAAACAAAAAATTGTTTAGGGTCTTTGTAATAATCAAAGATATATTAGAGCAGGAAAAAAAAGGCAAAAGCATCTCTTCCTGCTTCCTGGAACCACATGTCTTGATTAAGTATCAACCAAAATAAGCCATCATTCTCATTACTGCAACTCTTTGCTCTTGCTGTTTGCCCTCTCCCTCCCCTTCCTGCTCCATGAATACTAAGAATAGCCAAGACAAGCTGGGTTCTATTTGCTTGTCCCTGAGGCACAAATAAAAATTCTTAATTGAAAAAATAAAGGCTAATATTTTACTCTATCCTTTGATAAGCAGCCACACAATGCTGCTTTGACAATTCCCATCCAGCATGACACAAGAACCTCAGAGCTGCAGAGCAGGTCCTGACTCAGAGCTCCACTCCACAGCTCATCTGAAGCTCCACAGGCAGCCTGACCATTGAGCTGCTGCTCGCAAGGGAAGCTGCTGAAGCTGAGTTCATTGGCACAAGGCATGGAGCACCTCGTTCAGGCATACACCTCATGTTTGGGCACAAGTCACCCCACCCAGGAATGCCACGGCACTGGCACTGTCACCAGCACTCCCTGCCCTGCTGGTGAGCACTGCGGCTGGGACGCTGGCCCAGAGCCACCCCTTGCCACAGCTCAGCTTCCAGTCCACCCCCACAGCCTCTGGACACTGCTGCTGGAGCCAAGGAGGCTCAAACCCCCTTCTGCAGAACCACTGAGGGTCTGTGCTGATGACACTAACCATCTTTTCCACTTCAACAGGAAAAGAGTCAGGCAGAAGTGTCAGCTTTTCACGATCTGCAGAAACTCCTACTGGAAATGCAGATCTCACCATCCACCTTTTTCCTGAAATATCAATTCCTATAACTCCTAGCATATGGAGGCTGAAGAAATTCAAACAACCCCACCTGCTCAAACCTCATTAACTAATGAATACCCCAGCAGGGAAAAGGACAGCAGTGCCTGCTGTGTTTGAAACTCCAGGTACACATTCAGAGCAGACACCTGCATGCTTTTCTAGCTGAGCTTTCAACAGGCCCTCCAGATTAACAAGCAAGGTGAGACACCTGGCACTATTCAAAAAGCCTTTTCCCACTTTTCTGTGTCAGCTTTATTACGCCTGAAACTTTCCTGAGGTATTGCTTCAAGAGATGTCCCAAAGGATTTATCCTTGGTCTATGCCACGTAGTATTTATTGAAGCCACACTGCCTCATGCAATCAAATTTCTATCTCTGAGCCACAGCCCCTCATCCCCAGCGAGCCCGAGGTCTGGCAGGTCAGACCCAGTCCTGCAGCCTGCCTCACCTGAGCCCCGGGTTCCTCTGCACACCTGACCTGCACCTTGCACCCTCCCAAAGCAAGCAGGGAACACACCGCTGCTGCTCTTTGCAAAGTACCTCGGGTCCTACAAATAGCACAGGCAGTAAGTCCTCTTTAATAGGTGTTGAAAAAGCAGAGATTGCTAAGAGCAATCACAATGTTTCAGAAGTACCCAGAACTGTTTATTTATCTAACATTTGCCCGAAGTTTCCTCCCCCACGCTGAGCCCCACAGGCACAGACCACCTCCTATTTTCCTAACAAGTTTAACGCAATAAAGCCTGACTGCTATTATGGAATTGCACCAGCTGGTAAAAGTCTGATCCAGGAGGGAAAGAGAGGGGCAAGGAGTACACAGTGGATCCCTGAAGCTCCCCAATTAGCACGTCTTTTTCAGAGGTCTTGGAGAAGTCTCTGCTTAAGCAAGTTTTTACACCAGGAAAAATCTCCCTGGTATAAAACAAATTAACACAAGAAAGTAAAGGTCAAGAAGATCACGAAAGACTCCCTTTTTGCTCCCTGTAGGTAACACCACACATTTGCTTTTTCTAATAATAGCAGCTGAGGTGCTCTTTCAAGAGTCCATTAACAATTGAATGTGCAGTGTCATCTCTATGGGCTGAGGGCTCACTTCTCCTCGCTGCCACTTTCTGGCAACCTTTGCAAATTTGCTTGTATGGGAGAGCAGATCCACACCTACAGCACACACTGCACTGTCCCCAGCCTGCTCAGTGCCAGGGGCTCTTTTCCAAAACGTAATTCCGCTATTCCTGCACTTTAAAGCCCCCTGAAAATAATAAAAAAAAAAAATTAAATTAAAAGAAGAAGAAGAGGAAAAGAAGACTTTTTGGAGGCAATGATCCATCATAAGCCTCAATGCCTGCTTTACAGCTTCTGAAATGCCTCAGACTTGGAGCCCCTCCTGGAAGCAGATCCTCCCTTCTGCTGATCCCATCCCCTGCAGTGGGGAGCTCAGGGACTGATGGGGACTGGATAAAGGGAGAACAGGGGCCAGCCGAGCTCCTTGGAGGAGCTCCCCTCAGCTGCTCCCTCACGGCGGGAGCGCAGATGCCAATCCCAGGTTGCCAAGGCTCTCTTCACAAACCTGCCCCATGCAAAGTGGATGTTTAGGAAGCACCTCTCCTGAGCACCCGGCAGCCAAATCACACAGTGAACACCTCAGCCCTTCAAAGCCAGCAGCACCACGAACACCCACCCCAGGAGCAGGAGGGCTCAGCTCCAGGGGCTGCCAATTCACGCTTTTAAGTGCTCAAGGTCTCCAGTCAGTGCTAACACAATTCCAGGTGATGTTCACAGCCAGGACCAGTGACAGCCACCGTGCTCCAGCCTGCACGCTGCTCCCTGTGGTAGGAACTACAAGCTCCACCACAGAGCTTTGAGAGCTGAGGGGTGTGAAATCCCTGCACCCTGACAATACAATATTCCTGGCACATGGGGACCCCTCGAGCAGATCCTGTAAAGTTTGGAACCTGGGTAACACCACACGGGTGACTCCAGCTCCCTGGGTGAAACCAGCCTCCAGTGCAACTGTCACAGTCACAGATTTAATCAACACTTTTCCTTCTGTGGCCTAAATAACCAGTAGGAGAACACGGACAAAGCATCTTTAAAACAACTAATACAGGTTAAGTAAGCTTTTACAAGACAACAGAATAAGGCATGTCGCTGGTAAACAATATACAGGCATCCACACCTTACTGAGTAAAGCTGTAAGTTATTTGAAGCTGTAATTGTTCAGTGATCGTGGTTTCTCACAGAAGTATACTTGCAATGATGACATCTAGCACAAGCTGCTTAGAAACCACACCTAAGGAAATTAAACTGAAAAAAAAAAGGCTGATTGCACATATTAGCCTCTCAAATTATTCCTTCATAGTTCAGATATCTACAGTATTTCATGTACCAAATTAGAGGCTGACAAGAACAAGTGTTATTCAGGTAGCCTTAAGAGAGCTAACTTGAGATTAGGGAGACTTTAGGAAGTTTAAAGATGAATAGACACTTCTAGCCTGAGTCATTTGTTTCCAGTGCACATGTCATTAGCAGAAACCAGCAAGAGAATGAGGTTCTGATGTCTTGAATATGAATCACTGGGGTTGTCATTCTCCCAGGCAGCTCCCTTCTTTGTTGGCTGAGTCAAAAGAGCTGAAGTTGCTGCTTACGATCTTGGAAGATTCTCATAAAAAGAAAGCCCAGCCCTGAACGTTAAAATACCACCAACACAACATAGCTGCGGGTGGCTTTAAAGCCCTAAGTGGTTTGCACTTTATCTAATCGGATGCTCAAGATAACTCCAAGTGCTTCACAGGCAGCCGGCCAGACACTTGTATAGCAACTGTTGAATATTCAGCAACAGTTTGCTCTATAGAAGCACCTGCTGCCCACAGATCCAAGGCCACTTCACAGAAACTAATGAATTCCCTGCCTCGGAAGAGGCATTGTGTAGCTGCATTGAAGGCAGATGAGTAAGCCCAGCCTGCCTTTGCAACAGCCACCCCAAACAGAAGCAGGAGCCAGAAGACAGCGATTCCCATGGATTGCTCCTGATCCTTGTGGGGCAGGACAGCAGTGTCAGCATTAGGTGGGTATGGGAATAGAGCTCTGCCTTGCCCTGCAGTGACCTGGCTGGTTGGAAGCAATCTCCAAAACATGCATATAAAGCAGCTGAAAGCTAGAAACTTGGCTGACAGACAGGCTACATGACATGCCTACATCAATACACTCATGCTGAAGAGCAGCCTCGTTAAAATTCACTCCCATCACAGCCAAATCACCAGCACCCCTGACATTTAGACAGCCTGACAGTATGCCGGAGGAGACAGGGAAGAAAAGAGGATCCCAGTATCCCACCACTGTGCAATCTGATTAGTAAGCACGGGACCCATCACACCCGACCAGAAACAAGAAATGTCACATTCAGATGAGCCATGGCCCTTCCCTCACCAGGATCGTGCCTCTGACCCCTCTGAAAGCTGAATCTGCTCTGGGACAGATACAAGTCTGAGTCCCTGCACCTTCCCCAGACACTTTCTTCCCAGCACAGGAAAAGTCACCTCACCACAACTGGAAGGGAAGAGGTGCCATGTGGAGGTGTGCCAGGCTTGGTCTCAGATGAAAATTACTTACTGTTGCACTTCATTTTAAGAAAAAACCCAAGCCCTCTCATGTTTATTTAAGCAGCCACTGCATTGGAAGGCAAGTATTCTCTTAATTACCGACTGACAAAAAAGGGTGTGAAGCATTTCTCACTAAAGTGTTATGGAAACAGCCACTCCTCTACAAACATTTGCATATTTACACCAAGTGGGCTATGAACATTTTTTTAAAGCACGGGTTTTCCCCAGCGTTATTTCCATTCCTTTTCAGTTGTCAGGCAGAGGTGGGGAGCTGCGGATCTACCCTTTGATCTGACAGGAACACGAGAGACGAGGAAGAGACAGAAGAGGAAAATGTAGGAGCACTGAGTGAGACCACACATGTGCATGTGTGTCCATGATGTGAGTGAGGTCTCACCACGGCTGGCTTCCTCTTGCCCACATCTGGCTCTCCCCCACATCCTGCTCTCTCCCCCGGGCTGCACAGGGGAGGGCAGGCTGCTCACAGGTAGGCTGATGGGGAAGGGAGGGGGGCACAGAAACTGCTCCGTCTGCTGCTGCAGAACACGGAACACCCAGGCTCCCCGAATAACTGGGAATAGAAAACCCCTCCGAGTTCAAGATCAGCGTGCAGAGCACTGTTATTCTCCTATGCTGTTTAGGGCCACAAGTTAGTTTGGTCAATGCAGTAGCTTCCTGTGATTGTTTAGTTACTCAAACCTAATATTTGAAGCTCCGTTTAAGGCAAAGCTTCACACGTTGTTGTGGGTATTGGGAGAACTTCTGGGGTGAGATAATTCCTAAGATCCAGATCTTGGATTGAGTGCTGGACAGCATCCTGGAAAGGCAGTGAAGAGTCCCCAGAGAAGGGCAAGCCCGTGCTGCAGTGCCCTGCCAGCCTCACTTCCCTCTCTGTCTCTCATACAATCGTGCAATTTAAGGACAACAGGTTTGACTGCAAGACCAAGCCTCAGCCTCTGGGCTGTTCCTGCTGAACCACACGAGGAGAGGACACAGAGGTTCTGAAAGGCTGCCCTGTGCCCTGGCTGGGGAGTTCAAAGGGACATCGTGCCTTTTCCAAGGCAGAGGAGAAAGGCTGTGTGCAGCCAGGGAACGCAGGAGTCAGGAGTGTTTACACTCTGCTGTCACTTTAATTGGCCATAATGGAGATGCCAGACTTCATCATATGCAGGGTCCAGATCCAAGCACTCCTTTTCACAGGTCATTGTTTATGCTCTGGAAGTTTTAACATTAAAAGGCTTTAGCAGACTAATTTGATCCTCTAAAGAAAGTAAAAAAATAAAAAGCTCTTCCCTTTACTTTGAAGTTGGGTCCCATCACTCCCTGGGCTGCTCCCCACTACTGGACTATCATACACTCATCAGCCATCACTGGAGGGTCATCAAAGCAAGGAGAAACCCTTTGCAGATGAAAAAACATCCTAATCTGCAGTGTTAGGAACAAGAGTACACTACCTTCAGCATGGATGGGGCCAGCACATGAACAGAGTTCAGATTTAAACCCACCACATTGTTTGGCACCTTGTTCCAGCATTGCTTAAGACACTTTTACCTCTGAACTGCAAGACAGTTTCCTTTTCCTTTCACACATCTAGAAAAAGTGAAGTGGCACCATGCTGACACACCAGGAGCATGTCGCAAGCATCACTCAGGAAACTCCCAATGTGTCCACTCCAGTAAGAGCAAAAATGAGATCTAATTACCTGAAAAGTCTCTGGTAACATTTCTAGAGTGAAATGCTTGTGACTGTGTAAGCTCCCAGAGCTCCTCAGACGGTAACACAGCCCTCCCCACAGAGTGAACTGCTGGGACAGCCCACAGCAGGGACCCCCTCCTCCCGGACAGGGCACCCAGTCAGGCAGCTGAATCTCAAAATGAGCTGTGGGCAACTCGGCATCACCTTTGTGCAGTGTGTGGGAGTGCTGCAGACCTCGGTTTAAAAAAGCTGGTACACAACTTAAAAAAACCCCACTCACATTTGCTGAAAAAGATCTGCAGAGCAGATAATAAATGTGACATAATTAACCCTCTTGAGAAGCCTTTGCCTTGAGATGAGACAATCTCATTCTATTTTTAAGTCAGAACAGCAGTAACGGGGAGAGAGGACAGAAAACGTCAAACTCTCACTCGGGTTTGTTGCCTGGGACTGCGGCTCAGCTGAACCTGCCAGCAGGGCCAGCGAGGGCAGCCCTGGCACTCTGTGGGCAGCAGCGTTCACCACTGCTTTGGCACGGACATTTGGTGGCAAAACTGCCCCGGGCTGTGTCCTGGGTGCCCTGGCCAGGTGTCACAGCATTCCTCACGCAGCAAACACAGAGCTGCAGCTCAGGGTCAAAGGCACCCCAAAGAGCCCCCAGTACAGACCAGTCTTAAGCCCATAGGTCACAGGAATGGTCAGATCACGTTATTTTGAAGCAGTGGTACAAGGGAACACCTATGCTGTGACAAAGAGAGCTGCAGGCTGCTTTCAATAAAGTGTCCTTATGCCTAAGGCAGAGTTCAGCACTCCCTTCTCAGTTCAGACCCGTAATTAACCAAGTCTAAGTCATGAGATGCTCTTTGCCAGTGGTGTCTGCTGCTCAGGGGACAGCCCAGCTCACACGCCAACATGTTTTCCTTGACAAGCCCCAAGGTCACCCTGCGGGGACTCCACAAATAACAAAACCCTTGCATCACACTTGCCCTCGGGTGCTGCAGACACACGGGTGAAGAGTTCCCTGAGCTTAGCGCTGCCCCAGCCCCTGGGTGAGGAGGAGGAGGCACCTCCTGGCACCTCCACAGCACCATTAGGCACAAACAGCGTGAAGAACAGGAAGAAGCTGTCCCAGGCAGAACAGTTCTGCCTGTGTCTAAGCTAATTATTCACAGGAACACTGGTCAAACTCCCTTCCCCCAAGGAATTTGGAAATTATAATTTTTGCATTTATTTTCTATACTACTGCAAGTCTGGTCTCCAGCAAGCACCAGGAAATAAAGCCAATTAAAGAAAAACAAAGGGAAAAAAAAAGAGGTTTTACCTCAGACTCATACTTCTGTCTTACCACCCACCCGGGTTAAATTACACCGCAGTCTCCAGCAGGGAGGGATGCTTGGGGAATGGGAGCAATTTCAGACCCCAAGAGGTAAAGAAACATCTCGAGTTTCTCCAACGCAGTAAGAAGTCCAGCCATGCCTGATGAGGAGTAGTTTTTGTTGGCAAGCAGAGGGAAAGCATTAAGGATGTGGCTTTGCTGTAGTTTATACAGAAACACTTCCCAGAGCTCATTGGCCACTCTGAATGCCGACAAGCCTAAAAGGTAATTTGCTTCATGTTTAAGAAATACTGAAGTAGCTCTGAAGAGCTCCTCATTAGGAGAAGAAAGAAGCTGCAGGACCTTGGCTGCTCTTCAGTCAGTGGCTGTGCAAACCACAGGTTAAGGCATTTCTGCTCCAGGAATAACTGGAATTGCAGCCTTTGCGCAGCAAAGTTGCAAGTACTGATTTTTAAAAAAAATTAGTCTCCCCATCTATTTATAAAAGACATTTTATTTCGTTTTAAACAAAGGCTCTCACATACCTACTCTTTTTTAAATTTTCTACAGTGAAGTTCAAGCACTTAATTGCAGCAGGGCTGCAAGCACATCATCAAGCTCCACACATGACAAACATGAACTAAGAACCCACTGATGATACACCCTGGCTTGGTCAATAAGTTTAGTTTTTTTGATTTACACAGTAAAATACACATAGGCAGGAGATACCCTTGAACCTGCACAGACAAAGCAGATGGGAACCAAGTAGAAATCTTGTCTAAGATGAGGCTGCACACTGAAAACACAATTCAGAGCAGCACCATATGCAGAGAGCCCTTCCACTAACCAGCAGTATCCAGCATTAGCTGCAACACAGTGCCCAGAGCACTGTTCTGTGTTGTCAGGAAGCACTTACAGAGCCTGTCCTGTGTTTGCTGCTGCAATTAACCTAAATGACTAAAGAAAGAACAAAAGGAGTGACATTATTATACTGCATTTCAGAATTTTAAGGGATCAGCTACATAAACATGGTGAGGATTTGAAGATATCAATATCTGGATAATTCAGTAACAACCTATGATTAGTTTAGTAGTCACTTAAAATATTTCACTAAGACACTGTATTTGAAAGAAAAAGTTGGGATCAAGCTATGCTCAACAGATTTAACAGCACTGGTTAATCAATAACTGGAGCAGAGCAATTCCATTCCCTGTGCTATTCTGGCATGGGAAGTGTTTTGTTTTGCAGGTTTTGCACATGGCAAAGATTCCCCAGCTACCCTGGTGGTAAGAGCCCTGTCAAGACAACCACAGCTGAGAAACATCTGCACGTCAGGTGGCTTCTGGGAGACTTGCTGCTGTATGCACTAATTCTTCAAATAACAAACTTAAAAGAGGCCCATTAAAAATGGTTTTAAAACTGCTTGGAGGCTGTCACATCTCGCACTGGGTACAGCTCAAACTCCTCTCAGTTTGGGCAGACACTGCCAAACAACCAACAGAAATTCCACCCTCCTTCTGTGCCCAGCTGTAAGAATAATATTCCCCAGTACTGCACATATTTGGTGGTGACAACAAGTTATTCCCCAAAAATCTGAAGGGTCACAGGCAGAAAAATAACTTATGTTGGGAAAGGGCAATCCAGTCCCATCACTGGAGCAACCCCCCCATTCTCATGTCATCTGAATGGAATAAAACTATTTACAGAAGCAGTTATGATAACATAGTAAAAGGGATCAAAATAATCACAAATTATAATGGTATACAGGTAATATATAATATACTGGATACAGATACCATGGATTCACGTTTAGGGAGTCTGTTCTGAACCCATTTCAGAAGTTTTCTCCCATCCGTGCCTCCTCCTTACCCTGAGTCAATAAATCAGCCTAATACCATGAAAATAAATCATTCTCTTCCCCCCCCCCCCCCAAAGCCACCAACCTTACAAATCTGCCACAAGCAGTGAAAATATTGCTACTACCAAAGCAGCAACATTAAAATTCCACCTCAAAATCAGCACAGCACAAAGCAAGGAGGGTGCCCGCCTGCCCCGGGATCTCTAACCACACGTCACTTCTGCCTAACAGAAAAGCACAATCGCCCTTCTCCATTTCAGGGACACGACAAACTCCCGGCCAGGAACTGCTCCCATCTCCAGGATCTCTGCTGTGAGCTGCTTTCATTTGCTGCCAAACACATCTCACCCAGGGCAGAACCTCTTCACCACCGCATCAGGGCAACGCTGGTCCTGCACCAGGGCTACGGGCAGCATCTCTCGTTCCAGCACAGGCTGTCGTGACAGCCACACACTAACCACAAATCATTTTTTTCTGTCTATGTCACCAGCATCCCGGAGCCAGCAAATACATTCAGAACCACATTTGGGTATTGAAAACATTCAACAATAAGTAATGGCAGCCCAAACACATCGCCAGTGCCACAGAAAATAATTACGGAGCAAGTCCCCTGCTTGCATTCATCCATAAAAAGTACTTTTTTTCCCTCCTCTTCCCGTTTTAGAGGTTTAAATGCCAGGTATTTGGGCACCTCCAGGTTACAGAGCTGAGAGCTGTAAGAGGCTCAGCCATGCAGGAAGGCATCCCCTTCTTCCCCAACACCCCCATTTCACCCCACACAGCTGCTGACAGACACACACGGTTTTAGATTTGCCCATATAACAATATCCCCAGGACTCGCTCACTTCCATAGCCAGCCCAGCCTTCCAGCACACACAACTCCGGAGCGAAAATCCCCTCTTTTAGCAAACAAGGAAAAAAACCCAGCAGGGTTTCGGCTCTACCTGCAATTTCATGCATTTCACGAAAACGCCGATACCGCACCAAAACCCCCAGAGATGCTACCCCCCCTCCTTCGCCTCTGGATCCCCGCCGGAGCGGAGCGGCCTCAAGGATCCCCCTTCCCTCCCGGATCCCCCTCTCCTCACGCCGCAGCCCCGGCGCGGGTTCCCCGGAGGGGCAGAGCGAGAGCCCGCGCCGGATCTGCGGCGTGGAGAGCCCCCAAACCCCGCCGCGAACTTCCTCCTCACCGCGGAGACACCGGCCGCCTCCTCCTCCTCCTCCTCCTGCTCCGCCGGGCTGCCCGTACCTGGCGCGGCGCCGGGCGCTCGGTGCCGCCCCACGCCCCGTCCCCGCCCCGCAGCGCGGCGGGCGGAGCGCGGGCGGCGGCGGCGCGGCCCCGCGGGGCGGGCAGCGCTCCGGGCATCCCCGCCCCGCCGTTGCCGGGCGACAGCGGGGCCGGGGCCGCTCCGGGGCCGCTCCGGGAGCGCGGAGCCCAGCGCGGGTGCGGGCGGAGGGCGGGCAGCGCCGGGAGGGCCCCGCCGCACGGGCTGGGTGCGGCTGGAGTTGCGCTCCGGTGGGTGAGAGTGACGCGCGCCCGACCTCGCTCGTAGGTTTAGTCGTAGTCACTTGGTTTTGCTCAAAAATAACGCGGTATTGCTTAAAATTATCTGTAATTAAAATTATCCGCGATTGCTGGTGAGAGGGAAGAGGCCTGGGGTTCCTGAAGAATGAAATGCGGCTTAAAACCTGATTTAAACCCGATTAATTCCCTCTATATTATATAATATTGTATTATATAACTTTATATTGTACATAAAATAAAATGGTGTGCAATTATATGTTTATTAATTATATTTATATGTAAGTTATATGGTTTTTATATAATTATGTGTGTGTACATGGCACAGCTTGCCCAGAGAAGCTGTGGATGCCCCATCCCTGGAAGGCCAGGGTGGACAGAGCCTCCCCACCCCAGGCTTGGTTATGGACAATCTTCCTGCAGGTGGTGAGTGTGCAGGAACACATCTGAGATGGAACAGAAGAATTTTTATGGACTGATTTTGGGTTTCTGATGCCTCACAAGTGAAGGGGTTGCAGTGGTAGGCGCTGAGGGCTGCCAGGTCCCCAGGCAGGGACAATCTCTGGGGACATCAGGGTTCACAGGGGACAGCCTCACCTGCCTGGAGCACCCTCATTCCTACAGAAACGCAACTGAACACATGCACGGCCTCCCCAGGATGGGGGTGTCAGGCTGAAGCACCCTCAGCCTGCTCAAGGCAAATCAGATCCTGTTAGGAAGTGATGTCTGCTTTGTCCTTGATTTTAATCCCTTTAGTTACAAGATAATGAGAAGCAAAACAAAAAGGCTGAGAACAGTCACACTGACTTGGTTATTTTATATTCCCTTCACTTCTTAGAAGTTGTGTAACTTCCTTTTTCGCAACACCTCAGCAGAGCTGTGTTTACTGTGCTGTCTGTGCTAATAAAGAAAAAAAAAATACAGAAAATCTGTTTCTGTGATTTTGCAGCAGTAGACTTCAAGACAAAAAGGGGAATACAAAAAAAAATCCATTTTCCATAAAATTCCTGACTGGGAGCCAAACCCTGCCCTTACTGACTGTCACAGTTGTCACTGCTGTGTCACACGTGGAAGGAAACACCATCCTGCAGGATTCAGGCAGCAAACAAACACCTCCCTCCCGACTGTAATGCCACTGAAAAACTCGGAAAATGGAAGAATCCCCAGCTGTTCCCCTGCCATTGGATCTGGCCATATTCCAAAGCCTGTCTTTAATGTTACTTCCAGGTATTTCAGAAGGGGCAAAACTCTTTGGGGCGTACTTTTGTAGCAGTGCTCATGAACGGAGTTACAAAGATGCTGTAAATGTAAATCACTGAAAGCTCACTTAAGTACTTTATATTTCTAAAATATTTTGGACTTTATTGTGTCCAAAGAGAGGCGTTTTCCAGAGAGGCCCAAAAGTTACTTGAAGGAAGGGATAATGAAATTCTCAGAAAACAGCAAAGCAGGCAGACACAAACCCATCTACCAGCATAACATCTCTTGTCCCATGTATTCCCTGAGCCTGCCCTCATTTTCATCACAGCCAGCAGCTCCTACGTGTAAAACACTGCTGTTCAAAAAGCAAAGGAAGAGAAAGAAATTAATCAGCCCCAGTTCTTATATGTATGCGATGCTTAAAGCAATTCACCGAACTTGACCCTTTTCGCAGTTCATTGAAAGAAAATGAAAAGAATTCCGTCTCTGCTGAGCACAGAAGCGTTGGAAGGGCAGGGGATGCCTGAGGTTTAGTGTAATAAAGAGTACCAGCAACAGATGAAAGCCAAGCGGGGCTTCAGAGCGCTGTCCCCGCGTGTGCAGGGAGGGCACCGGGGCCGGGCAGGTCCCGCACCCAGGGCACCCGGCAGAGCTTGGGCTCCCTGCGGGGACTGTGGGCTCCAGCCCCGTCCTGTTCGGGAGCTGTCCCGGGGAGCTGAGGAGCTGATAATGAACGGTGCAACAGGAATCAAAAACCCCTCCCTGACATCCTCCTATTCATTAATCTAAATGAACGGGAAAGCAAATTCTACAAGACAGATTTAGGGACAGAGAACTTCACTGCTTTTTTAAATAGGACACTTCTAAAATCCGCTTCTCCTTTCAGTATTCAGCTTGAGAGAGACAGTTGTATGTCAGGGGCTCACTGCAGAATAAACAACAATCACACATGAAATAATTACCCGCACGGTACATTTTGTAATTGTTTCCTGAAAGTCAGAAGTGTTTGTATTGTTACACAGATCAGGCACTACTGCAGACATTGCAAAACCTGACAATTACAGGACCATTACCCGACACAAATCTGCTTTCAACAGCTTGTGATGAGAAAAACATGAAATACGCATTAAACGGATAAAGCAGTAATAGCTAAAATGAATATTATAATAGAGATGTTGAGAACATATGCACAACTGCGTGGTACACCTGCTGAGTGCACTACTCAGTCTGCTACCCAGGGCTTTGACATTTATTTCACAGTAATAATTGAGAAGGCACAAATCTCTCACTGATGGATGCATTTCTCATAAAGGTCCTAGAAAATGTAAGGAGTTTAGAGAATCACTCATCATTAAAGAGTGACTGTGTAAAATCTTTATTAAATAATAACCCTAACTATAATACAGGTCCATTTCTCACTTCATTAAAGCGAAGCCTGATTAAGTAGAGATTGTAATAAGCTGCCTTTGATGTCCATCGAGACAAAAACCTTATTTTTACACATCTCATGGTAAAGTGATAATTTTCTGTTTAATATGACTTATGATTTGGTTCCTACAAAGGGAAAAGCAGAGCACGCTGCCATGGCTGAGGGAGGGCAGGTGACCATCACTGGCTTCTCCTGGAGGAATGAGGATTAATTTTGGGAGGGACACAGGCCTTTAAGTGCTGCATGCCTGCAGCAAGGGTGCAGAGTCTGCATGTCTGCCGGGACAGCAGCTTCTGCTCGGTGCAGCTGCAGCTCAACCGAGTCAGCACCGCAGAAGAGGAGCTCGCGTGATACATTTTTCCCATCTGAGACCGGAGTTTATTCTCCCGTCATGATTTCAGGCAGCTGAGGAATTTGTGCAGGTTAGTGACTGCTCAGATGACCACAGACACTGAAATACGCTCCAGGCTTTGTGTAAGGTTTGCAGGAGCAGGCTCTGCACATTGAGACCCTTGAGCATGGCATTTGTGACCCCATCAACAGCGGACTTGCTGCTTTTCAGAGGAAAACACACACTCATCATGTGCCATAATAGCTGCACCCTGAAAACGGCAGTGTTCCTTCACACCCCGTTTCCACCTTAATTCATCTTGTTTTTTCCTAAATCCCACCCTCCACATGCCACTTGTATTAAGTGTACCTGCAAGTACCTGTGCTCAAGTCCTGCCCAGGGTTTGAGGATGGAGACAAGTAGCTGTCAATGGACTAAGGTTTTATCCTCATTACCACAGGAGAGAAAAGAGATGGGTACATTGGCAAAAGGACGCTTGGCACTGCCAGATCCCACAGATCTCCCAAACAAAACCTATTCACGCTGGAAAAGGGCTTGCAGAAGAATGCCAGAGAAAAATATTCGTTATTTGGGTGATGAGAAGAAGATTGATGAACACATCACTGAGTGCCTAAATCGCAATCGCTGCTGTTCCCCTCCCTGTGCAGGTGGTGAGGCATGGCAGGGAGTTGGAACGAGATGATCTTTAAGGTCTCTTCCAACCCAAACCATTCTATGATTCCACGATTCTATGATTGCCAGTAGCACCCAGAGTGTCTGCAGAATCCAGGGGCTCCTGGCCAGGAGCAGGGCAGGATCACTGGCAGAGTTTATGGCAGAGAAACCTGCTGATCTGGTACAAAGCACTGCAATTTCTCTGGAGCACTTCTGAACAAAGGCTGGCACCTCCTCTGCTGTTCCAGAGGCAGAATCCTTCCTCTGCCTCTCACTAAGGCATCGCTCACAGGCGAGTCACCCTAATGACAAGAAACTGGAGCTGAAATGTGAAGAACAGAGACTAATTAATAATGAAGATAATGAGATCACCAGAATATATATACACCAAACCTGCATCTTAATTATCTCATGAAAATTGGCAACTCCAATCATGCTTCAAAAGCCTTTAATCATGCTCTCTCTGATGAATATTGGTGGGTATTTTACAGACTTATGTAAAAATACCTTTTGTGGGGGTTTTTCCCTTACAATAAGAGCCGGCCAAGTTACTACTGCGTGTAACTGCTCTGCTCCAAAATGAGATATCGCAGACTTGTAATTACAGCTGGTCTGATCTTCATCTCATCTACTCTCATCTTATTTCTGAGTGCTTCCTTTGAAGGAAATGAAGTAAGACTGGCGTGAGTTACTGCAGTATTATTATGAATCCCTTTTATTATGACAGAACAAACCAAGAACGATCCCTAATTAAGGCAGTTTCTGCCAAAACACAGGGAGCGTACAGTCCCTGCCCCAAAGACCTTGCAATCAGAACAGGCCAAGACACTTTGAGGCAGGGAAAAGAGGACAGATTGAACTTGCTCCCAACTACAGCTTGTTCCCATGACTGAAGGGGAAGTCAGGAGGAGGCTGAGATAGGGTGAACACAGGACAAATGTAGAGCAGGGGAGCTGAAGATGGCAGAGGGGGCAGAAACAGGCTGCATTTACATCTGGCAGAGCCTTTCCAGAACTTTCTGCAGCTTCTTCCCTGCCCTCCCCATCCCTTCATCCCTGAACAGGGTGAGGAGGTCATCTCCAAACTACAGCTGCAGGGGAACTCTGTTCTGGGTGCAGCAGGCACAGCTCAACCCCTGCTCCCACTCCCAATAAACAAAACCCCAAATGCCTGCAGAGAGGCTTATTTTAGTAACTAAAGAAGCAGCAATTCAGACTCTGCACCACGGGGGTCTGCTCTGCCCATGACCTTGCAAGCAGAGCGCTTGCTTGTGTCCCGTCCCCAGGAACAGGGCGGGCAGCCAGGCACATCAAACAGCTCCGGTCAAGTGCAGGGCTCGCCCGGGAAGGTCTCTGTGCAAGATGAGAGCACCGAGGCAGCTCGGGGCTGGCTGGGGGCCCAGCAGCATCCCTTCCTTGGGCCTGTAATGAAGCTGCACTCTGTGACATGCAATTACAGCATGGAGACACTTCAGGGGACTCACCCACTGCTCTCTCCAGAGATGAGCTTCTTGTAACCTCTCTGCCATCAGTAGGTTGTACTTTGGGTGCTTAATGAGGCGTTTGGAGGGATTTTCCAAAACCCCTCGTGAGGGACAAGTAGTCAAGAGCTGCAAGTGCAAAGGCCAGATAATGGCACAGGATACACATTCCCCTCTGAAAAGCAGTTTATACTTTGTTCATCATTGCAACTGTACCATTAGGTTTTTCATGTTAAGCTCTGAAGGCATGTCATAATCGTAGCTGTGAATCCATGATTAAAGCACCTTTGTCAAAAGCATTACAAAAATATCTGTATTTTTGTAGACAGACACAAAATCTATCCTATTTAACCTTTGTCAAAATACCCAGTAACAAAAAAATAAACCAGAACAGCATGAGCAAATTCAAGTGAAAAACAAGTAGCCTCTCCTCTAGAAATGGGCTGGGAGGACTCTGCAGATTGAGGGCATGGACACATTCACTTTCCTGACCAGAGCATAGAAAGGGAAATGTGAGCACCCCTCAGCCACCTTGGAGCTTAAACCAAGGTGGAGCCAAGGGGCTCCATATTGCACCACAAAGCTGGAATCACATTTACTCAGCTGTCTCCACTGTGGCTGTAGGCACAGGAGGCTTCAGTGCATTTTTTTCTGGCCAAGCAAGAGCTCAGGTGAGCCTGGAGCTGCAGGTGGAGCAGGGGCTCTGACAGCTCTTCTGACACACCAATCTGCTGGATTATGCTTTGCATGTTCTGTAGAAGACAGGCTGCTGCCAGAAGAGCTTTTTGGTAGCTTCAGCTCTGAGCATGTTTTCACGACATGTTTTTAAGCTTTTAGTCCCTTCTCTGTGTAAGATAACTTGTTCACAGAGGAAAGGAAAAGAATCAGTTGGCCAGGATGAGAATAATTCATGCTCACCAGGGGCTAGTATTTCTCTCATGGCACACAGCAAGGCTGCAGAACAGAACATCCAAAAGCAAGGACAAACCTGCACTGAGCTCATGGGTGCAACTTCACTTTGGTCCTATGGCTCGTTTGCATTAACACATCTCTTTAATCACAATTACACACTACTTCCCACTAGTCTGGATGTGTTCAGGACTCTGACTGGCTGGTGCTTGGCTTATCAGCAACTATTCAATATCTGCTTTAGTCTCTTGATCAAAGTGCAGCTTCATGTCTTATTTATGGCTACTACTAACAGCCAGCTCCGCAGACAGAACTATTTATTTCCCCCCAAGCTTTTCTGTGGTGTTCATCACTCTGACATCTGAGTGCTCTGCAACGATTAATTTATCTTCATAAAGTCTCTTCAAAATGAGAGAAGATGGTATTCCCATTTTACAGATCAGGAGCTGCCGCACAGACAGATTGAGGTCAAACATTTCCACTCATGATAGGTCCTAGTATGAAATGTCTCAGATCTAAATTTTTTTAGATACCTTCAAATATAATGCCAAAAAAAAATGAAAACAAACCAACTTCAGATTTGTATGTTCAAACAAAATTCTGACTGGCTTCTTAGAAAGTCAGGTACAAGAACAGGAGAGGATTAGGGACTGTAAATGTTGGTTACCAGGAAGAAGGATGAAAACTTTCTGACCACCAGTCTCAGGGACACTGAAAACCAGTACAGATAACCCATGTGAATGTAAAATGCATTATGAGCCTTTAAAGAAGCAGCAAAGAGTACCTTAAAAAACTGAACACATAGGATGTCCTCAACAGTTTAGGACACAGGACTAGATGCTGAGAGCACAGCTTAAGGTAGGAAGAATTGCAGGTTCTGTCCACTTCTTGGCCCATTGAGCATGGAAAAAACAGAAAGCTTTGTAGTGTAGAAGACCACCCTGGAAAGGAAAGCCTTTGTTTTATCACTGTGTTAAAAGCATCTGTAGATCAAATGTGCCAGTATCACTTTACAGCATGAAAATGCCGCCCAGGGGACTCTCAAGACTCATCTTTTCAAACGCTGATACCTCTTTGTCAGTTTTAATAAAAGACAGCTACAAAAACAAAGTGGGCCATGTGGTCTCAGTGAAGCAGAGACCGTGGCAATCAATAACAGAAACAATCTGCACTTACTCTCTGGGAGAATTTGCTTTTAGCAGCAACATCTCTATAATAAGACATCACTCAAGAGCTCCCTTCAATTTTTCTTGGGACAATGAGCCCACTGTGCCCAAAGCACATCTGTGCTTATGGAAATTTGCAAACCAGGACAGTGTTTAGACTGACAACTTGACCATGCACCATATGATGATAGATCACAGCTTGCAGGATGTTTGATCCTTCCTCTTCTGCCCTCAAATGGGCAGTCTTATATCTCAAAAGAAAACATCTCTGTCAAAATGTTGACTTTTAATGCAACATAGACATTAGTTCCTGCTTCGCCTCATGATCTCTTTCACAGAAGGCCTCAGAAGTGCTCTCAGGTCTGCCCAAAACAAGGTCCTGTCTCCAACCCTGTTTTGTAGCAGATGAATGAGGTTAGGAAAGACAACAAAACCTGGGGAGAAGAGGGACATGGAAGTTAAAAGAAAGCCTTTTTCATTTGTTATCTCTGAAAGACACCAAACTGTGCCACAGGAAATGCTTTTTAGTTGAGAATCGTGATACATCTCAGGCCCCAGACTGCGTAGGATTTAGATATCTACATTACATTGCAGATCAAAGCTTCATTTGTTTGGAAAATTGCATCTGAGACCATTAACCTTTTCTGTCTTAACAATCCAGCACCATCTTCATGTAGCACATACCTAGTGATAGGACTCCAGAAACAGCTGGTCACCTATCCCAGTGCCACCAGTACAGGAACCGGCTGTCACCAGAGAAAAAACACCCACGGGCAGGGGGTGGCCTTGGCTTAGCCCCTGGCACTGGCAGCTGTGGTGTCCCCATCCAGGCTGAGGGGAGAGTTGTTTGTCAGAGGGATGAGAAGGTTGCAAAGTGCAGGAGCTGAGCTGTTTGCTGTGTTTGGCCATTCCCACCAGGTCAAGGTGTGGCTCTGCTGTCTCACAGTGACCTGTGACCTCCCCAGCGCCAGCACTGACCCCTGCAGGGCCTTCCCTGCCAGCTGAGCTTCATCCTCCTGTCACCTGTGGCCGTCTGGTGACAGCAGAGTGACAGACCCCAGCCCCTGCAGTCCCGGGGTCTCCATGGATACAGGAGAGAGGTGAACTGCTCTGGCTCCTGTGGCTCTGCACGTCAGTGACATTGTGGCACTTGGCTGCTGTGTCCCTTATCTTTCACTTTTGGCTCTTTGCTTCACCAAATGAGGAACCAGATGTTTCCAGTTCCCTCTGACAGAGAGACACTGCCACAGTGGTGAGCAGGGAGCTGGACTGTCAGGCCAAACCTGTTTCAGTAAGTAATGTTCACAAAATTGTTTCAGTCCAAGCTGCAGCTGCAGCAAATTTGTACATGCCTGGTTCAGGATTACTTTTGGGTTTAGGATCTTGGATCATGCAGAACATCAGGAATGGGCTCAATCAGCAGTTCTATCCAGAAACAGAATTCTCATGCTTGGATATGGTTAAAAAATAGCAACCACTAAAATATTAATGTACAGATGGAAAACCCCCACTACTTCCTGTGAGTATTTCCTATAAAGCATTTCAGAGGCATGGTTGGATATCACAAAGGGAAGTCCAATCTCAGTAAGAAACATACAAATTTTAATTTAAAAGTTACACAGGGACAGTCTTATCATCTGCAACATGAATTCTAGTCTTTACAACTCAGTGCAGGCATCAAAATCATCCAATATCCAACCTGGGCCATCCCTGGCACATCACCTTTGTGATTTGTGGCTCCTATTCATCACCCATCTCCATTCATATTGAAATTTAGCAAGCCAAGTACTTCCATGGGTTCTGTACTGCAGCAGCAAGAGACAGCAAGTCAATTTTCTGTGGCACCAGAAAATGACAACTCAGTGCTTTCCATGACATCTTGTTTTGGTGGATTTTAATCTTTTCATTTTAAACCTTGAGAGACAGGAGCTGCTGTAGCCACTGCTGGTTTGAGGCTCTTTTTTGCAGCTCACAGATATTTAGTAAGCAGAAGTTCAGTGGGGACAGAGAAAGGAAACATGATTTTTGCATGGTGAAAGCGGTGCTTTGGAAAAAGCTTCCACAACTCCAGTGAGACAAAAACAGAGAATAAAAGAGAAAAGATAAATTTTTTTATCAAACCTTACAAGCAGAATTCCACCCTCTTCCTCCACGCCACCCTTGCCCAGTCAGAGCCCTCAGTATTTTGTTCTGGTCTGAGCCAAGACCCAGATTTGAGGCTCCCAGGGCACAGCACTGTACAGAGATCAGCTGGCTGTGCTGGAGTTAACAGAGTTCAGTGAGCATTGAGAGAGTGAGAGCAGAGGGGATTTACCTAGAAATGGAGCATCTGTGAACCACCAGTTGTTCATAGGGACTAATGGACTTGCCTTGCTCCCCAGGTATTTTCACTTCAAAGGTACATAAAAACGCTTAGAGAACTCTGTCTTGATACATCAGCAAACAGCCCTACAACGACTTTGACAAACTAACCGCTGATGTAGATGAGAAAGCAACAGGGATTTTTCTTGTACAGTCATTTTGTGTTGTGCCCTTTCCTCTGGCCCAGCCAGCTCGAGACAGAGCCTCTCAGGACACAGAATCCCCAAGATCCCAGACCATAAGACATAAAAACATTTCTGTGCACTGATTGCCTCCTCACAATAACCTCATTATCACAGCTGTCAGTCACCAGGACAAACCACTGATAAGGGATTCTCACCCTCAAATGCACTTGCTGCCTGGAACAACACACGGGATGGCAGCTTCAGCACCACCACAGGCTCCTCCAGGCCACAGCAGAACAAAGTGTCCTGTCCCTCCTCTGCAAGGGACTGGAGGGGTCACAAAGGGATTCCCTTTGCCTCTGTCACACCTCTGGGGCTGGCTCAGTGTGGAGTTGTTCAGCCCCTTCAATTCCACACTTCGCCAGCACTCACAGGGAGATAATTGTTTATATCTTCCAGATTTATATCCCACAATGGTGACATCCTGTGATCAGGCTGGAAAATCTAAGGGCCATATTTCTTACAGATTTCCCAGCACATAAATCTTGTATCCATGTGCTATCCTAAGTGGCTATCCAAACCCCCATCATTAATCATTCACCTGGTACATGATCTCCCGATTTTATCCAAGTCCTTGATGTACTGATAAGGGGTGCTACAGTCCTGACCATGCCAACATGAGGCTGGATCACTCAAATCCAGTTCTGACCTCAATATTCCCCAGCCACTGCTCAATACAGTGGTGTTACAGTGAGAATTTGGTCATGATTTATAAACCTCAGTAAGTAAAACTTTTTAAACAAATTTCAGAAAAATGCTGTTAACATTTTAAAGTGAGCAAAAAATCTTTCCCAAGGCAAGAATTTTCAAAAACTTACCCTGAACACACATTGCTTGAGCCAGACATTTTAACAGATGGACTTGGAGAGCTTTTTTAATATTGGCTATTAATAAGTGCAAATGTTCACAATGACAAATGCAATGTATTTTTAGTCTGTACTGGGACAGTAGCCTGGTCTTCATCAGCACTTTTTGTCAAACTTTCCTCTTTGACACAAACCCCACCTGTGAGCCTGAACATCAGGCACACAATCATGTTTCACAGTAAGCTCTGTAAACACTCACACTGCTCTGACTGCCTGCCAGGTGTGTGTGTGCTTCCACCTTGTCTTATTTCTCTCCCAGCACTCAGGAATGTTCTTATACCTGGGATTACTCAGTGACTGTAGCTTAGTTAACCTGGAATTATCCAGTGTAAATCAACTCAGCATCAGGCTCTGCTGCTGAAATGAATGGATTAACTCATGATACAGTTAAGTAGGAGGACCAGGCTCTGTACCATAAACATCACAAATGCAAATGTCTTTCATAAAGTCAATTCTTTTGTTGTTATTTTTCAGAGCATACACTGGGCAGCAGTGAGGAGGGAAGGGGTGGCTGTGAGCCATTGTCCTCAGCAGCACATGTCCAGGGTGCCAGTCACCTTCTGCCCTTGCTGTGTCTTTGATTCCCAGCTCCAAACCTGCGGCACAGCTACACCCAAATCCCAGCACCCTGAGCCGCCCTTGCCATGCTGGCTGCAAGCAATGCAAATATTTTGGATCTGATTCCTGTGGCCTTTTCCCTGGGTGACACACACAGTCTTAATGGTTCCCAAAAGTACACTGTGGTGAACATAAATTGCGATAAGTTTGACAAATGCCAGCTGACGTAAAATGGACCCATTGTGAGTGTTTAACTGGAGGCGGTCAGAAATCCATGTCTCAAGTTTGTGGTTTCTTCTGGGATCATTGCAATAATTTCTACATACCACAGGTTTATTCCAACAGAGGATAATTTTTAGATAGAGAGCACCAGGAAGGACAGGAGGAAACCTGGGTTATTGTAGAGGGAGCTTGCACAGGTGGCTCGGTGCTGCCCACCTGCAATGCTGCTGTTTTGTGAACAAACAGCTTCACTCATTTCCCCAAACCCCCCAGGAGAAGCTGTTCTCACTCACCGGCCTTTGGGAGGTGCTGTCGGTGCTGCAAGGCAGACACGGAACAAGGAACAAAGTTCCAGGGCAGCTCAGCTGGGACACCATCAGTGTAATTCCCCAACACCCGCATGAAGAGTGGCCACTGCCATTTCACTGCAAAGAAATCTGGCAGACAGAGGCTGTGCCTTTGACGGTGGTCAGACACCCACTCGCCACCCTTTAATTGCTCCTGTTGCATATTTGTGTGATAAAAGCTCAAAGAAGCACAGGCTTTGCTGAACAACAGGAATACAGCCTAGGTGGTCTCCAGCCCTAAAACTACTTCCAAGTGACTTCAAGCTCAGACAAGAAAAGTGATAAAGTCGGGACTTGGATGCTTCTTTCCCCATTCTTGCAATGCCACCCCCAGGACCCAGTGCAGTACCCTGCTAAGACAGATGCTGCACAGGACTAGAATCCCCCTCATCCTGGAAACATTTTCCTCAAATATTCAGCTCCACTCCTTCCCTCCTCCCTGAGCAACAGGCAACAGTGGGGTGAGAGTATTTCACAATCAATTTTCTGCTGTGGCAGAGATGATGCATTTCCTTCTACATCTGTGCTTTTGTTCACAAATGATTGAGCCCTGGGCAGCGACCTGGAGTTTCAGCAGTGCTCTGGCTCCCCAGCACACAGGATGCAGCTATTTGTGAGGCTGCTTCACTGGATCAATGGTCTCTCCTTCCCAAGTCATGCTGCCATTTTATCATTAAATCACTATTAATATCAAAACTGGAGGTCTCCCCAAGCCCTGAATGAAGTCCATCACAGAGCTCCCCAGCTGAAATCAATATTCCAGCTGCTGCTCCTGGGAAAACCAACGTGGTTTTTTGACATCCAATACTAAAAGAAGCTGGCCACCAGATAAAAGCAGCCCACAGTGACCCAGTGAGCACCAGCACTTTTGCTCAAGCCTGTCTAAAATCTACTGACATCAGTAGCAAACTTCCTTTTGATAAAGACACATTTGGCATTAGCCCTCACCTTCCCCCCCATTCAGTTATACTCACTCATGTTGGGTCCCAGCTACACTTCATGAACAGCTCTGTGGCTTTTCTGCTGCTGCACCCTGCCTGGAGACAGTGCTGATCCCATGAGCGCCTCCAGGCAGGCCCAGGCTTTCCAAGGCCAAAAGACCAACCCTCCCCTCAGTGCCTTCTGCCAAGTGCAACTGCCTTTCTGCACCCCGAACTCAGAACCATGCACCAGACCCGGGGGATTGTCCTCTGAGGCTGCAGACACTGCAGGGACTCACCTGGGAACACCCCAAAGGCTCCACAGGCTCCTCTCAAGACAGTTATTGGATTACTGCTTCTGGCTCAATGCTTTGTGCTTTAGGCTCTGCCAGCCGGCTTTAATCAGCTGGTAATGTGACACTTCCTTCTGTAAAGACCTGAGATCTACTTCCCTGGCAGCATGCCTTTTCCTCCAGGAGGGCAGCCTGCATCACTGATTTCTCACGTGCTGGGACAGGGAGATGAAGAAAAAAAAATTATCATGGCAGTTGTAATTTCCACATACACCTGACAGGACATCCTGCTCAAAAAGGATATCTCAAGGAGCTCTTGAGGTTGGCTCTTTTCAGCTTCAGACAGCAGGAGAGACTGAGCTCAAAACTCTTGACTTACTCCAAATTCCCACTGGGTTTAAGTGCTTGAGGTGATTAAGGAATGAGAAGTGAATCTCAAAAGAAATCAGAGGTGACACAACAAACTGTGGATACAAATTTGAGCAGAGATGCACTGCAAAAGAGATGTTACCTACTACTCCAGGAAGTTTACTGAATAACCTACCTTAGGAGATTTCTAGAGACAGGACTGGGGCTCAGATCTGGGACATCCTAACTGCCTCCAATTCTTAATTGCTTTACTTTACATGTAGCTTTCTTGTCTCCTCATCCAACTCCCATCTTTCACCATCTTTCCACTCTTTTGCTAAGCCACATTTAGCAAGCAAATGTCACAGGAAAAAAGCCCACCAAGGTGGTCCCTCCATAGCCATATGTGATCTTCACTTTGAAAAGTGTTACAAAACATCCTGAGTGAAATATTTACTCAGATAAAAACTTGGACACCACCATCTCACCTGGATGCACTGGCACCTCCTCCTCCAGGAGCAGCTGAAAGCACCTCCTGCCCCTCTTTTTATCCAGCAGACAACAGGATAAACATTTCTGGACAGTCTCTTAGGCTGCATGTGACCAGGCAAAGGCAGTCTTGTTATCTCCAGCATGCAAAATCTGTTGTCACTGCTTGCTATAAAAAAGCTTTAGTTGGGCATGAATGAAAGGCAATGACTAAAACATTGTATGAAATTGATTTAATAAGGTTCAATGATTGAAACAGGAAAGATTTTCCTTGACAAATTGTTACAGGCCAGATTCAGCCTTCTGTGACCAGCTCTGCTGTCAGTCTAATTGAAATTTGTGCAGTAAAGGGGCAACAGCCTTTGCTCTCAATTAACTCTGAAGAAAAGTAGAAATCTTTTCAATCCTTCTGAATTATCAGCCCTTCTTTCATCTGTTTGGGTTGGGTTTTTTTCCTGTGTATTTATACAGCTATAAAGAATATTTGGGGATACCATAATTTACAACCATAAATTAGGACCATGTATTAAATTGCTTTAAAAGCTAAGATTAGAAAACAGGAGAAAAGTGGTGTTTTATTTTGAGGGAGGAGGTAGCAATTGGCTACAAATACCCACGGTAAGGGCTGCATCTAATCCTTAGCTCATCCTGTCACACACTTCTGGCTGCAGATTGATTTGGATGTATCGAGTGTTTCCTAGATTTTGGTTACAGATATAAAAAATCCAATTTTGCCACTCTTGATTATACTGACCAGCACATCCTTTGGAATTACTCCTTAAGGCTTAACTGAATTTTGTTTGTGAGGAAAAATAACATATGGTGGTAAATGAATCCTTGAATCTAGATACAACAAAATTTAGGGCCAGCCACACCCTGGATTAGGTCTGTTTTATATGAGCTAAAGATACTCCCAGGTACCTTTGACATGCTGCTGACCCCTGCCTGGCTGAAAGCAATATATGTGTGCAGTTACCCAGATGGGGATCCCAGCATCTTGAGCAAGCACGAGGCATTATTTGGGCTCCAGGGAGAAGCAGCCACTGAAGCTGCAGGCAGCTTTATGTGAGAATCTCCTTCTCAGGAAAATATCCTTATTAATAAAACAGTAGGGAATGCAGAAAAGCAGATTTATCTCAGGGTAAAATGCTTCTCTGGGAGTTCCCCGAGGAGTCAGTAGCAGCTTGCTATGGAACTAACACAGCTTTTACTGCCGCAGCCATGTGAATGAGAAATATTTCTGTGTGAGGAGCAGTTAACAGAGGCACAAGGCAGAAAAGCTGGGCAAGCAGAACCAGTGCCTTGAGTAACAAAACCCACAGCTACTGGAAAACCTCCTGGAAGGTTCTGAGTATGAAACAATCCATGACCTAATTAGGTGGCACTGTTACTGAAGAATAGAGGAAGAACAGAAAGAAAGCAGGGGGAAGATTAAGGCAAAAGAGACAGAGAGTCCTTAATGCTCAGGAGATGAGTCCAAGATGGGGCTGACCAACCCCAATGCTTTATTTAACACACACAAACACTCCGTGAGGGAGGAGGAGGCACAGATGAAAGGAGACTTGCTCCATGCTCACAGAAAGTCTCCTCATGGAGCACATTTTATACACTGACTCTGAGCGACCTTGTAGGAAACAAGTATCACAGTGAACTGGGCCACAACATGATATGGATGTGATCTAATCTGCATCTTTCCCACAATGATTCTCCATCAGCCATGGCAGAAGCACAGCTCGGAGGCAAACTGGCACCTCTGAGCCAGCCAGAGCACAGTTACTTGGGTGACACAAAGCAGTTCCCTGCAGGAACAGGCTCAGCAATGCCAAAGCTGCACCAAACCCTCGAGGCCATCACACAAGGCTGCAGGGGAGTCACCAGAAATATCCATATGGATACTGCTGTGGAGTGCACAGCCTTTTCCAAGGCAGGAGGAAAACCCAAACCATCTAATCAACAGCAGACTACACCCAAGGAGTTCACCACACACCGCCCGAACCACCCTCTGCCCAAGGGAGCACAGGACACTCCTCTCACTCCCCAGGGCTGTCAGATTCTTTCTGAAACAGCAACAGGCAAGACTTTTAATTAGGGTGCACAGTCCCAGTGCTGACTTCACTGAGCTCTGCTGATTTAAAAGGCAAGGTTCTGGTGTCTCCCATGTGATACTGGAAGTGGAGAAAAGCAGGGCAGCCAAATCCTTGTCACCTCTCAGCCCAAGAGGTCCCCGGCTCTGTCACAGCTGCCTTCCCACAGACACTGCTGTGAGCAGTTCTGGGCAGGGAGAGCTGATGAGGTGCAGCAGTCTCATCTGGCTGCCAGTCAAGGATGACAGCCCTCACTTGAACTTCACATTCACTCCAACAGGGAACCAAAGCTACGGAGATTTGGCCTGAGCCTCAGATGTGTGAAGTCTTTGAACCAAGTTCCTTTACACTCACAGTCCCTGCACAGAAAGCATTTGTACAACTGCCTGATCAAAAAGCATCGATAAATTGAGTCATGACTGCCCTTCCTCTCACTGCAGTGTTCACTGCTCCCAAAGGATCTGAATCCTTCACTCACTGTACTCTGTGACTCATCTCCTTCATCCCCACACCAGGAGCGGCTGGGAAGTGCTGCTGTGTCGGGGGGTGGCACAGAGGGTCCCTGTCCCTGGCTGAAGGACAAGCAGACACACTCAGCTCCCTGGCAGCAGCCTGAGTCACCAGCCAGCGCTGATGGGAGCTGTGTTCCTCAGGATACAGCTCGAGGCAGCTGAGCCGTGAGAGAACTGAGCATGAGGAGCTGTGCCCCTGCCCTGGCCTTTCCCTAGAGCACACAGGTACCACTGCAGGCAGCTGGGCCAGCCCAGCCCTCTGCTGTGCCCGTGAGGCTCACAGCTCTCCCTGACCTCGTGGGAACGTGCTTCTCCACAGGATGTGCCACGTCTGTGCACACCTCTGCCCCAAAATGCTTCAAGCAGGAGTGCAGGCATCCCTGCAGCGACTGCTGTTTGCATCAAAGGCGTGGGGAGAGGTTGCCATGAGCACCGCAGCAGCCAGCCATGCCCACCCACCCCAGCACAGCCCACGCAGGCACATCACATGCCAGGGAGAACGGCTCTGTGTGGGCTCTGCTCAGGGAGATCAGCTCCTTCCCTGAGGCCACACTGACGCTGTGACAGAGGCTAGAGATGGATGCAGACAGCCCTATCCTAAACCAGCCATACAACCACAATCATATCCGCTCCTCTGATTTGGGATAAATCTCCAGGTTTTCCACAGTCACTTCTTACTCCACTAAACACAAACACAAACACTTCAGAAAGCAGAAGAGCTCGGTGGGAACAAATCCTCACAGCAGATTTCAGTTCTGCCTAAGAAAATAGACACCATAGGAAACAGGGGACAGCTCAGCTCAGTTTTTCCCTTCAAGCCTGATTCCTCCCAGCCTCTGCCTGCAGTGCCCAAGGAGTGGGAATGGCTCCCTGTGCACTGCAGGGCTCCTGTTGCATCAGCCGTGCAGGGGGAGATGTGCAGAGCCACGGGGCTGTCCCTGCTCTGCTGTAGGTACCACTGCACACACAATGCCACCGGCTCGCCCTGAAAAGAACGAGCTGACAAAGGGGGAAGGGTCAGGCGCTGCTTTCCCAGTCTCTGAGGTTTTCTAAGACTCGGCTCCTTCGCTCCCATAGCTCAGTTAATGGCTAGTTAAAGCAGCTTCTCACTAATTGAAAGCAGGCTTCTGTATGTTTTAACTGTGCGTTTTAGCCTGATTTACATCCCTGAACTACAGCGCGCTTAACAAAGATGACTTCAGAGGGAAGAAAACATTCCTTAATTTAAAATTGTACTTACAGAGAGTGACTGCGAAAGTCTCTACGGGAACCGCAGTGTCTCTGAAGCCCGTGTCGGCAGCAGCAAAGTTTTCTCTCTTGCCTTGCACTAGTGGGGTGTGAAGCCAGAGCTGGGACACGCTCTGTGTGTGTGCTGATGAGGGCTCTCCACTGTGTATGGTTGCCAAGACACCCGGGCAGGCTCCAAAGCTCCCAGACCTCGCCCTGGCCAAGGCATTCCCAATCAAATGCTCCTTTCAGCGCGGCCACGGCACCACACAGGGCTGCAAACAGCATCGTCTTCTCCCATTCAGGTAACAACAAACTTCCGTTCTGTGCTCTCACCAGTTTGAAATATTGCTTACTAATGAAACATTTTCTGTCTGGAATGGTTACCGATGTTAAAAACTATGGTTTGGGGTTTTTTTTTAATAAATAAACTTTCTGCCTCACCCCCTGCTTTGAGCTGCTCCGAGATCACAGAAAACAATGGCAGGATTGAAGTGTGCCCCCAGGTTTGATGCTGAAATCTGCAGTGGAATCAGTTATTTCTGAACAACTGTAAGAATCCACTATGCCAAAATTTCATGATCGACAGGTAAATGATTCTTGATGGAAATACAGGGAACTCATAAAATGAACTCCTGCAGCAACACACAATTAAACTTCTGCATTATGGCAACAGGTCCTGGACAGTCGGCTCTCATGGTGCTCAGGTTTTTCTCAAAGATATCACAGTCCAAAATACAAGATGTGTGAAATTTCAGAGAGCAACAAATAGTCAGATCAGAGGAAAACAGGAGTTTCAAGTGCAGCAGAAGCCAAAAAAAATACGACCTCTCTGCTACCTCTCAAATCAGTATTACAGGTGTCATTTAGGGCTCTCACCCTTTTGAATTTGCTGTCCTCTCATCGTGTTAATTGTGTTAATGGTGATTCCATATCTTAGTGGTGGTTAAGAAGGAAAAGGTTCACAGAGCTCATGGAAGCCTGTGCAAAACCAGAAAAGGTGAATAGACATTAAGAATCCCATTTGTGGGATTAGTGTTACAGCTGATCCTAAATGCACTCCAGCCTCCTTGTTCAACATTAATCTGTGTTTCTACAGGCAAGTTGGCTACAATAAGAATATTTACATTATGGAAGTTAAATCAAAGCATTTTAAAATTATCAGCATGGCTGATCTGACATGTTGGGGTTTTTTTCCCTATTGCTCACAAACAGTTCTGAAAATTACTTCTTGAATTAGGGTAGGCAACATTTTTCAGTATCTTTCAATTTTAATGGTATAGAAAACATACTTCCTACCATTTTCTATCATTTAATCATAAACTTGACCAACTTCTAAAATCCAGATTTCTGCAACAATGGAAATTCATGAACATTGAATTTTGCTGATAGGGGTTGCCTCAATGTTTGAGGATCAAACATTCCTAATATTTAAATTTTCAGGGAGGATATATTTTAATCCTCTTCTTTCCTCTACAGTTACCATTATGGGTGTGTAAGTAACTTAAAATGAACTCCTTGTACAAGACCACGTGTAGTATGGCTGGAGTAAACCAGTTAAATGTCCCCTCCCAGCAGGGCCTCAGTTCCTGACTTCATAATAGGGTTTTACAGGAGAGTTGGAAGCAAAAGGAGACAATGAGGTCAAGAAAGCACCACGGGAAGGTAACTCTGGTTTTACATCTGAGTTTTCACACTTCCCTGTACTCTCAGACACACTCTGGAAGAAGAATAAACTGCTCTTCTGCCACTGCAGAAAAACACTCCTGGCACTGCATTTGCATTGAGCCCTGGAGTGTTCTGCCTCTAACCAGCTTCATCACTGCCCAAAAGAGATTAAACGTGAATAGTTCTGCCAAGAAGATGATTATCCATTAACAGAACTAGTTCTGGACACGCTGGGATGAGGCACCTGGGACAGCTCAGCTCTTTACACACAGATGCTGAAGGCACACCACGCTCAAGCAGGCAAGGCTCAGTTTCTAGGTCAAATCACTGCACAGTTGGGCCTGATGTCCATAAAATTTAGGAACACAGAGCCAAGGGCTACAGGGCAGAGGGTGAAGACAGTTCTCCAGCAGAGTCAGGATGTCCTGGGATGTGAACTGAGAGGGAAGAGCTCCACACTGCTAAGACTTTTTTATTACACTTAAATAAACCAAGCATGTTTAAAAATGTACCTCTCCCATTCACTATTTCCATGAATTTTTCAGTAGATCTAAGAAGGTCTAATTCTGAAAAGGTAAATTAACTCCTTATCTGTTCAAACTTAAAGCTTTTAAAAAGCAGGCCTGAAGTCTGGAATAAATTCACCAGGCAGCAATGTCTTGACCTTACAGAGGAATATTTGCTTAATGAAACCACGGTTTTATCAGACTGTTTCCTTCTGTTTCCTTTCTGGTGGGTAATGGAAGCTACACCCACCACTTCACTTTGACGTGTGTAACCCAGAAAAGCCTCAGCTCGCTGTAAAAACGCCAAGTGATACGTTGCTTTGTTAGAAGATGCCTCAGGGCTCTTGTCGCATCCTTCTAAACACGTCAGGAAAAACGAAATGCATTGTTAACAGCTAGTAGAAAAGCACTACGCATTAGTCATTCTTCTCCTGAATGGAAAAGAACAATTTCTCATGAAATATGGTTCCCATTATATTCCTAGATTGCTTTGCTGGGTAGCTGCCCTGTCTTTCACAAGCCTCAGGCTGAAAATAGGGATTCTGGAAAAGAAATTTTGATACTCCTGAAAAGAATGAAAGGAAAATGTGAACGTTCTCACTAGATGAATTTTGTAAAGACTGGTGTCAATCAGTTTCTTGAAGTGTTCTTAAAGATTAAACAAATAAAAAATCAAGTAAAAATGAAAAACTGAAACTTCTACTCTTGAAAGACATCAAAATGAGAAACTCTGAAATTCACAAATAATTTCCTTTTTCCTGAGCCAAAACGTTGTCAAAATCAGCATTTTATGGACATTTCAACTTTGAGAGAAAACAGCTTTACCAGAGAATTTGGCACATCTAGCATCTCAGCCAGAAATGCCAATGCAAAAAGAGAAGTTGAGAGACACGCAGAGAAGGGACAGACCCAGCTGGAGGGGCAGGGGTGCAGTGTCTGTGTGCCCAGGGCTCCTCCAGTGCCCTGTGAGAGCTCCCAGGGCTCCTCCAGTGCCCTGTGAGAGCTCCCAGGGCTCCTCCAGTGCCCTGTGAGAGCTCCCAGGGCTCCTCCAGTGCCCTGTGCCAGCTCCCAGGGCTTCTCCAGTGCCCTGTGCCAGCTCCCAGGGCTCCTCCAGTGCCCAGTGAGAGCTCCCAGGGCTCCTCCAGTGCCCTGTGAGAGCTCCCAGGGCTCCTCCAGTGCCCTGTGCCACCTCAGTGGCCGTGGCACCTCTGTCCTGTGCCCAGCTGCTCTGCTGGGTGGCTCTGGAGCGCCTGGGGACCCCTCTGCGATCAGCTACTCCCGCCTGGCCGGGCTGCTGGCCCTAATGCTGCTTTTGTGGCCCAGCATTGTCCGGCAGAAAGGCTTCAGCTGCTCCTCAATGCCTGTCAGAGCACACTAGGGCTGCACTATAGCTGAGGTTTTGCTTGGTGCCACAGCAGAACCACGGCTATTTATCCACTCTCTTATTTCCAGTTCACACTCCTTCCGAGCAGGGCGCACAAAGACACGGACAAATGGCAATTAAATCAACCACAATGGGTTGTGTTAACTAGTGGTAACTAAGAAGCCACCTTGATCCCTCTCTGCGTCTAAGATATTCACCACACGACACCGAGGCCTCCGCGCACAAAGACTTTTCAATTTCGGATTAAACGTGTTGCATTGGAAATAGCTCTGGTAAGCCCCAGCAGCAGATTACAGCTGGGAAAGAGGGACAAATGAATGGCTGGGGGAAGTCACTGGGGGTAAGCATTTGCACTGGAAGAAGGGGTGCAACCAAACTCACTATTCTTAAAAAGGTTTTACCACCTTCCCATGTTTCTGGCACCTGCAAACTGCCTGGAGGACAGAGAAATTCTTCGGACTGGATCTTTTAACAAAGCCCGATTCTGCTTGCTGGAGTTCAGTTCTTTAGGATCAAAATCTGAATTTAAAAAATCCTGCTCCTTCTGGGGTGGAAAACCTGCACCAATAAGAATGAGACTAAGCCCCAGCACAAGAGGAGAAGGCAGACCCAGGGCAGGGTGTGAGCTCTCCCCAAGAGCACACTGAAAGTTGCAGTTTTTCACATGAAAACTTTATTGGCTTCCAGTTTGCATGATTGCCTCTGAAAGCATGGCTTCCTCCTTTCAGGATTTTCCTGCAGAAAATTTTGCAAGTTGCTCTCCAGACGATTCACATTTAGTCTTAGAGACTATTTTTAGCTGCTTTTATTTCAGCACACGTTCTTGGAGAGCCCTTGCTATTTATGCAGTCGACATTTCCCTCCTCTTGGCTCCTCTGGGGAGAAGCTCCACGAGGCAGCTTTTGGGAGCAGAGCCTGCACATCACTCCTCCTTTTGTGTGCTCCACACAGCAAAGCCAGAGCACTCCTGAGGTTGACAGCAGCAGTTTTTATCACCATGAAGACAGATAATGGAAAGCAAACACGCCAAGGAAAATCAAACACACTCCAGCTCCCCAGAATGTTTGCAAGGCCATTCTCAGGCTGGTTTGGGCAAAGGTCTGATGATCTGGACACTGAAGGCATAATCACGCAGCAAATAAGAGAGGCAGTTGGGTACAACTGAGCAATAAAATCATGAGAAAAATGCTGCAATATGTCTGGGGTAAACAGGACACCAAGACATGAAGTCACCTCTTTGTTAGGGTCACACAGCTTTGGAAAAATGGGAGATATTAAATTATCAGTGGGTCCACAGCCAACATCAAGGTAGGTGTGCTGTTCGAGCTGGACAGTGATGTCTTACGGATTAGTTTTATAGTGTTGACACAGATATTATAGGATATAGCTAGCAACAACTCAAATCACACACACCTAAATAATGTTTCCACCCCAAGACGCACCTCTGCCTTGTATCAGCTTTCACTGATTTCTTTCACATATGGGAATAGTGCTGAAGTATGAAATCATTTTTACACTGGTAAAGTCCCATGGATGAAGGTCTGTCTTGCTTTAAAATGCTTTTTTAATGAAACACAAAAGATTAATATAGTAAAGTTTCTGCTGCTCTTCCAAATGTGGTTAAAATTTTTGAATGAGTCTGAATTTTTGACTGGATAGAATTTGGATTCCTGCATGCACACACAGAATCAGGACACATCGCAAACATTGGGAAATCCAACTAAACCAGAAGGGAATGAGCTGGAGGCAGAGGTGAAAAGCAATTTCAAGATACACATGTTAAGCAATTATAATTTTTATCTTTGCAGTCTTCCCTGGCTTACAAGTAAATCTCTATCATGGAGACATTCAGCACACTCTAATATACAACCCCATATTTTAAGAGCATCCTGTATATTGATCCCCAAAGTATGGCTCAAGCTCATTATTTTATAATCTGCTAGGTTAGGAAGAGCTCCTGGGGAGCCAACATATGGATGTACTCTGAGCACATTATCAGCTGCAGGGCAGCAGCTCAGCCCACTGCACTGAGCAGTGGAGCTGGGCACACTCCTTCCTTTAATATGGCAGTAATTAGGGCTGCTCTGTGGTTCAGTAGACTATGAGATTTGACAGACCAAATTTATCCCAGGAGTAATTCAAAGAAGGTGGAGGAGTTACACTGAAGCCATGGCCCACTGTGCTCCTCTCCGTGAAACTTCTGCTTGAAAATATTAGTTATTTGCACACTGAAGTCTGGGCTACTAAACAGTAATTAGACAGCAACATGGGAAAGAATTACCTGATTAATTAGTGAGATGATTAATTAGTATGCTGCCAAGATACGATTATCCTGGAACCAGGGAACACACCATACTTTTTCTTTGCTCCTTATGAGATGACGATGGCAACATAAAGCACTTCTGCCATAAATCTCTAAATGAACATCACAAGAGCACAGGCAGCAGCACCCAGTACCCAGGGCTTTAATGAAGGCAGGAATATGCAGGACAGACTGACACAGCTCAGTCCTGCCACAGTAGGTCACACACAGACAAGGAAACAGCTTCACAAAGACACCTGCAACACCCCTCAAACACACTAAATGCACCACTCCTGACACCAAGTGTGCAGCCTTACAGCAGGAGAGAAGCAATTTCTGTAGGCATCACACTTCAAGACCATCAGTTCCAAATTTCAGCAAATTTTGCAAATTGCAAATTTTCTTCAGCCTTGTAAATTTTATAAATGCCTATAGGGACTGGAGGATAAACAGCACAAGCACCTGTGGCTCCTGAGACACCAGGAAAGGCAGGAAGGCTGATGTGATAGGGTAAAGTAAGATTTCCAAAACTGGCTGCTTCCAGCAAAACAGCCTGACCTGATCAGTTGAACATGCCTTTTGTACAAGGGTGCAGCAAAGTTATAATGCCACCCTTGTGCAGTTTTCTAAAGTAGATTTGACACCTACCAATCTCCCTAGCCCAGCAGCTCCCTAAACTAGTGCAGGTAAGCAAGACAGGCATGTGCCTTCAGCACCACCAGAGCTTTGATCCTTCCCCTGGCTGAGCAAGGCAGCCCTGCTTTGCTCTGCCTTCCATTTGGGCAGGCTCTGAAGACAGAGGAACAAGGAAAAGCACTCTGGAAAATTATTAGCCTTTGAAATTCAGTATCAAATTCCACGTACACGCACAGAAGTACTGCTCTTATAGATGCTCAGGTAGAAAAGCTGGCCCAGCAGACAGGGCACCAGCTAATACCCAGGTACCTGTTCCCACTCGATGATGGACAACTTTTGTGACCTCAGTGGTATGCAGGCACCTGGCTTATCTGGAAACCAATCTGACTCTGCTACTAACCTGGGCCTTATCCCTGAACAGCTCAATTTATCTTCAGACTTGGATGAATAATGATTTTCTAGCTCCCAGAGAAGCTGCAACAGGAATTCATTAGAGCCTGTGAAGCACTTTGATAGTATAATAATGGAATAAGTATTGTAAATAGTTTTTTATGCTAATTCCTTCATCTACATAACTCTGGCCTCAGCCTCCAGGAATTTAACTGATACTGGGTGTGTGGAATAAATCTCTCAGAAGCTACAAGCCTCTGTACCAAGCTTGCAGATCATTCTCACATCTCTCCACCCGTGTAGGGCCATCCCACACTTGTCCCTGCAGGACAGGGGAAAGCAGCTGCAGTGAGATGATAGTGAGTGATAGCCCCAGTGCAGTGGGAATTGTGCTGCTTCCCACAGCTTCAGCACCAGCCTTAGGGGGAGACAAGAAGGAGACCAACCCCATTAAAATCCCCTAGTGACTATGCCCACCCAGCTCTCTGGGATGGACTTGTGTGGGCAGCTTTCCCTGGCTGGTCCATTGTTCCAGCTGGGGTCTTCCCACTCCTCTAAATAAATGCCATTAGCACTTCTCACATTCCAACCCTCCTGCTGGGCCAGCTCCTGGCAAATCCCTAATTCCAGATAAACCAAAGCAGGAAGGCCCTTCAGAAGCATCAGGAATAAAGTCCCTGTGCATCCTGGTGACACAAGGCCTCCCAGCCACCACCCCCCTGGGAACCCTCAGCACTGCAACCAGGGTGCTGAGCACACTGTGCTGAACTTTGCCTCTGTGTCACCCCTTAGCTAGACAGCTCCCAATTAACAACCTTGTGTGGGCCCAACCAACTCCAGACAATATTTTCAAATGTGACCACTGTGAAAGGAAAAAAAAAATAGGTCAAGGGGATTATGCAGGGTGACTAATGATTGCTGCATGCTGGGCTGAGATGTGAAGTCTGGCTGTGTTTTCAAAGGTGCATAATAATATGTCCTTGTCTGACCTGTGGTGCTGTTGACACTTTTTCTGAGTTGATGCCTTCTCACAAATCCCCATTAGGCTGGAAGCTTGAACGCCCACCGTGAATGGGAGCCGAGTGGAAGGGCTATCAAACTTTGCAGAACTCCCACTAAAGTTTCATTTCATTTCTTAAAAGCCAGGCAGCAGAGGCAATTATTTAACTTAGTCAAGCCCTTTTGGAGTTATTTGCTGCGGGATGTGGCTCCTGTTCTCAGAGTTGGGGCAGGACACAATTCCATGACAGTTCTCTGGAGTTGAACAAAAGATTAAGAGGAGGGGCTCTACTCTGCTCAGTAGAGCTGGCAACTACGGCCAGGTGAATGTGCCCTGCCAGCCAGCTTGCCATCCACCCAGTCAGAACTTACAGTTTTATCCTTATTTTACTGGTAGAGAGGACAGCATCGTATATGGAGGGCATGGTTCAGCTGCCCTTCCCAAAAATCACAGGAGGTTTGTAGCAATAGGAAAATGAATTCAGCTGTTTTCTCTCTTGGTCCTGTGTTTAGCATTAGAGTCCCTCCAAATACACCTTTAATTAACAGGGAAGTCAGAGTTCATTTTTCTTGGCTGACAAATGTTCATTAGCCAAGTATTTGTATCAACTTCTTAATCCTGGTCACAGAATTATGCCCCTTTCTAGCTACAGAAATTGGAAGAAAAAGCAACTCAGCTATAGCTCAGCCAAACCTACAGTTCCCCGCAGGAACTCTGGGGCAACAAGTGCTGCAGCAGCCTGAGAGAATGACAGAAAGCAGCCTTTTGTTTCTATTATGGTCCCTTCACAGACACTGAGACTATAAATATCACCAGAGTGAAATTTCCTCGACAAACACAAACCTACCAGGAAAAACATAACCTCTGGTTCAGCTCCACTGTGAAGAGGAACTGGGAGACATTTGGTGTCAGACAGCGAGGCCTTGCACATGGGCTGTTGGCAGCCTGGAAGAGCAGGCTGTGATGAGCCAGACTGGCTGATGCTGGGCTGAGCCTGGTGCAGATCTACTCTAGGAGGCAAGAACCTTCAATTCATACAGCATTTATTTCAGGATGCCTCGGGGAAAACTCTCAGCTTCAGCTGAAAGGTACAGCTGCCCAAAAAAGCTCATGAGTGTGGGCAAGGCTGTAACAATATTAGCACCATCCAGACCTTTCAGATTGATTTGCACCTTTTGGGTAATGTTTGCATTTCTACAAGGCATGAGGATGGGCAGCAACTAGGTACATCCCCTAGCTGCCTTTAGATAGACCAGTTTTAATTCCCAGGTGAGTCTACACTGGCCAAAGGACAGAAATTCCTTGCTATAGCAGGAGCAGAGCTCTGTGACTGAGCAGGTATGGCCCAGGCAAGGCCTTTCATTGGCTTGGCAGTGAGACAAGCAGAAACATTTAAGTGCAGTTTCATAACACAGTGGAAAGAGAAAGGTGGTGATTTACTCTGCCACTTGACTGACATCTTCCCAGGTGACAAACCTGTGGCAGCTCCCACAGCCAGATAACCCTGCTAAGTGTGATTCACAGTGGGATGGTTGTTGATCCTTGTGCTGAACAGTTCAGAGGAAAACAAATATCTGTGAAAGGCAATATTTATCTATTAGTCTCATAAAATACTCTGCATTACTGATTTCCATAAAAATCAGATCTCAGAGGTGCAGTGAAATACTGACTTCATTCATTATTCAGGTCTCCTCACTTTTTCACAGTAATAACTAGTCTGTGAAATGTTCTGAGGAGTGACAAGCCATTTCAAATTCTGAAACTCTGAAAACGCAAAGAGAACCCTGTGGAAGGTGAAGCTGTAAGAGCTGGAAGGAGGGATACATATGGGTAAAGCTCCTACTGTAACAGTCTCAAAAGAAACCCTTTCCCTGAGAAAGCCTTTCCCCCAAACAATCTGTGGAGTGACCAGAGACTGATGTCCAAAGGTAACAAACGAGCAGGATTCACACCAGGGCTGTCTCCTCACCGACTCTCAGGCTCCACGGCTCAGGACAAATCCAAACCTCTTGCAAAGTCAAACAGTTTGTTATCACAGTCTTATTTGCACAGGCTGACACAAGCTCCAAGGAATCACCCTTTTTGATAGGCCTTTTCTACTTTGTGCACTCCCTTTCCAAACCCTTCCTAGCCCTGGTGGTTCAGAGCCACCAGATTCACACTGCCAGCCCAAAACACTCATCAGCATTTGCGTCAGCTCTGTATCAACACTGCCACGGTTATATTATTATTCCAACTTAAACTTCCTAGCAGCTTATCATAGCTGAGCTCCAAAACAAGCCCAGGATCCAGGGTACACATCCACCCAAACAGGCTGCTCTGTCTCAGGCCTGCTCCCCAGCTGATGCTGCAGTCAGCTGGGCGTTTACAGCAACAGCCTGGGTAAAAAGGTGTGCCAAACAGCAAGTCTGGCAAATTAAATCCTAATTAACGAGGCCTCTCAGGGGCCTAGTTAATCTTGCCTAGATTTCTGTAAACTTGGAAAATGTAACAATTGACAGTTTCTTTCCTATTCCTGCTCTGTAGCTGTTGGAGCAAGGACAGTTTCACTCCACTTTAGCCAGTGCCAAAAGTGGTTTAGGTCCTGCAAGGAAAGAAATGATCTCCCTGTTCCACTGAGCTCAGGATGAACCTCAGCAGCCTCTTGCTGGCACATAATCGCTCAACAGAAGCTGCATTTCTCAGCATCCCCATCCTAGACAGGGCCTCTGTGTCCCTGACTGAAAGAAGGTCAAATAGCCCATATCTCTTCTTAATTTTTAATCGCAATTTCATGCTGTTATTTCAGCTGCTGGAGGCACTGTGGCACAAATCCCCCAGGAGTAATTCCTAGATACTCTCTTGTAGGCTGGCCTACTTTTTCTTCCTGTTCAGTCACAAATTGCTTCTCTGAGCCCAGATGTGTGATAGTGATGGCAAAGCCTGCCTGCACCCAAAGACATTCAACATTGCAGCATAAAAAATAATAATAAAAAAAATCACCTTTTGATTCTTCTCCAGTTTCTAAAAAGAGACAGGATACTTAAGATCTCATTTTAGCTCTATGAGCCCAGCTGAGTACAATAGTTTAATTTTAAACAGTTCTGTTGCCTCTTGATGCAGGGCATTGCCATGGTCCCCCCGTGGCACTTCTGTGACACTTTGCTGTGGCAGTCCCACAGTGGGACCAGGTCACAGCCCTGCCAGGAAAATCTGGGGGGACACCTGAGCAAGCAGGACAAAGGCCACATGCTTCTGTAGGGACTTAGGATGTGGCAAGAGCTGGGACTGACACGAAAGACAAAGGACATAGGAAAGGTGTCCTGGAGCCTTCAAAACTGGCAAAAGAATTGGGCAATTTCATGAACTGTCTGGGTCACTTTGGTGGCAATTCTTGAGGCTACTGAAATCATGTATTTGAACCCTGAAATAAAGTCTCAGCCCAGCAACAGCTGTGTGACAGAAATGACTCCTGTAAGATTTCACCTAGGGAAGAATGTTTTTATTTTAGTGGGAAAATTTCTAGCAGTATGTGCAGCTATTGTTTTGAAAAATGAAAGCTGCTACCTTCAAAAAATGACAGTGCTCTCAGGTTCGACAGAGAAGTTAAAAGGCAGAAAAGAAGCAGTCAGATCCTTTTTGTTTGCTTGTGCAATGAGGGATTTTGCTGGTTTAATCAGCTAGAACAGCCCTCTGTGGCTGACTTGCTCTTTACAGCTTCATAATAACCTGGAATCTTGGTTTTATCAACCAGCTTTTACATGTTCACACAGAAATTTCTTCTTTTGAAAAAAAAAAAACAAAAACAACCCAATCAAACCCACAAAAAAAACCCCAACCAATTTAAACTGTTATTTACTAAAAAAACCCCAAACCTGTATTTCAATTTTACAGCCTTACCACTGTAAATATTCCAAGAAGAAAGATGATTGTGGATTGTCCCACAGTCTTCCATAAATGAAGCAGAAATTTCCCCAAGCAGCAAGGAGAAATGATACAAAGTAGAATAAGAAATTAAAAAAAAAATCAAGAAAGAAAGAGCCAGTGTCAATTTATGAACAGGAGGACAAAGATTTCCTTGTCACACAAGTGTCAAGAGACCCAGTGAATGCTGTGTCTCTGCCCTCATCCAGCTACTTTTATTACAGATATTTTGGTATTCCCCAAAGGTCGTGTATCAGTCAGGACTTGTTCACCACCCTCTGACTGAACAGTTGCATTTCTTTCATGGGAACACAGAGCAGGGCAAGTGCTGTCATAATATTTCTTTGCTTTTGTTGCTAAGAATGCTGTACTCAAAACTCACCACAAATTAAAGTGGACGGATTTTCAGTACATCGAACAAAAGGCAAAAGGCACTAAACCACAAAGCCATACTCACCTGAAGGATTAAATCAATAAGGATGTGACTTCCCCAATAAAAGAGAGCAACTTGTAGCTTTCAGTCATTTCACAGCTTCTACCTAAAGACTGTGCCACAGCCTAAATTGGTTTATGCAAGGATGGGAGGAATATTTTGCCATGGCAACTGACAATTTCAGAAAAAACACCCCCAAAACTGTGCTCTGTCAGAAAATCAGCAGATAAAAAGGTTGAAGATAATGCCTCAGAAAGAAAATTAAGGTTGAGACAGAAAATGTCTATTAAACAGTGGTTCTGCCACAGAGAGAGGTGACAGGCTTCAAAATGGTAAAGCTCTGAATGCTATACAAAGCTCTACCTGGGCCACAGAAAAGAAATACTCAAAAGAAAAAAGAGATATAGATAACAATAAGTGTACAGAAGTACTTTCCTGTGGATGCCTGGAAGGATGCTCCCATTGGAGGAGATTCATCTCTGTTGCCGAGTCACAGCTGTGACGTCTGAACCAGGCAGTCACACTTCCCTGGCTCAAACCCAGCCAAATTTAGCCCTAAGAAACAGCAAATTTTAACTCAGACAAGACCCTGTGGGGAGAAAACAATCTTTGGCCCCTCGCTGATTCTATTACAGGAGACAAGTGGTTCACCTGCAAGAGCAGGTGTTTAGAATTTAAACCAGCTAAGTGGCAGAATTTGGATAAAAACACTGTTCCAAATTCAGCCCAGATGCTGGATTCTCACAGGGCACTACCTGGATCAACACTCTGCACTGAGATTCTGCACTCTGAGGGCTGCAGCTTCCCTGCCAGGCCACCCCCAGCCCTGCTGGCCTCAGACACTGGGGCTGCTTTTTGGATGTTGTGCCAAGAACTGGGTGGGAAAAGATTTCTCCAGAAGCTCCGAGATCTCAGAGTATTTTCTTGGCCCAGCCCAGGATGAGAAAATAAAAAACCTCAGATTTCTCTCTAAAGAAAACCCAAAACACATTTTGAGAAAAAGAACTATTTTTGACCAGGCCAGAGTGTCTCATTTCTTTTGAGTTATTTTATGTGTGTTTTATACCACAACTGAGCAAAAATGAGTGAGGGAAAAATTAATTTCCACTTTAAAAATGTCAGTGTGTGATGTTCCACCAAACCAAAAATGCAAGCTGGTTTTAAAATAATCCTCAGTCTCTTTTATGGCTGTGTTTGGTGGAGTTGGTGTTTATTTTGTTGAAAGGTGCCTGCCTTGCCCCAAGTGCAGAACTGCTCATTCTCAACACCCCGGCTCTTCAGGGCAGCATTTCACAATCAGCCTGAGCAGCCAGAGAGGCAGGTTACTTTTATGCAGGTGTTTTGACCACGGACAGTTATTTTTGCATGTATGCACAAACATAAAAAATAAAATTCAGAATACTGCCAGGTGAAAGCAGGCAATTTCCATGTAAATGAATGCCAAATGGGGACACACTGTGCTCTTCATTGCTCTTGGTAATTGCTCACTGGGGGTTTCTCAGCAGTTGGAGTTAATGTTGCCTTTGGATGCTCAAAAAAAAAAAAAAAGGAAAAATGAATTGCTGAGAGTGTTGGCTGTAGAGGTTACAATAAAGCTTGTCACTGATGCAGACAGTGTACACTGCCTGTGTAAAATCCTGCTAGGAACAGGCACTTCTTTCTCTCTCTAACTGCAGCTAGCGTGTCTGTACTTTACCAAGCTTTTCTCCCACCTTACCCCTCCAGCGAGGATTCAGAGGATGAACTCAGAACAACCCCAGAGTTGATCTAACACCTGCCAGAGTCTAAGGAGTGTTTCTACCAATTTCAGCAGGGCTGGGATTGATCCCAAGGCTGGGCCTCCCCAAAGGCCATCTCTGGAGATGCTGAAGGTACTTGTTTCTCAGGGGATGCAGCAGAAGCGGAGGGGAAGGAGAATGTGGCAGATTTAGGAGCACAGGTATAACACAGCCTGTGGATGGACAGTGCCACGGTGGCAGCAGGACACAGGAGCCCCAGCAGCCTGGCAGGGGAGCATCTGCAGACATGCACGGTGTGATCCCAGGGGGCACAAACAGGGAGGGGAATCTTCACAGACACTGAGCATCTGCAGGGCTAAAAACACAGTGGGAGCCAGCAGTGACTGAGAGTGTGTGGGTGCTGCAGAAAACTGGAGGCTGACAAGAAACAGGGGGAAAAAGCTTCAGTTTGATTTAATACTGCTTGTCCTTACCACACAGACTGGCTTCTTCTCTTGGCCATTGGTTGGAAAGGTATTTCCACCTAAAGCACTTGTGTGATTTTTCTGTTAAGATAGGAGTGTCCCTGCTATTGCTGCCACAGAAGGTGGAAGGAAAGATGCTTTTCACATTAACAGATAGGCAACACTTGTGCTTGATGTCAGGAAAAAAACTATCAAGAAAACCCTTCTATCAAACGAGGTCAGTTATTATGCCAAAGAACACTGGCAACTCGATGGTCAAGGTGCAGTCATTGCTTCTAAACAAAGAATACATGAGATGAAAATTAAAAATATTCTGGGTACAGGCTTTCCTGCTACCTTCTTCCACAGCCTAGTGAAAAACCCATTTGTATCACAGTGTGTTCACAGTGCAGAAGATCCCCTCTGCCCTGACACAGGTGTCTGCAGATATCCCCAAGCAGCTAGTGGGGAAAACAACTTTTTTCAGAAGCTGGTGAGGGATTCCTAATTGCTACTGAAAATATTTTCAAAGCAGCAGATCAGCCAGCAGTCCCAGCTCCATCCCAGAGGCAAACACAATTTATTTGTCATGTTTCAACAATTTTTCTGCTGTTCATACAGTGTAATTAATCACTTGGCAGGCAGGGGAACACACAGAGGACTGAAAAGGCAGCTCATTCTTTGATATGCAGCGATCGTCCTGTACTTTGGTAAGAGACAAATTCACTTTTATTTACAGATGGGAACGGAAAAAAAAAAGGTACATGGCAACTCAATACAGCAGCAATTACTAAGAAATAAACAGCTTTGATTAAAAAAAGGACTCTGCCATTATTGCACCTTACAACTTGCTCTTCCACAGGGTTTGCATGTATGACTTTTGGCCATTGATTCCAGATGAAAAGGCAACAACTCACATGTAAAAATAATCTGTCCCTTCACAAGGAGCACTCAGAAGTGCCCTGCTAGCTGATGGTGAGAGGCTGTAAGATCTGTCACTCAACCCCTTCTTCTATCCTCTACTGGAGTGATGTAGATTCAGGCTCCCTTCAAATTTGAGCAGCCAAAATACACAATGTGAAGGGCTGACAAAGGAGCTGCTGTTCTGATTCTCATTTCCCTAAACTGAGGTGCTCAGACAGAAGAGCACCCAGACCCACACCACTGCTTCTCAGGGCCTGCAACACGAATCTTGGCCAGGGAGCTGCAAAAGCAGCCAGCCTAATTCCCTGTGCGTCCTGTGGCCAGTGCTCCCCGCTGGCTGGGTGCCCGGGAAGGCTCCGAGCCAGCCATTCGGAAATACGAGACACAGGCACCCGGCTTTGTTTGGGCTGGCTCAATCTGGGCCTGGGTTTTCACACACAGACTTCAGATGTGGACTTTGTGTTGGTTATCATCTCCAAAATGCTGTCCAAGGGCTCTGAAGTGCTACCAGATGCCCGCCACAAAGCAAACTGGACTAGGGAAACTTTTGTCTCCCTTCAGACTGGAGCCAAAACAAGAGTTGAGGCCATAGCAGCAAACACTGGGAAAGGAATTTGGGATGGACAAATTGGCTTCTAGCAAATTCTGAGTATTTCTGTTATCTCTCTAAAGGCTGTGAGAGGCAGAAATTATACCAATAAACAGTACTTGACTGAAGCAGTGCCTCAAATGGAGCACAGTTCAGACTTTAACCAGACTCAACTCACAGGTAGACAGAAAAGGTTTATTTGTAGGTCCCAAAGCTGAAGGACTCTAGAACTGCTGTCTCCTAACTGCAATCCCATCCTCTGAAGTTTCTTTGGACTAGCTCTCTCAGGTCCAAAGAGAAAACACACTCTGCAGCCTGAATCAATGCTGATGGAAGTCACTGGGACATCCTGTAGTAACCAAGTTATGCTCTTTATATTCTGCATATCACACCTTAACGATCTGGAGCTCAAAAGCAGAGCTCTCCATTTGCCTGTGGTATCACTCACACAGCCTCTCAGTAAAGGCCATTAAGAACCTTCCATGGAATGGCCTTTACATTTTGAATTGCATACACAATAGGATTTTTTTTCTGCCTTTTTTTTACTAAGTTTTCAGACATTAAAAGCTTGTTGGCTTTTGCTCTTTGTTTATATTGAAGAAAAACAGTAAAATCAGACCATTTAAAAAATATAAAATGCCCCAAGCTCCTGGTATCAGGGGGTTTTATATATCCCTTTAAATTAATTGCACTCGGTTGTAATTAAAAGCTGGAGGCTTGGCAGTTTCTTCTGCCCCATTTGACTCAACAAATGCAAACAGCTGGATCAGTTCAGCACCTCACAGTGGCTGCTGCCACTTCATCCCACATCTTGGAACTACCTTCAACTCTTCAGTTTGCTGCCTTTGGGCTTCAGAAAGCTACAATACAGGGAGGGGGCTCTTGGGAGGGGAAGAAAAAGTGAGAGCAGAGGACAGGGGAAAATAACTTGTGCCAAGGATAAATCTCCCCTTCCTTTCAAGTCATCGTGTGAATGCAGAGACAGCATAACAATCAACCAGCTCAGTACCTGCCTTTGTGTAAGCACAGCCCCTCGGGTGGAATAAAAAAGATGCATTCCCTTTTAAAATATCTATTGGTACCATCACAGCAGTTGTGTCCTTCTGCTGCCTGGGGATTTGAGTGCACCTGAGAATTAGAGAGATGTGCAAAGGGCGTACTGGGGTGAAAATCAGATTAGACAGGCTACCACCATTTATGCCAATGGGAGCTGCCCATAAACTCGATTACAGCAATGAGTGTGATTGAGGAATTCACACTCATTAAGGCCCGGGAGATGCAAGGACAGCTTTTTGTTTTCCCTATGTTCTTCCTTGGGAACGGGAAACGAAAGCCGTGAATGGTGAGAGCCTCAAATCCACCTGACCCTCAGTTCTGCTCTGCTTCATCAGCTTAAGAATTCAACTCCCTGCCACAGCGGAGGATCCTTAGGGCGGCAGCAGAGGCAGTTCAGCCTTTTCCCAGTCTTGAGCTGACATCTAGTGAACACTCTCCAAACTGCACCTGGAGATGGAACCAGCCGCTCCGGAGGGCAGTGGTGCAGAGGAGCGCTGGGATAAGCACGGGATGCACGACACCATTCCCTGTCCTCTGCCCACCACGACAGCTCACCTGGCCTGGGCAGGTGTGGAAGGACCTGGTTCTGCTCACACGCTGCACAAATCCCGCACTGGCTCCATTAAAGTGGGCAAACACTGCTGCAGGACCCCACTGCAGGGGTGCCACCCCCTTCAGGGACCATCCAGGGGGCTGGGGGACATCAGGAGTGACCAGCAAGGCTCCCAGCACAGCACTGCCAGATCAGCTCTTTCTGAACAGGGAGGGTCACCCCCTGTCCCCTCCCTCTCCCAGAGGCACAAATGGGGAACCCAGCAGCTGTTACCAGAATTAGCAACTGCAATTCCCACCCTCAGGCTCTCCTGGAGGATGGAGGGCAGAAGAGGTGCAGTTTGCAGAGTTTTGCCGTTTGTCTTCACGAGCTCTCATCAGCCCATCTTCCCGTGACAGCAGATGTGAAATCTCCAAGGAATACAGACCCAATTGTCACCTGCATTCAGTGTCAGAACCAGCCTGCAAGGTCTGCATAGCAATAGGGGAACACTGAGTGTGTGCAGAGCCCGTTTTCATTTTATAGCCTCCATCAGCTACTGCAAACCCAGCACTTTGGTTTATGGCATCTATTAAGGTAACCAAGCAACGGCATGTGGGTATCTGTGCCATCAGTTACAAAAACCAGGGCTTTAGAAACAAGCAGAGTGGTGATGGACACTGAGGTGCAGGAAATGTCTCTGTATTTTTTGTATGGACAGTGGAATCCGTTCTGTGTAACTGCAGGCAGTGGTGTAACATCAGCTCACCAGCACACTTATCACATCCTTCCTCAATACAGGAGAATTGTCCTCACACTTCACTACCTGTGAAGCAAAATGCTTTTCCTGTTGATTTCAGTATCATTTGCAGTCTATAACACCACTGACACATAATCCTTCTCTGAATGTACGACATCAACTGTACCTTTAGTCTTTACATGGGTGGAGGTGGTTAAAACAAAGTAAAGTGAAGGAGGGACAAAGAGATGCTAAAAGGAAAACTTAGCAGTGCTCTACTTCTTAGACTGCACAGACACTGGCAAATGAAGGATACAAATGAGAAACTTTAATGGTTTAAAAATATGCTACACCCACCAGCCAAAATACTATCAAAGGTTTCCAGTGGTGTATTGCTCCTGCTTCCCAACAGCTGTTGAGTCCCTGTTTATTATCTGCAGAAGGTCCCAGAGGACTTGTTCACCTACAAAGTTCGACTGATTTAATCAGATACAAATCAGTGTTTTCCACTTGTGAGGCACCAGTGAGCTTGCACAGGGATCTCCCTTCACAGCCAGGTGAATACTGAGGCTCGTAAGAGGAACACTACCTAAATGCTAAATACTTTCCTACCAGTTAACCCGTGTTAAATGCAGCTAAAACGGTATGGACGGCTTACAAACAGCCACGAACCTAGGAAGGAAGAGTTAATAGGGCAGGTAAAAGAACAACATTTACAATGATCCAACTACACATCACTCCAGAGGCCTCCTCAGCCCACTAAAATGAGACAGAATTAGTGCTTCTCTTACCTGGTAGTAGTAATCAACATATTCTGGCTGGTAGTGCTGGGGCTCAGAGTTTTCAGGAGATAAGACATCTTTTAGTAACTCTTCACAGCCTGGCAAAGAGAAACAAGAGGAAATCGTCAGGCCAAGAGTCTATCTTCCATTACATGGACAATGGAGTAAGAAACACTGATTTGTAGCCAATCTGTATGCACAAAACCTTGGAAGACAGCTTTGGGGATTTATTTAAATAGGTGTAACACAACTCTTCCTTCTGCCCAGCACACTTTCAACCTGTGGAACTTGGTGAGTGCAATTATCTCAGCATGGATACACTGGCCTGCAATGGAAGTGAAAGCTGAGCACTGCTTGGCTTGTGGGGTGCAAACTCACCTAACCAAACCCAGGCTCCGGAGTCAAACACTGGATTTGCAGGCTTGGCATAAGCTGGCAACTACTGCACATCAGTGTCAGTGGAGCTGCTTCTGATTTTCTGTGGTCAAAGTCACAAAGGGGCAATGCCTAAGTGTAACAAATCCCCCGTCAAAAAAGCTCTGTCAGAGTGTTTGGCAAGCACATATCTATGCACTGCAACCAGAGACTTTAAGCTTCTGTGTTTGCTTTTGTTAACAACCACATTAAGAGCTGGAAAAATCAATGGCTGTGTTTCCCTTGGTCCTTCTCTCATCTGAAAATCTGCGACAAATATAGAAACACTGAAATCACCAAATGCCTCGTTCCCCATTAATTACAGTGACTGCGCTTGGCAGGCTGAGCTGCAGAAGGCAGTAATGTCACACCAGGTTATTTTAGAGCACCCAGCTCACAGCCTTGGGCCCAGACTGTGTGAAAACTTCTCAGCAGGTGTTGTGCACTATCCTACTTGGAAGCTGCAATTGCCCAGCAGTTATTCCTCCCTTCCACCCCAGCACTAATGCAATATATTTGGCTGTGACATTACACAAGGATACCGCTCACAAAGCAGGGAGGAAAGAGGGTGATGGAAGGAAGTGTGAGCTGAACAGGTTTATACCATTAGCTGACCTTCTCTCCATATAAATGATTAAGATCTGTAGGGATGAAAACATGTTGTGGTTATGGAGAGGAGTCCCTTGCAAAAAAAAAAAAGGAGTACTTTAGAAATCAGAAAAAATGACCAGATGGAGGAAGCCTACTGGGGGGATCACTGTGTTGTCTCTGTCTGCCATAGACAGGCACATGTCAAGGCAGCACCTGCTGAATGAAAATATCATTAAAATCTCAGAAGTGTCACATGGACAAAGGCAGCAAGACTGTTATCCTTTTTCAGCTTCTGCAGCAAATTGAGAGTCTCAGGTGGTACTGAGCAGATAAATAAGGATAAATGAACCTTTAAATGCCCACTTTGCTGGAGAAATTAGTGGACAAGAATGTCTGGTAGGGTCACTTCCTAATGAGGAGTTTATCTGCTAAATTAGTGTGTCACAGTCCAGACAGAAAACAAGAACAATCAAGGTTTACTCTGCCAAATCTCAATATGGAAATAGGAAGGTACTGGACAAAGATTTGTTCTTTGCTAGCAGAACCACTCCGGAGCAGATCCCTGTGTGCTGAGGTCTGCAGAACTGCCGTGGTGGTTATTTCAAACTGTGCAGCAGTGTGCACCCAAGGCTAGAATCTGTCCAAAAATAACCCATTGCAATGAAGCAAAGGAATAATTCCTGGCTACTTCAAGGACCTCTTGCACTAGAGCTGTCCTATTATTGCTATAAATTCATTTTCCTGGAAAAGGTAGAACTGAAAGCCGCTTACATGGCTGATTAGAGATATTTCATTTGGATGTCTACCTGTATCATAAGATATTAATGTGCTCAATGTTCTCTCTCCTTTGCTGCACTTGGGAAAATTTCATCTACATTTCTGGGCAGCACTTGGCAAGAAGACTTCGCTGCACTGCAATAAGAGTGAGGCAGCAGACAGAGGAAAGAGTAACCCAGGAACAGCTCCAGGTCCTCGTGCACCCATTGCTGCAGCTCCACTGAAGGGTGCCCTTTATGGAGAAACACCCTGTGAAAGGCTGTGCTCGAGGTAAATCACTGTGACACAGACTGGCAGCAAGCTTGTGTCTGGAGAAAGGACTAAATAATCAGATCACAAAATGAGAGTGGCCAGAGGCTGCTGAATTTTCTTCCCTGGCTAAAGACACCTGATGAGCCAGCACAGACGCAGCTTCTCTGTCCACTCAAGAGACTCTTAAAAACGTGGATGTTTACGAGTCCTAGTTTAACAAAGCACTGAGTCACTCTCAAGTCTGGTCTGTCAAAATTAGCTGAGTTTAAAAATATTTATCCTAATAGTTCAAATACAAAAACAAACACAATTCATTTGGCCAGAACAGGGTCGTCTTTAGTCCTAAGCAAAGATGATGAAAGTCATTTACAAGTCACTGAGGGGAAAGACCTTTAACTTTTAACTTTTCCAGTTCACTCAGGTTACTAGACATGATATCCCTTAGGAAATTATTTTACAAATTTACAATCAGTTTAATTTTAAAAATGGTTTTCACACCCTAACAAACATTTAATTTGCAAACAGATATTCTGGCCACAAATAAACTCCATTTTAGCAAAGCTGTTTCCTAAAAATTCTCCAAGAAGGAGATTTAACCCATAACACATCAGACAATTTGCACAGGCAATTAAGCAATTTTAATACTATAGGAAATCAAATCTGGTTACCTAATTGAATGTAGTTGGTTTCTGGCATTTTTCCTAACAGCAACAGCTTTTTACTTTATCTGCCCTTGAATCTTTATGGTGTATCATTAATGGTTTCAGGGTGGATTTAGTGAAATTTAGTTAAGTCTTAGAAAACTCTCAAGTACTTTTAGCAGTAAGCAACTTCAGTTCATTGAGCAGCTACAGGAGAATTAATTCCAGGAGAGCTCAGCTCTTCCAGTCACTGACAGTCCCTGTCCCTGGAGCCACCCCAAGCACCAGTGCTGTCAGTGAGTTTTCTTACCAGAACAGATAGATCCACCCAGTTACACAGACAGACCATCCCCAGTTACAGCCCCACTGGAGTTTGAGATCTACAGCTACAATGGGTTCATGTGGGCTTTGGGCTTTTCTGATGTGCTCTACTGAAATTCCCATGCTGGTGCAGCTGTCCTGGTCCTAGATATTACAGGAAAATAAACTTCCTTTTACATGACTGCAACATACCCATCTCTTGCTCCAAGCTGGATATTCAGGGCAAAGCTGGTACAACACTTTTCTCAGCTATGGGACTGCAAATTAGATTTTATAATTAGTTGAAGGAGATGGCCAAAACTTGGCACTGGTTTTGTGAGAAATATGTTTGCTTGGAGCATCTGAATGAAACCATAAAAGCTATTAAGAAAAAAAATAATCTCCAGTGCGACAGAAGGTCAGAAATAGTCTGCTTTAGAAAACTTTGTTTTGAAAAAAACCCATCAAATTTCATACTGTATTACTTTCATATTATTTCACAGTCCAAATAACCTGTCATAGTCTGAGCTAGCAGAACAGCCAACATCCCTTTTGGAATATTTTGAAACTTTGGGCAAATCTGTATTCTTGGAATTTTCCTTAAAAAATGCTAGGAACTCACAGAGAAAGATACCTACTTTTTAACTTTTAGCTGCTTATATATAGCTGCTTCTAGAAGCTTTCCAACCAACTGCAGTAATTGGATGCCTCAGGATCTAGGGAAGCACAGAGATGGATTTTTGAAGGCACATAATGGTCTGTGTTACTATTTTGAAGATTCAAAGGTTGCTATTGCTGCAGGTGGGGAAGTGTATAAATTCACAGCTGTGCTTCTTCCACACTGTTAATGAATATGAAGGAGCTCCTACAACTCTCCATTTTCAAATTTCATAACAGAACACAACTCAAAAGTCCTTAAAATTTCTACAAGATGAGGGAAAGACTCCCTTGCTCCAGGAGAACAACAGGCTGTATGATTTCATCTGAAAAAACAGTGACTCTGCTAAAGCACACAGATTCACAAATGCATAAATGCTCTGTGCTGAAGTGACTCAGTCTCTCCCATTACAAAAGCCATGACCCTCCAAGGACTACACAGCAGTCAGCACTGTTTTCATGGTTAAAATAAGCTATAAAGTCAGAACACATCTGCCTTTGTATTTTAATTCTGTATTAATCTGTGTTCATACAGTACCCTCTCATCTCTGTGAGCTGTAACACCGAGGGCAGTAGGGGGAGCTCCCCATTTATTTGTCAGGGTTTGGGTACTTTTAACCAGAATATCAAAGCAAAGAGACAATTGGAAAGACAATAGAAACCTTAAAATACAAGGAACAGGTCAGACTCATTTAGAGCCTGGTCCTGCAAACATATCTGACTGTGGGACCCACCAGCCTGCAGAGCACAGGGAATGAACAGCTCCACTCAAGCCTTCAAGTATTACAAGTGGCAGAAAATATTTACTGGATCAGTACAACACAAATTCAGAACAGCAAAAACAGCCATTGGCTGTGCTGAGCAAACAGTAATGGTTCCCATGCTGACCCTGCTGAAATTAATGGGAATTCAGCCCTTGAGTGATATTCTGGCTGCTCTTGGTGTCTCTGAGCACTGCCACAGAGCACTTAGGGAAGAGGCTACAGGTGTTATTTCATGGCAATTGCTCTACAGGCAGAGAGTTATTAAAGCCCTGCAGGCAGCAGATACAGAGGGCAGCTTCAGCACAAGTAAAACCTTCATGGCTCTCTGACATTCCAATGCAATTGCTGCAAAGCTTTAAATTCAATGGCAAGCCTATCTCTGGCTCTGGCAGATCCTAATTGCCCGGGGAAAGCAGCCTAGACAGCAGGAACTCAGCCCAGATGCTGAGGCAAAGTCCTTTAATCCACAAAAGACCAGCAGGAGACGCAAAGCTTTCCATAAATAGCAAGCACCATACCTGTCCAGTATTCCACCCCAGAGCCACAGCGGGAATGAGCTCCTCCAACACACCTCTGCTCTCTAGAGTATTTACCTGCACTTGAACAAATCCCCTCCACCACTGCCCTACTGCCCTACTGCCCAAGGTCCTACTGTCGGTGAGATTGCTCATCCTTAATGAACTGCTCATCCTTAATGAACTGTTCTCCACCTGACAGTGCCAGCAGCTGCTGCAGGGGTATATGACCCACATGCCATGAGCTTTATCCAGCTCTGAAGCTGGAGGAGGAGACAAGGCCTGATGTCCATTTGTACAGGTACACAACACTTCTCATTTGTACCATGCAAGAGTAAACAATGCTCTGGTTTATGGAGGAGAGAGGCCAAGCTGCACATTTCAGATGCACAGGTAAGAGTTTCTCTATCAACCAGTTACAGAGCATTAAACTTTTAGATGTTTGGGATTTTTTCAAGTTCCAACTTTTAGCTTTTAACTGAAATCCAACCCTGGATATGAAATGCTCAAATCAACATCATCAGAGGCCAACTCTGATTTGAATCTGTCGCTCTTAGATGTCTCAAACCTCATGATTTAAACAAATTCAAGGCACTGAACCACCAAAAACCTTGGCACTGTATCATGTCTGTGCAGCAAACAATTTCATCACCATGCTATGAAGGCAAGCATCTATAAGACAAATTAATTTGAAGTCTCATAAATAAGAAATGTAGTAAGGCATTAGGACTGTAAAGCTTGAATTTAAACATTTGGCTTCCAGTGCTAAGAATAGCACAACTTCATACTCTGTTACTGAAAACCCCACTGGATTTATAGTAGCATCTCATTTTGCTCTATTAATCTGACTGCCCCAAGCAATTGTAATAGGCTGGGATGTCAAAGAATCATATTTATAATCTGTAGCTGCCAAGACAAATTGCTTTTGTTTGATAATAAGCCTACTACTCCCTTTGGGATGTGGCTGCACTAAAACAACATGGTGGAGGCTTTCCATTCTGAAAGGCAGACATGCCCTTTCTGAACTGTAACATAACCAATTTCATTTTTAAGGAAAATATGGCAGGTAGCCAAAGATTAATAAAATTTCCATGCTGTGAGGTGAGCAATAGAAGCAGCTTTTCTAAAGAGACGCTGTGAAAACATGCAGCACAGTGTCTTATCAGAAATAGATACAGCTGCTGCTGCTTGGATGATAAACACTTAGCACTGAGTCTGTGGAAGTGTTGAGATGCTAATGATGTGCTAAGGGAGCTCGAGGTGATGCTGCAGAACTGGGTGATTTCTCTGCATCTGTTCACAGATACATCCCAACAAGCACCATACAAACGATTTGGATCCTACATGCTCCACACCTGGGCTTTAAGCTGTTCATAAACCTGGAGTGCAAGGTACTCCAGACAGTTTGATCTGGTCACGTCTTTGCAGGATTAAACCTCAGGATATGAACACAAGAATCAGTTCCCACAAGGTGAGCAAGGATGAAAACCCCCAAGGCCTCATGACTCTTGTAACTCAGTATTCTCAGCTGTCCCCACAGTAAAGGGGATGCAGCTGCCCACTCCATCACCAAGGGTACATGGACAAGGGCACAGCTACCACAGAAGAGATGTTCTGGGCCATTTCTATCCCTTCCTGATCATATTTTGTGCATTTGTGCAATCTTTGGACTGTGAGTTACAGAAGACACCAGATGATTTACAGAGCTTGTGTTAAACTAGGACTCAGTTTGCTACAGCATTTTCTGCTCAAAAATTTTCTGCTCTACAAAAACCTCCAGCAGAGACTTCAGGGTCTGTGCACAGATATAGCAACTTTCCTCCTGGGCTTTCTCTAGCCTGTCACCTTGGATAGTGTCTCCAAGAACATAGATGAGAGTAGCTTCTCACTGTAATTTTACCTAATTATACACTGTCTTTGGCTGCCATAACCTTTAATTAAAAGTACTGTGGTTTTACGTTTTTGCATCGTTATTGTTTCATAATAATCTCATCATAACAGACTCTCCAGAGGCTTCTCCTGGAACCACACCATGGTCACTGTGACATCCACCCTGTCCCTGAAGCCTCTGGGCTGTGACATCATCCAACACTTTACAAAGGACTCGCCACGTGTCCAGAAAAGGACAGGATGGGTTATTTCTCTATGGAAAATTAGAAAAGCAATCAGCAGCAAATCAGCTGAAGTGCCTCCTCACTGGTTTTTTGCTGCCTTTAGGCTAAGCTCTAAAGCATAACCATGTCTGTGTCTTCTGTCAAGGACTGTTTCCTTGGAAAGGAGGTGGTTGGATCTACCTGATCTCAATCTTCAGGGTTTGCATGGCCAACCTATAATTAACTCACTTCCTTCCAATACATGACCCCAAGTACCCAGACAACATGAATTAATTATACCTTGCAGATACCTCAAGAGGAATATAATAATCTTAAATTTCCTAGTAGAGAACCAGAAGCCCAAGGGCTCCCTAACTCTGTGAGGTAAATCAGCAGCAGAGCAAGATCTGAATCTGGAAGTATCAAACCTGGGCCCTGCCTGTTAAGCACAAAGCTCCTGTTTCTTCTGCTATATTTGTCTTTAAACCACAACACATTTATTCTGACAAAAATTAGCAGTAAACCAATGCCCAAGCACCTATGGATGCATTGCTCACCATTAATACATGAGATGCACAAAAAGGGAAAATATCCTGGCTCTGTTCCCAGTAGAATTTCTCTACTGTCACTACAAATAACCACAGTTAAAAGAGAGGATGTCTTTGATCATTACATTTTCTGCAACCAGAGAAACATTAGTGGAACTGAACAGGATTATTTTTAAGAAATATGCACATACCTTTGATAGCAAAAACTCCGTGACAGAAGTCCTTAAAATTGATTCTTCCCAAATCATTCGGGTCCAAGTACTTTGCCAGTCTTTCCACCTAAAATAAAAGATGATAAAATGTGTGTTGAGCTTGGTGTATCATCTGTTGCTCTGATACAGTCTGTATCTTCTACAGAAGACTGCAAGTTGAAGAATACCCACACTGTTCACCTGAACCAACCAATAAATGCTTCTGCAAGGAGAAATCATGTCTGGCCTGATTTGATCTGTCCTGTATGACATTGGTGCTGAGTAAGGCTTGTGCTCTGACCAAAACTTCAGCTGGGACACATCAATCCTATCCTACAGGGATCTCAAGAGCTTAATAAGGGGTGAATCTGTGACTTCTCCTCTCACCATAGAGCAGGGTGCTAACAGAATCTCCTTCTCTGGAAGCTCTTGGCATGCATTCAGCTCAGAAGAACTTAAAACCTTAGTGATTCTCCACCCCTCTTATCACAAGTTCTCAGCAAAGGAGAAAGGACAGACAAAGATGTGCACAGCAACCACTGGAGTCTCATTCTCTGAATAATCTAGATTATAGGAGAGAAAACCCATTGGACACTTGGAATGAAACCAAACTTCCTTGACACAGCAGAGAATATAGGAAAATTAACAGTAGGAAAATATATTCATGTGATGAGACAAGAGAATGGTTGTGTCCAGTACACTGTGCAAACAATCAGAGTACTTACTCCTTATAACCTCAGCTTCACATTTTAGCCTTTCTGATCATTATTCCAGTAGAAGGAGATCATAATTTAAACACAGCCAACAAATTAGCACCTGCCCCCAAAACAGGCTGGCAATTTTTCAGGAGGGTTTTGGGATAGAGGAAGAAAGGCAGCCTAGACTGGAGAGGCTCTTGTACTGTCTAGAAAAAAAGGAAAGGAGGAACAAGTAGCTGAAAAGAATAAAGTAGAGGCAGAACAGCCCAGGGAGTTGAGTGCACATCTGGACACACAGCTGGCTGTTCTTTCTGACAACCATGCTGCTGGAGCTGTGTACATCCCCTTGTGTGCCTGTGTCTTTGCCTGTAGCACCTTGCAGGGACTCTCACTGAGGAAGAGGAAATGTCCTGCTGCTCACAAGAGCTCAAAGCCAGCTCCACACAACCCTGCCCTTGGCCTGGGCCCTCCAGACACCCCGGAGAATGAAGAAGCTGAGTGCAGGGACAGCAGGCGTGGAGGATGCCACAGAATCCTGCAGCAGCACAAATCTGTGTGAGCTCAGATATGTCAGTCTGAGCAGCAACAAAAGCCCAGCTGGAAAGATGCAGCAAATGAATCCAGATGACCCAGTTTCTCAATTTTCTGCTGTGTTTTTTTCCCACGTGCTAGCAAAACCCCAGCAGTTTCCCACAGCCCTGCAGATAATGCACTAATGTGTGCGCATGACGCTTCTCCCTACAGGCACTTCTCAGTGCCTACAAATTCCTGCTGTACCAAGAACTGCCAGGATAAGCCAAAGGGCTCATTTAGAACAAGCAAATCTGGATGAAAAAAAATGACAAAATTTTTACTCATATGAAAAATTGAGAATGAGAAAGCATTATTTGATCCTTAAATTGAATTTTTTCCCCTCTATGTTTCTTAGGGAAAATAAAAAAATCAGCTCATGCAGGCAGGGGAAATAAGGAGCTATATGATGAGTTCAGATCCCATGACAAGTTAGACATTTTCTTAAAACTTTCATATTCCAGAAGGCTTCCACAGCTCCAGTCCTGCCAGCTGGGCAGCGGAGCCCAGATGTCAACTATGGTGTGACTCATGATCAAATTCCCACCCTGCCATCAGCAGGAATTACTGTAACCCCACGAATTTAGAGCAGCAGAACACACATCTGTGTTTCCAAAAGAAAAAAAGAAAAAAAGCTGCTTCACCAGAAAGCACAGTGCGTGGTTAATGCACACCAGACTAGCTGAAAATCCTGACTGAAACCAATTAAGTAGAGACACGCTTGATACAGAAGATCTGGGTCGGTGTTATCCCTGTCACCTGCATGAACAATTGTGTTGTAGGTTTTAATGCACAGATTCCTGCAGCCAGCTGGGAAGCCTCTAGTCTACTTAATATTGTGCTACAACACAATGGTGTTCATCCCAGTGAATCTGGCACTTTAAGTTTATTTCTCAAAGTTGATCCAATGATTTTAGTCTACCAGTTGCTCAGACATATAAAATTACACTTTTAAAATCAAATTAAATGAGATGTTATGTGTCTGGGAGTGTGTATTATGGAGGAACAGATGACATTTAGGTCTAAGCAATGTCTTAACAGTAAATGAAATTATCACCTGAGCAAAGTGCTTGAGTGTCCAGTTTACCCTAAATCTAATTTGCAGGTTTGCAATTGGATATTACAATGCAAATAACTGACATCAGTGCAGGAGATGATGAAGCATTTACAGAACAGCCTGATGGAATTAATGCCAGCAGTGCTCACATCTTCAGCCAGGAATAAACACAGCTCCCAGCACAGGTCAGAGGATAAAAGGATTTCAATCAACAGGGCCTACATTTGCATGGATACTTGCATAGGGTTTGTGCATTAATATACACACATATTTGGTACCTAAATCCTACATATTTGCACAGTTTTCAAGAGCATGCACTTGATCATTTTTACTAGTAGCTTTCTGGAATAAAGCAAGAAGCTCTTTCTGTTTAATTCCAGACTGAAAGCATTGCTTAAAGTTAAATTTCAAATAAACTTCAGCTACCCCTAAATATTCTCTGGTTTCCAGACTGTATAAACCACCCTTCTGCTTCACTCTTTAAAGAAATAAAGTCCTCTCCTCAAATAACTCATTTTTCCCTGGGAAACAAGTGGAGAAAACCAAGCCTCTGTCCCTATTGTTTAACTCACCGGAATGGGTGATTACCCTTCAATGCAAACTCCTTTCTCCACTGCAGTAACTGCTCCCTTCAGCCGAGGTGTTTGCCTCCCGTGCCTTGGCTTTCCCAGCCATCCTGACTGCCCTGCAAAGGGGGTTTGCCCATGCTGCTTTCTGACACACAAGAAGAGGCTGGAAACAATTGAAAAAGCAGAATGGAAAGGATGTGTGTAGTAGAGGGAGTGGAGGAAGGGGAGTAAAGAGGACAAACCGCTGACAGACCTCAGAAGAGATTTATTGAACCTGATCTTTTCTTGTAAGTGAGTTCAATACAGAGGCACCTGTACTGAATAGCCAAGGAAGCCTCTCCAGACCTCTGGCTAGCTCTTGTACTGAAGCTGCCAAGACAGCATCAGTACTTTTTCCAGCAAAGATTTTCTGTCTGGAACTGAAGCCTGCTTCCATTTGCAGGGAAGAAGAAACTCAGACCTCTATTGACCTCACTTGATTTTCTTCAAAAAAGAAGAGATTTTGTTAACACAGAAAACATTTGTAATATTTAGAAGTAATTGAGTTCAGAGAGACCCCACACCAGCTCTATCCACTGAAATCTTGCAGCAGAATCCAAATCACAGCCAGAGGATGCCATCTGAAATAAACAACTTGTCTCAGCAGTTTGCCTTCATACTGCAGGAGTCTGTGAGCACGTCTCACCCTAAAGTGTGAGCAGGGAACACCTGGGAGCTGTGACAAAGGCAACAAAGGCACTGGCAGGAAAAGGTCAGGCTGTGCTGCGGCAGCGACATTTGGGCAGCATCTCCTGAGGCAGGAGCATTTGTGAGAAACCTCAAAAAAAAACCAGCAAAAGGAGATTAAACATGTAAATGCCTCAGGGTGGAATTTAAGAGCTTCCCACATGATTTATACAAGGAGCAGCAGAACTGCACTTGCCCTGGTTTCAACAGACTGGCCTTTCCCACATTTGGAAAGGGTGTAAGTTTGCACCTCGACTGCATGAAATGCTGCTCTGGCTGCAAGGTTGGGCAACGAGGCCACCCCGTGTGTGAGACCCTCCCCTGTCCTTTTCTCCTGGGTTCAGGTGTTCTCAGCACTCACATGGTCCCAGATGTTGGGGCTCTTCAGTCAGAAGGGCTGTCTTTTGATGAGCTGGGATTTATAGATGAAGGAGAAAGAAATGAGATTTCCCTGTGATACTGTGGCATTTCAGGGAAGGAACACAAGAAGAGGGAAATTATTTTACATTGCATTGGAGAAACTAGCACTCACACAGTTGTGGTACCCACTGTCATATGAGATGCTGAAAACACAGGTTGCAGAGAACTGACATACAATTAAAACATCTCATGCAACAAAAAAGAGCGTTTTCTTCTGTTTACTTTGGCAAAAGGGAGATCAAGTGATGATTTGGTATGAGGTGTAAAGACTTCTGCAAGCAGGGAACTGCAGGTTCAAAAAGACTGTAGCAGAGGAAAGACATAAGGAACCATTTATTTTGTCCCTCTTAATGAAACGTAGCAGCTGACAATAAGCAAGTGCCAGAATCACAAGACCAACCTCTCTCTACAGTCTTCCCCATCATCTGTGGATATGTGAGAACTGAGAACCTTTCATTTAGTTAGTTAAACAGCTGATTTAAACAGGATTCCATCTCCCTCCTTCCCTCTGACGCTGTGTTGCAAAACAAGACATTTGGCAGGGCCCACCAATCTTACAACAGTCTATGGGGAATCCCACACAGTCTGGAATACCATGGGAACAGAGAGCAAGGCTAAAAATATGCTGAGCCATCTGTTCACTCTACAGTGATTTTTTTTTGTGTTGTTCTGGAAACAAAGGGTTAATACATTGAACTGTTTTCCTGAACCACTGATTCACTCGCTAAAATAAGAGGGCTGTATTAACACCTTCTCCTCCACAGCTATCAGAATGGAAGGCAAGGCTGCCTGGGAAAAGGAGGCTGTCAGCAAAAGCTGTGAGAAGCTGAAACGAGGCACAGACCATTATCGTCCCCATTAGCATAAGCCAAATAAAGCAGAAAATAGTCAGATCACAAGAGACACATGAGGCAGTTGGTCATGTGGGTGCAGCATGTTTTCCTTTAAACAAGGAGCAGGAAAATGTTTGCATAACATCAGGCTCATCTGCAAGTGCTGCAGCATGGATTGATTTTCAGTGAAAATATTCTTCCTCTCTGCAGCTTGTGGTGTGTGTGATCGTTCTCATCAGTACATAAAGGGAACTTACACAGAAAAATGTTTTTCGTGGCTTTCAGTTGCAAGACATCAGCCAAACAGGATCTACTCCCAGAATAATTATCATTGAAAACCGGGGAGAGGGGTGGGGTCCACAGTGCCAGAAAACACTTTCTTGGTGCCTTCCTTTCTGACACATCTGTATTTTAATTGCGGTGTTATGGTTTGCAAAGAACAAACGAAATACCGAAGGCCAGCAGGAAGGAGCTGGAGAGGGTGGGGAGAGCAGAGCAAGTCAGGTAGGTTGGTACAGGAGCAGCTCTGACATCGGGGGGTCTCCAGGGACCACCAGTGAAAACAGACAAGCAAGAGCTTCAGAAAATTCACCAAACCAGAGGTGAGAGCCAGTGCTGCAATCCAGGCAGTGGCTCCAGACTGCACGGCTGACAGAAAACCAGAACAAGGCACTTTTGTGCCAGCCATACGATGGCACTTCACTCGCTCATCTCTGATTCACAGGTCAAAAGCACGGCTAAGTGCAACAGCACTCACAAGATTTTGTATCACCCAGTTTTGTCGGCAATTCCTCACAGGTTGGATTCCCAGCCTCGAAGTTGCAAAGCAAGTGTTACACTTCAGACAGCCACTTCTCTTGGCTGTGTGCTTTATTGTTAGATTCTCTCCTTAACCCACAAAGGTAAGCAAGCAACAATATGCAACCAGCACACAGCGCTGTATTCACACACAACATCTGCTTGCAGAAAGAATTTAGATTTTGGTCTGAGAGCCAGCCAGAGGCCTGCCCAGAGCAGCATAATTTGGGCATCATCAGGTCTCTCAGCCTGGTCTGAAATCAGTTTTGAACCCAGCTGTTAAAAGGGAATGTGGTTGGCTTTTGGCACGCTCACAGATACAGAGCGTGAAATGTAGGCCTTGAGATCTGATCTCAAATGAAAAAGCCTGAGCAGCAGTCTGGAAATTAAACTGAATGAAAGAAATTTCATGGCAAATTAATGCTTTGACACAAATCCTGGGAGGAAATGAGTATGGGATGAATCTAGCTCAGGGAGACACACATTAGTTAAACGACAAACATCAGGCAGAAAGGTATGATTAAAGGAACAATATTCCACTTAGCTGAAGGGAAGGATCTTAACCTTTAGAAAAGTGTGGCTGGGAGATAACGTCCTTCCCCGAGCACCAGAGAAGGAAATGAGCAGTAAGTGCCACTCATTACGGTGGGATAATTACCAAGTCAGGAATGAGGGTGACAGGTTTGAACAGCAGCTGACTGCTATGACGTTAAGGGAAGCAGGGATAAGCAGGCTGTGACTGCAGGGGATGAGCAGGAATCGGGACTGTCAGTGCTGAGAGGGGGTAGCAAGGAACCCCCAACCAACAGCAAAACTACCGGGGGCTGAGGGAAGGAGGAGCCCTTCCTGTCAGCTCACACAAGCAGCCAGATTCCTGACCAGAGAACTCACTTGGGTGTTCATCTCGAATTCCCCCTGTGCCTTGCTGCAGCTGCCAGCTCCAGGCAATGCGAGCCCAGCAGCCCCCTCAGACCTCAGTTCCCATGTCATGAGCAATGCCCCTATACAGAAATGTGTCACTCAAACTGGAGGGAAATTTGTGTAAAATCACACCTAGAAATCCACATTGCTCTTTGATCTACACCGGGGGAAAGACACTAGAAGGAATGATAATAACCAGCGTTTTTGTGTAGAAACAGACAGAAATACAAAGCCTGAATGCACAGAAATGGAATCCTCTTTACAGCTTTAGAAGCTGTACAAGGGTGCTTCATGTTCCACTGCCTACATCGTGCACCCTCATTAGCCATCACAGCCTGGTCAGCATTAGTACATCTAAAAGGTTACAGGCTGAATGGAAGGAAGATCCAAAATGCAATACAAAAATCCCCAAAAGAGATGAAGGCGCACAGCTACGATGGGATTGTACTTTTGTGTTTTAGCAGTGTGCTCAGTGAAACTGCTATCAATTAGTCTTGCTATTGTAAGAAACTCAGTGAGGGACTGGACCCATCCTCAGCTCACTGTACAAACTATTGGAAAGATAGTATATGACACAAAGGTAATTTTCTCAACTGACATGTCATTTCACCTTCTCTTCTTATCCAGAAACAGATGGACTGCAAAGTGTGCTGGGCCTGGGGACTAGGTAGGAAAAGGCAGATTTTGAAAAAGAGATTTGGGTAATGATGTGGTGACTTCCATCAGCTGGAAAATCACATCTCTGAGGCTCAGGTAAGCAGGTCACTGTTCCCAGTCCAGCTGTCACTCAGGATAATAGTCACTTGAGAGGCATTTCTGTCCACCTGTGTGTGGGACTGGATTGTTCATGCCTGTATGCACAGCACAGAGGTCCACAGGGCTGTTCCTGTTCTGTGAAACTGTTTCCTTCTAAAGCCCTTTAAGAAATTACTGTTTTGATCTTGCTCATTTCTACAGCTGTCTTTTCCAACTGCGTTTTAGTAGGGATGTAGCTTGCCTTTTCTGTCAACGTGTATATTTATCATCTCCCAGTGGTATATGCTGATTTATTTTTGATATCTGTTGATGCTTTGTGTATCAGTATGTGAATTCATTTTTTCCCACATTAAAATCAAACCAAACAGCCTGACAAAAAAAAATTGTCATTTTGATTTTTTCCAGCGAATATAAGTTCCCTGTAGTTATTATGACAACATGTCACCACAGGGTCACAGTGAAAATGAATTGCTTGGAAAGCAAACCCAACCAACCCTTTCAGTGTAAAAACAAAAAAGCACTGTTTAAGGGAATCAGGAGAGCTTCTCCTAGATGGACCCTAAAAATAAGGTAAGAAATGGTCACTGAAGGAGAAATGAACTTCTGCCAAACAAAACGCAGTGCTGGTGCCTCGGCAGCAGCAGAGAGATGCTCCCTCACCTCTGCAAACCTCATCCTGTTCACCCTGAAGAGCCAGCAGCTCCCATATCTCTTCATCATCCTGGTTTGGACAGGATCCATGCACTTCCTGTAAGATTAGGAATAACAACCTTTTGGGCAAGGTGTACAGCTATTACAGAGATGGGCACCCTGCCAACACCGACTCTGGGATGGACCAGAGACAAACACAATGTCCTGCATGGATGGCACCATGTCCCCCCCAGCTGGACAGCTCTCTGCAGGTCCCTGTGTGACTGCAGGGGGCTGGAGCAGCACAGCCTGCCAAGGATGGAGAATTGGAAGTGGTTCTGGGGACACTTCGTGGTGCTCTGGGAGCCATCTGCATGAATGTGACCTGGAACAGGGCAGTTGCCATTCAGGTGCACACACCTAAGCTGAGTCACACTGAAATGTTACACCTGATGACAGCTCGTCCTTGCTGTTCCTTCCAGGTGTGCGTTCACATTTCTCACAAATAAAGGTCAATGCATTTTTATTAAATGAACAAGCCCTGCCCAGACAGAGAAGCAGAGAGGTGGGTATTGAGGTAGTGAGGCAGCCAAAGAACCATCACATCATAGAAAGCTCACAGGACAGGGTTAACGAGGGAATGGAAACAACTCCCTTAGCACCATTCTAAACCTGACCTTGAGCAAAGCCAGAAACAAGAAACGTGATTTAGGTACCACTTGTACTGTATTATACAATGAAAGTCATGCTAGAAAAACTTAATGGCTGTAAAATCCATAAATCACCAAAACTACAGGGAGGTTTTTAACTCTAAAAAGTGCTTTTGCAATAAATTTCTAAATCTTGGCAAACAACACTTAGCCCCTTATTTGAGAACTGCTGGAAGGCATCATTGTGATGTGGACTTAAATCAGACTAGTCTCAGATCAGGACTTTGACCTTCTCCAGATGGATGGCACTTTCCAGCAGCCACCATCACTCAGAAATGGTGCAGCAGTCAGGACTCCCTATAGCACAGGACATCCTCCACCTTCACTGGTCCACAACAAATCTCTTCATAGCCAGGTCTGTCAAAGCCCCATTAGGCAGGACCAGTGCAAGTGTGAAGTGCTGAGATTCCAAGGAAGTATTTTGAACCTTCACCCCTGCTGGTCTCAGCAGCTGTGGGGTTTTGGCCAGTGCACTCTTGGGTTTGGGCTATCATCATAGAGTTCACAAATACTGTACAGACTCTTGTTCCAAACCTGCACACAAAAGGTAACTTTCCACACGTCTCATGTGGGGAATTAATCACAGGAATTCATCACTTCTGTTGCTTTGCAGACTTCAATGGGGTGCAGAGCCACAGAACAGAATACATTGCTTCTTGACCACAGTTTCCAAAATGGTTTTTCTCTTCACTGCAGTAGGAGAACCTCTTGAAAGGGACCACCAGGAATGCCTTGCAAATGCCTCTCAAAACACTGCCACCAAACCAGAGCCTGCCCCGTACAGCTCTGTGCAGATATCCTTGGTCTCTTATTGAATGGAGCCTAGAGGGAGGCTCCAGGTCTCTCTGAACAGCACAGCATGGCTCTTTCATGTCGTTTGCATCCAGCAGTGAGATCAGGGAAGAACCAAGGCTCCACAAACAGGAATATTTTGTCAGTGAAAAAAAAAGGGCACCATGTATTTGGCCAACAGTCAAGCCATGAGCTGGCAAAGGAGGCAATTCCCTTCTCCAGGGTGCTTTGTATCTTGATGATAAACTCTTGTGGCTAAATTGCTTCTGGCTCCCACCATGTGTCTCTCTGCTCCCTGTGTATTTACGCTGCTGCACTGGTGAGAATTAGGGAAAGGTACAATAACTGAATTACTGCTGCACTTGCAGATAACAATGGCAAGGCCTTATAAAGGTTGCACATGCTTTGTCTGGGATGAAAATGAATACATAATAATAATTAAACAAAAGAATCTAAGAGCATAGTGCTCATGGAATGGTGCACCACAGAATGGCAGCATCAGCTCCAGGCAGAGGTCAGTCTGCCAAGGAAACAAGGCAACACTCATACAAAGGGATGAAATATTAGGAGGTGATGTTTCTGTCCTTGCTGCTGTCAATTTTATGGACTGTGGGTGAACAAAGGACTTGGGAAGATGAACGGCAAGTGCTGAGCTCCGGGAAAGCTGCAGAGTTTTACTCTGACAGCCTTCCACCAACAGAGCTCAGCCTAAAGCTGCACAAGAGCTCACTGGGGAGGCTGGCATGGGTTGGAATAAGGCAGGTGCTGCCCACCTCACCAGTGTTTTGGTGTCAGGTGGCCAAACCTTCTGTGGGCTGAGATCCCTACCAAGCCTTGACCACCTTGCTGCGGGGTTCTGCAGCAGACAGGGCATGTTTCAGGGATAGAAATGAGTCCTGAGACATTATGAGAGGCCAACAGCCAGGACAGAGTCACAGTAACACAGGTGTAGCCCTGAGCAGGCCAGCTGTGGTGTGGGGTCAAAGCTCATAGAAGTGCACAGGATCCTTTCCACTGACCTGAAGACCTCCTGGTCAGGCTGTAGAACTGGCAACGAGGAGAAGACAATTACCAACATGTCCTTCTCACCCTTGGTCAAGCTTCTCACAAGCAGCAGCACTCAGCAGAAGTGAGACTTACCATGGGATTTGACAGGGATCAGCGGCTTTGTGGAGCTCTGCCAGAGACTGCAAACTGCCAGTGTCAGACTCCTGGAAAATTGTTTATCTGTTCATGATTTTCTGTTGTTTCTCTTGGCAGTGGAAAGAACTTTCTCTATAGCATGGGGATACTTTTTCTAGGACATTTCCTTCCTGCATTGCATCTCTGAATAAGTTTTTCATTCTTGAATACTTTCAAAGCTACCTCTAGCCTTTCTCATCTGGTTCTGAAGCATTTTCCTGTGCCTGTATTCCAGGATTAATTACTTGGCTGATTCAAACAGGAAGGCCTCCACCTGACACGTCTGCCTTCACCCTAACGTAACATCCACTTGCTCCAAAAGACACTTGCTATGCGGGCTATTAATATCCTGCTGGACATTTAATAAAGATATAAATTCAGTGCTAATACAGTGTGCTGAATCAAAGCCTTGCAAACCAAAGCCTTAAGAGGACCTGTGAATCAGGTGCAGGCAATAGCTCAAGGTTTCTCACCCTGGCCATTCAAAGTTAAGGCAGAACCTCTGAGCTGTGCTCTGATGGCTCATTATATGGTTGGATACACTGCATATTGACAGCAAAGGGAATCTGTGGCTACCACAGCTAAATCTGGGTTGCAGGCTAGTGCCTCAGATAGACAAGACAATCTGTCACCCCTTGAATACATTGTCTGCTCAAAGAAGAATGTAATACAAATGCTATTCTCAGAAAAATCACTCTTTTTCTGTTGTACTTCCATGGTGGTTTAAGCTGCATCCACTGACTGCTCACCTGTGGAAGTTTGCAAACACAGCTGAGGCATTTACTGCCCCAGGGTCTTCCTTCCTTATTCTAACAGAGCAACTTCTCACACAGCAGACAAGATGCATCATTCAAGCCCATAATGCCACGAAACTGCCCAGAGAGAGAAGGTGAGACTCTGAAGCTTTAAGAGCAAATGGATGGGAAATAAAAGTGGGAAGAGGAGAGGGATTTCTTGTTCTAAAAGCCACAGTGACACAAAGTGCACTCAGATCTCAGCTGTACTTACTCTGCATCAAGCAAGTGTCCATGCAGCAGAGTGCTCCAACACTTTTCAGTCTGTGACACTGGAAAAATATCTCCAGAGAATAAGTGTTTTCTATACAGTTCTTGATGTGTTTTCCTCTAGTTCCTGCTGAACTTACAACAAACCTCCATCAAGTCTGCCTAGATGTGCAGATCTTCCCTAGTCACCCACTAGAGTAAAATCTGAAACACAACAGCAACATGCCCAACACTGTGCAACTGCACCAGCTGTAAGATTAAGATTGGGTGGAGATGGTAAGAGCAGGCACAAGAACAAATCTTATTCCTTCCCTATAATCAAAGCTTTTCTCACATTCCTTGTGCTGCTTTCCCCTAGTGAAAGTAACAGAGGACAGACAGCCTGTAGTTCTCATGTAATTATCAGTTGTCAACTCATCTGACAGACACCCAGAAAGGCTCCTGCTGCGTCAGATGTACAATTAACTTGTTCTTCTCCAGCAAGGGCACTGCATGAGTGAGAGGGCTTGGAGGCTCTTCTTTGTCCCAGCAAACACATGACAGAACTGTGCACTCAGTTCAAGCCTGGGAAGGGCTCCAGCTGTTTTTACCTCAGTATTAGTCTCAGTCCTTCACTGCACTGTCATTGATTTGCACAGAAAATCAGTTGTTATCCTTCAGCCTCAGACTGTGGTTAGTGCTGCAGCTCTGTGTCCTGCTCTGAGGATGGCATTTGCAAAGCTTCTCCCACACCCAGCGTGTGCATGGTCCACTCAAGACTCACAGGTCTGCTGCACTCCACTCACAAGAACAAACACTTTCAAGCACACAGAGAAGCTTGGAATCCTGCAGTCAGACATGCTGGCATTACAAAATTTGGTTTAACCTCACCTCACCACAGCGTACAATGAACGTAATTTGGCTTATTTGATATAACAAACACAATCTCTGCTGCTGCAGCTGATGGGATCTGTGCTGTCATTTCATGGGCTCCTGAAAAGTCCCCTTGGGCTTAGATGTCACTTAGTGCACTCCAGAGTATCACACTGCATGGCAGATTAATGCTCCATATTTATCCAAAACATTAGACCAACATCCACAGGCAGTCTCTGCACTGCCCAGCGGATATGGGCTGAGCACTGGTGTGGATTTTGTCCTTTGCAGCTTTTGGAATTAAGAGAGTGAAGCAGAGGCACAGGGTACTGCAAACTCATGGCCTGTTTAAAGCAAGTAATGAGGGGTGCAGTGTAAGAAACCGAGGAGAATGGAATATTCAGAGGGTCACGTGGAAGCAATAAAATACCACATTTTGCATTGCTATTGAACAGAACACTTTATCAGTGCCAGAACCACCAGACATCAACTGCTCCTGGTCCTCAAAAGGGCAAGATTTTCACACTAGACAATGTCAAGATAAAGCACTAATTAAATAAAAGTGAAAGTCACTGAAAATTCTGCTTAGCATTTTTCACTTCATAAAGATAATGGAATAAACTCAGGACCTGCCAAAAGAAGAAAGGAAATATGCCAAAGAAATCACCATCCAGCACACAGCACACAGCCAGCGAGCTCTAATTCCAACAGCAGAAAAAAAGCAGCAAATCCTGTGCAAATAACTCACCAAGATTTGGAATGAAGGAAAACACTTTAAGGATAAGCTGCTGGAGTCAAGCACAAACAGGGATCAGTGACACTAAAATCATGGAACTAATCTAAAGTATTTACTCTCAGAAGTGGAAAAATATTATTCCTTCACTGCCGCAGACACAGCAACCCTGTCTGTAAAAATGCAGACTTGTGCTAGGTGTGAGTTTTTGTTCTTCCTGAGCAAGTAATTAAGTTAGGAACAAGAAGATCTGTCTTTAAGCAGCCAAGAGAGGTTCCAGATCACAGCTGTCACTGGTCAGAAAAAGTAAACACTGCAGAAGGACATGTACAATAAGTGCAGTGGTCATAGTGGTCAGACACTGCTCATTAGCCTTTTGCATTTAGCAATGCAGAGAAATCTGCTGATACCCTTTGAGACTATTTCCATCCTTCTCCCTTCTGCATTCACTACAGCTCATCCATTAACATTTCTGCTGAGTGCCCTTTAGTTGACTTGAAAGTGCCAGGACTGATTGTTTGCTGAGTCTGTCCCATAATTTTAAAATCCAAGCACGATTTAAACATACTGAACAGGCACCAGGAAAGGTCTTTTATTCTCTTCCACTCTGTCTCAATGATTCTGACACTCACTAATTTTCCTGGCATCTATTTTTGGCTCTGTCCTAACCACCATGGTCCTTGGTAAAGGATGCTCTTCTAAATACATGGCTGATCCTCTTCCCCTTCTCTTCAAGATATTTGTAGCAAATAGATTAAGCTCTGCTCTGGCCATCCTCTGTGGACACAGGGAACCCTCCTAAAGTCAGAGGAGCTCCACAAATCTGTGCCAGATGACCACAGCACCTTTCTCTAACTTTACAAATTGGTTTCCAGGCAGGTCATGAACACTCATGGCATAGAGTGAAATGCAAAAGCAGCTTATGCCCACTTCATCAATGCACATTCAGTCTTTTTACAGACTACTTTTCTTACACCAGGAGAAAGTGAGATGCCATGTTTCAGGTGGTAGCTTCTGACAACACCCCATCTTTGACTTAGGAAGAAGATGGGATGGGGAAAATTCATGTAAGGAAAAAGCCACTTAAAGACAAGAGTCCTGAGAGTTGTGAATAATTTGGCTGGTTTCCTGACAGATACAAATACGACACTTTCACATGATGTCTGCTGTGCTGACTAATGCACCAAACTGTCACAATGTGTTGACAGACCTTCCCTAGTGAAGAGGAACCTGTTTATTTTATTGTTAATCCTCCTACTGTGAATCAGCTTAATGGACTGCATATGTCCTTTTGTTCCCAGTGCAGATTACCCAAGATGCAGACTTTACTACATAGGTAGTGCACACAATCTGTACACATGGAGAATTTCCTGCATCTCATTTCCTGTTTCTCGTTACTCTGATTAACCTGATTGCTCTTCCCTGCAAAGAACAGGGCTTTCTGGAAACCAGGAAGGGTATGTGAAGCTCACCTTAGGTGTGATGTATTCCAGCATCCAGTTTTCTGCACCTGAGTTATTCTAAAAGGTCAGCTACAATGGCAAAGTATAGATGGAGGGTGCCTATATAAAAAACCTTCTCTTGAGCATTTTATTTTGTGGCATGTGTATGTGAGCTTCCTCACTGCCCTCTGTGCCTCAGATAGAGCTCAGAGAGCCTTAATAAAGCAATAGAGCAGTTTAATTTTCCAAATAAAAAGATTCTTATGATTAATTTAAATATTTGAATATTTTATGCCAAACAGAAGGAGTCAATGATTTGAATCACAGTGGCTAGCACTGGGCTGTTGGCAACCAGAGCCCCCAGTTTAATCAGAAATCATTGCAAAGGAACAGACAATGTTTGCTTCCAGACCGAGTAGGCTGTCAGAATATTTTGTGTTATCATCTAGTCTGACAGCATTATCTCAAAGTGTTGACTCAGACCTGTCTTGAAGATGCACTTTGGAACATCTTGATCAGCAAGCTCGTTTCCTTCCCAGCCCTGCCCTGCTATTCAGACTCCCACCTTGCAGGAATGCTGAGCAGTTTAGCCCCAGTTCAGCACAACCACAAAGCTGAACTGCCAGGTCAGAATTCTGCAGGTTCAAACCCCCTGTCTGTCAAAAAATCTTCCTGGTTCTCCATTTTCTGTTTGCCAGCCTTATGCCCTTAGAGCTGCCTCTCAAAGATGTGGCCCTTGCCTCATCAGGAGCATTATGCTATAGCTTGGGAAGACTGATTCAATAATACCCTGGCATTCTGCTCAAATATATTAAACATTTTACACCTACTCTCAGCAGCTTCTTCCACTGCTTAGCTCTTACAGATAACAGAAACAAACAATAAATTAACCGCCCTATTGAAGAAAACCTGTAGTAGTGAATAGAAATGGCAGATTTTTACTCTGCTTGTAGAAGTTAAGAATGAAATGTACTTTTGCTTAGAATTCTATAGTGTGGTTAAAACCCTGGAACACTGACAAATTTTAAATCCTTCGTGCTTTCAGATTAATTTCCAGACAAACTCTGGAACTGCATGCTGTGATATCAGTGGAACACCAGAAGGTCCTGGTTGCTCATGGATCATAAGCCCAGCTTTGGTAACAAATGTGTTCCTCCGTTTTCCCCACTTGAGGAAGTGTTGGCCATCCCCAGGGCTGCCCATACACAAAGTTCCTGTGGCAGGTTAATACACACTACACCTAAACCAGACACATTCCAGATCAGCCCTGTCACCTCTCCCGCTTTGCCATCAGCTGTGCTTCAGTCTTGGCACATGCAAAGCAGTGAAAGGCTGTGCCCAGGAGGACTTTGCTGAGGTGCTGTATAGACCCTTTTTGATGAAAGATTTTCACAGAACTGCCAAATTCTTTTTTCTTATCCAGCTGCCTTGAACTCGGATTTTGAAACTAATTCCACAGAGAGCTCTGACAAGAAATCTCTATTGCAAGCAAAAATATCGAACTTAAAACACTTCATAGTCATGTTGTAGGCTATTCTTAACTTGGGTGACTTTGCGCCAGCAACTTTATTTCCCTTCTCCACTACTCTTGTGAATAGTATTTAACAAACTAAGAAAATAGGAATTATTACAGGATGTTAAGTTGCTCAAGAGGGCTCAGGAAACCCATGCATTTCTTGTCCATTCCTGCATGACCACGGGCTCCACAGTGCAAATCAATGTCATGACTCTCACTGAAACAGGTTTTTATCATCTCAGATCTTCAGCCTGAACTTAGTTGATAAATGCTCCATCAAATACTTCCTGTTACTGCACAGATTTGAGCCTTTTACCCCAAATTAAAACAGAGCCTGGTGCTGCCTCCCTACCTACAGGGCTGGGGTGAGAACTGCTCCCAGACTGCTCCACAAGCTACGGGGAGATTCCAAATCCCCGTCTGACACCCCTCCAACTCCAGCTGATGTCCACAAATGGTGGTAAGAGGACAACAAGCTCTGGGCATCAATACAGCATGGTAAAACCTGTCTTCTAAAGCCACCAGCTGCACATTTGGTGTATCACACTGTTGCATTCCTATTAGCAACAGCAAAGAGGAAAAAAAGCAGGGATGAGAGCAGCACTGCTCTCCCCCATTCCAAGACACTCTTTTTGTAACATGTGCTGACTGAGAGCCGGGCTCCTGTAATCCAAGCCTTCGTTTCAGATCTCCCACCATGTGGCAGACCCTGAATATTCATTACCTATTAAAAGCTTTGAAAGTGTAAATTCATCCCACAATCAAGTGAACTGATTTATTCACACAGCTGAGTCACACTCATTTACAGTCTGTGACCTAAATCTATTAATCCAGCATCAAAAAAACCCAGTCTATTTTATTATTTTATTTTGGTAACTTAAGTTGAGCAAAGATGAATCTTTTAAAATTGTGTGGGGTTTTCCTTTCAAGCAGTGCTAACACACAGCCAATACTGAGCCTGCTTTCCTTGCTGGTCCCAAGAAGTGGTGCAGACATTGCTCCTGTTATCTGGCATGGAGTGACCCATTTAACAGAGAGCACACAAAATCTTCATGGGAATCAGATCAACTCTTCAGTCAGAGTGTCTGAAGTGCCAAGCAGCAGATAACATGGAAACCTCTCCTAAAGAGAACTATAACTCCCCCATTAATAACAGAAAGCCAGTTCTGACAGAGGGGAAAATGGCTCCGTGGAGAGCAGTGTGTTATTGTGTCTAGCACCTCCTGAGTCTTTTCCTCGGGCCAAAGCAAAATTTTACTAAGTCTCTGCTGTACTTGGGGAAATAAAATCACATTTTCAAAAATGACTGGAGTAATTTAGAGCCACTGACTTTTAGCAGAACTAGAGAATCATTAAATACAGTGTAGGGGGTAACATTTAAAATGCCATCAAAATCTAATCTTTTGACAGCCTCTCCTTTCCTCCCCATTTGATAGCTGTGATATTCCTTGAGTCCATCACTGATATCATAAATAGCCCCATGAGCTCCTAAAGAAAGATTGAGTTTTTAAAAGGTTGAAGTTCAGTCCTGTGCTGAAATTGCAATCACAATCTAATTACAGTGTGCACTGAGCACACGCTTTGGGTCTTAAAATCCATTTCCATTCCAGGCTGGTAATTTACTCCTAGAAATCAATTCTTGCATGTGGGTATTAAGATACACACAGGTATCCCTCCTGTGTGTTACTCCCTCAAACACTGACACTCTGCTTCACAGGGTGCACTTCAGTATTTCCTTTGCCTTCATTCACTGCTGTCCCTATGTTTGCAATCCTTTTGAAGGGAACATCCTTCTTCCCCCTTCCCACTGGGATCCTTTTGCCCACATGATTTAGGGAAACAACTGGTGGGAGCTGATGGTGGCACATAGTGCTACTGACAGCAGGTTCACCAAAGCTGAGCAGGAGTGATGATTAACAGACTGGTTGTAAAATGGGTACATTTTCACCAGCAGCAAGAGTGGGAGAGAAAACACAGGGGAAAAAGGGAGAAATCAAGTTGAAATAGTATTTGGTTAATTAAAGAAATACCTCCTGTGACTGGCACATGTGTTATTCAGTGAATGACACAACCTTCTAAGGCACTGTGAGCTGTAAAGCAGTTACACAGCGTGAAAAGGGAAGGGAGGTTCCAGCTCAGTGAGGTTCCATCTCACAGGCACTTCAAAGGACTCTGAGAACACGCCTCTTTATCCAAAATCACCCCTCCCAAAAGGCAATTCTGCAGCTTTGCCTGGCAGAGGGTGCTCAGCCTGGGGTCCTTGTGGGCTCAGGAAACACCTCTGGAATCCAACAGGAGTAAATGCCAGTGTCTCTTCAGCCATCCTGTGCCATCCAGAAGTCCGGAAGATGAACCTGATGCTCATGGTCCTTCCAGACAAAGTGAAACAGGGCAGGAGTGGCAGGTGTGGTGTAAAATCAGACCTAATGCTTCACACTTGTTATCCATGGCAACCCTTCCCCCTGAAAAAAAGGTATTTAAATGTGCCTCTTTACATTTCTTCCCTAAAATAGAGACATCAGCAATTTCTTGCTATGGGTGGAGTCTACCCTCCTACTCTCTTCACCCTGTACCACAAATCCAGGGAAGCAGCACTGCAGAATAGTGCAACATCTACAAAGTGCAAGCAGTGTCAGGCGCTGAATCAGGAGCAGTGCCACCAAACAGAATGTATTGCTAAAGAGCTGCTGCAGCAGCCAACTGCAATAAACTCAAAGGTAATTTATAGCCACATTATCCCACCAACTCAATCAAACCAGCTTTTCACCTGAAATGTTGTGTAAATTATTTGTGTTTATGACCACTTAGACCCTCCAGAGCTCCCTTCCCTTCCAAACAGGTGCTATTTTCCTGTAACACAACCAGAGCTTAACAACTAAACAGGAGCACCCACCAAAAAGCACAAGCAGTGGGGAGTCCAGAACTGAAGCTGTCCCTGAGGATGGAAGGAACAAATCCAGAGGATAACACAGTGAGGCCAGAACATTATGCATTACTTCAAACAGTCTCCAGTAAAAGCAGTGCTCAGAGCTGTGATGCTGCAGAGTGACAGTGGGGAATAGTCTGTTCATGATGCCTCCCTTGAGGCACCATCCATCCTCCTGCATTAAATATCCCTGCTGCCTGCCCTCCTCCTCCTCCTCAAACCATTCTGTGGCCCCAGGCAGCAGACTGAGAGCAGCAATTTGGCCCTGCTGGTGCCAATGCCCCAAATATTCAGTGCCCGCCCCAAAGAAACAGCTGATCCAGAGCATCACAAACCTCCACCACCCACTCAGGGAGAACCAGACAGGAGTACCATGAGGATGCTTCCACACACCAGGGTTGTCAGGCTTCTGAAAACAAATTTAAAATGCCACAGGGGAAAAAATTCTTTCTGGGAAAAAGAAGTGCAGTTTGCAGTAGTCAGATGAAGTGTACAAGAAAAATACCGTAAGAGAAATCACATGGGCCTACGCACACAGAAAAAGCAATCTGTGCCATAACCTTTGGCAAAATGCAAGTAATTTGTGAATATTTGACCTTTTCCAGAGGTTATCTGGGTGACTATCTAAATCAAGAAACAAATTATCTGCATCTGCCAGCATTTGTACCACCACAGTAACTTGACCTGTGCCAAATTCTCTGTACATAGCAAACTGTCTTTTCACCCATTGGAAAGACACTGTGAGCTTGGTTAGAGCCAGAGCTCCCAATCTGGCTGACAGATGTCCAGAAATCCCCTGGAGTACCAGCAGAGTCATCAGTCAAGGTGAGTACAGGACACAGAGGAGATGATAGGTTATTGATAAAGATCATAATCTGCCACCCCCAAAGTCACACTGGCAGTTACAGATGCACTGACCTTCAAATTTAGACCTTCCCAAATGACAGCTGTCAACAGCAGACTGCTCAACCCAATTTCATTCTCTCTCTGAACAAGCCACACTGGACTGTCTGACTGGAAGCAAATATCACAGCATTTTCCAGTGAAAGGCAGCTGACCATGCAGAGGAATTTGTGTTTGGCAAAGGGCACTCAGCTCCCAGGTGAGGAGGCAAGATGCAGTTTTCCTCAGTGGAAACTTCCATGCCTTGTAATTGCTCAGCAGGAAAAGCAAAACTGACATTATCAAAGCTCCTTTGAAGATGTGTCCCAAAGCACTCCTCAATTCTTTATTTTCAAGCAATCCCAAAGAGAACTAAGAAATGAAACACACAATTCACTCTTCATGCTGGAGGCTAAAATTCACCATTTCCCCTATATCCGGCTGCAATAAAGGAATCATAGCCAAGCAAACATTCATGGACCATAATCCTAAATTTGTTTGTACCACACTTTAAAGCTGTTCCTGCTTCCTGCACAAACTCACTGATTTTCTTTTCCTGAAGATTACATTGTCTAGTTTCTTACACGCTTGGGATTATTCATGGTTTTGCTTTACCTGTTGCTTTATTTTCCCCACAGCTCTGGATAACTGCAACCTGAACACAACTCCAATTAGGCAGAGAACTGAACAACATATTTTCCATTCCTCCAACATCCACAAAATCTCTGCACTCGCTCAATACATAACTTGGTAAAAAATTGATTTTTCAGCTTTCTTACCAAGTAAAGGAAACCGAACCCATTTATTCTTTTTCGTGTTTCTCAGAAGAAAATGGAAAAATGCTTTGTGTTGAGCAAAATTTTATGTTTCGGGGCATTTTCATTTTTTGTTTGCCAGATATTCCAATTTAAATTTTGTCAATAAAAAGCTAACTTCAAATGAATTCTATTACGATACCATAGAAAACCCCAAAAGGTGAAGTTAATTACATTCCTACCTCTTTAAGACAAAAATAATGTGCCAGACTCATAAAGCAGTCCTTAAGGAGTCTGCATAAAGTGTGCAACAAAATTCTCCTACAGGTTTCTCCTGTTCCCAGTAGGTTACAACACTGAGAAAAGTGGCCTCAGCAACATACCCAAAATACACATCTTATATATTAGGTTTAAAACTCTCCATATAGTCACTTACTACTAAACTAGCAAAGTCACCAATATTATTGGTAATATTAATGTATTAATACCATGCAAACACATGGACAAAGCTGTTTGCACGTTTGTTTGCATATTTTATCCTAACAACAAGTGCCACAGGAAAATAATATCCCATGTTCCAGAAGCCATCTGGATCCCATTGGGAGGGTCAGCTCATCTGGAGGTGATGAACACCACCAGAATGTCCCCCAGAAGGGAAAAAAACAAGTTTGACAATGCAGATGTATGTGTGATGTTATAGAATACTTGAAAAAACACATATTTAAGTATTGAAATGTAGATCATTCTGAAATACCCCTCATTTCAGCATGCCAGTATCCTCTGCATTCCAGAGCACACCATTCCAGTGCCTTTCCTTCTAATTTCAGGAATCCTAACAGAGAAAATTCTCACCTGTTTCTAACCTTTTCACTTGAACTCCTAAAACCATAATGTTTCACCCAAACTAAACTGTCAAAGCAGCTTAACATCGAAGGAGTACACTGCAATTTTTCCAGTGCCTGCATTTTGTGCCCTGTGCATCAGCCCTGTCTCCCTCGCAGTATTTTGACCCCACAGTTCAGTCCTGTCTCTCGTTCTGAGGCTGAACATCCCTCAGAACTGAAATGGATTCAAGGCTTAGGAAGGAGCCCTGATATTTATGGTTTTAACTGCACACAAAATGAGAAACCAGCACACAGAACTCCACAGAAACACTTGCATTCCCTCCAAGTGAGGCCCTTCAATTGTATCTTGAGTAAAAGGCTATCATACAGTGCTTGTTTTACACTCACACTGCTGTTGTAAAACCATACGTTGCAGTAGTAGTGATTGTGTCTGATGATCTTTTTTATCATTCATGTGCCTAATCACCCTGCGCTGAGTTAACCACGCTCAGGGATGGTGTTTGCTCAGCAGCCTGGATCTAGGTCTGAGATCACGTGTCCCCAAATACTGCAGATTTTAAGAACTGTCAGACAGTCTGATGCAAAAATCGGATCAAGGATTTTAAAATGTCTGTGAATATCAGGATTAAAATCAGATAAAATTAGTAAGAGACTATACTGTCAGCTGCACAGAGAATAAAAATATTAAGCATTATAAGGCATTTGATTTGTTTCTACTTTGCTGCTACAAAAGCAATGCTGCTGAGTATGAGTCAATTGTGCTAAAGTGCAGGTAACAATGCAATTTAGAAGCCAAAAAAATTTCTGTATTTGGGATCACCCCCACCAATACTAGATGGCAGTGGCTTGCTCTTCCTCCAAGACTTACCCTCCCTTCCAGCAATTTTGTTTAATTTGCTTTTCAAAGCTTAATCATATTAGAGGAATAAAATCAATACATGTGAGAAATCCAAAATCCTCCGTAGGATTTGCAAGAGCAAATTTCTGGAGAACATGCAGGCGTTTCACAGACGAAGAACACAAATTTTACAACTTAACAGCATGGACTGAATGAGGCATGGAGGGAGAAAAATTTACATAGAAAATATCTGGCCTTGCCTGGCAGCTGAATGTTTTAACACACCACTTACATATGCTACTTTGCATACTGTATTGTCTTCTATGCTTCATTCATGCCTTTTTTTACTTTTACATTTAATGGTAAGTCAACACAGTATCACTGTACCTGTGCTAAATGCAAACACTGAGGCAGCAATAAAACACAGTCATTTAAATATCAAGAATTGCTATCAAAATTGATTGTCCTTCCTTCAGGCATTAAGAATTTACAGTTTCAGATCACTGACTTGTATTGCAAAACACAGCAACAACTAATTCTCAGCTGTACCCCTCCAAGCCCTTACCTTTGAAATGCAAACATTACATAACGAATTAAACTCATGAGTGCACAGCAGACCTGGAGCTCCTCTCTCCACCACAGAGCTTTGGCAAACGTTTCATTAACACTAAGTACCAAGCTTGCTTTATGTCAGCTCTTTAGAAATACATGCTTAGCTTCAGCATATACCAAAAGGTTCTTTTAAACATATTCACTGCTATTTTGTATTGAATTAGGGAGGCTACAGTGGCCGTACCTTGACTAATCTGAGTACCCCACTGTTCCACTTCAGAACTCTGTTTTTTTCCAGTCATTGTAAATGATATTAAACATCTGGGTCATTAGCAAATAGAGATTTAAGGAATCTGAATGTGTGGCAGCCTTGCTGCTGCCTAGAAAACACTGTCACGTGGGACTGCTCTTTGTATCCTTGTTAATGTCTAGGCAAATATTTTATTTTTTCTTTCAATAATTATTTCCAGGTATGCCCTTATGAGAATGGCAGTATCACTTGATAACACCCTTTTGTTTCCATGTTTCAATGCCAAAGTCTCTTTTTCTCATGGCTGCAGACTCATGTTACCAAGAAAGTATGAGCTACGCTGCCATCGAGCACACTGACAGGAATTTTGGTTCTGCAACACTACAGTCAGGAGCCTGAAATTCACTCAGACTCCTCAGAAAGACTCCAGCTTGTGAGGCAGTGAAATCACAATCCTGAAATTACAGGAGAAGCTACTTCTGAAGTGGTTACAGCAGAATGGCTGTTTGGAGTGTGACATCCTCAGCTCCTGGGAGACATCTGACAGCAAGTCAGAGTGAAGCACCAGGAGTGCCATTACACAGCCACAGCCACAGCCCACTGCTGGGGCACCACTTCAGCCTGATGCCTTTAACTTCAGCCCTGAATGGGGCTGATGACTGAATTTAGCAAGAAACATCTCCCTCTAACAGTTTCTTTTGGCCAGAAATTTTCATCTATTCATGAGAAATATGTGAACTCATTTTTAGCTCTTTCTGTTCTACACCACTAATAAACCATTGGGCTTAAGTGAATTACTGTCCACTCACATGAATAATTAATATTGGCTTATACATTTTATTAGCTGCTGAAGCTCCCTTTCAATTGTGACACTGCTTCATGCAGTGATGAGCAGACCTCACCACAACTGTGTGAGCATCTGCATGGTTTGCACACCTCCAAAAGGTGTTTACCTGCCTCAGACAGAAGTTGTCAACACGCTCAGCTTACATCACTTGTTGCTGAAAACTGAGTGTGGAGTTTAAGCAGAATCTGGCGTAATGAAACATCAACTGGCGCTACCCTGAAACACACATCCACACAATCGGCTGCCAGGACTGGGGCTTGCTGAACGTGTCACTCACAATGCTCCAGACACTTGGCTGCTACTGCAACTCTTCTCCCAGTGAAAGGGAACCAGATGGTGAGCGACTCTTGGCATTTCTCAGTGTTATGTGAAGTGTTTCTTTAGCTAGTGAGCACATGCCATCCAGTCAAGTCGCTTTGGAAACAGCCCTTCTTGTCTTTCTTTGCATTTCTACACAAACGCAAACACCCCATTCATGAGGAAAGTCAGACCCAAGCACAGAACCAAAAGTCTCAGCTACGAGTTTCTGTTGTCCTGGAGACAAAGAAGCATCTCTGAGGGATTTATTTCATCCTCTGGTCCTGTTACAGCCTCTGAGTGTTCAGTTGCTCATCATGGAGAAAGATTGATGGAGACAACTCAGTTAAATGCCCAGAGTCAGATGGGAAGAACAGAGGCCAGAATGCCCAACTGCCTACAAGCAGGAGTTCCACAACTGTTTGTATCTGCAAGCAGTGCTTGACAGCAAGTCAGGTCTGCTCTAAATTCAGGATTTTAGAGATCTGATTCTGTTCCTGGCTCTGCCAAATCAATACAACCAAATCATTTTTTCCTCTGGTTGAACCACATGCTTTGCAGGACAATGCAAAAGCTTGCAAGCAAACTTGCTAGAACCTATTAGAAGCAGATGTTTCAAAAGCCCATTAAAAAGAAAATAGAAAAAAAAGTTAACCAGAAACATTAAAGTTTATTATTTTGACTATGCAGGTAAGGACTGCTTTGCTTGAAGGGAAAGCTGCTGCCTTGCTGTAACGTTTTTGCCTTGGGCAGTTTTCAGAGAGTTGTTACCTTTCAGAAATAATAAAATTCAGCATGTTGACTACACACCACACACACACAAGAAAGGAGAACAGAAAGAAAAAGAAAAAAAAACAACAGAAAAGGCTGAATGCCCTACAAACCCTACTGAAGTTAGTATTAAGAACTTGTAGACTCCAAACTTTGGATGGCTCTGGTAGAGAAGAGGTGAAAAGCTGTGTGTACCCTTCAGGCACAACTGTAATAAGTAAAAAGCCTTCTGTCTCCTGATTTCCTCATTTAATTCACAAGCTGTGTTTCATTACGAGTGGCAAGCTAGAAATAAGCTATTTGCTCCAACAATTACTTGAATTCACTCTGGCTTTGCTGCCTCTTTGGCATCCCTCTGTAAATCACCGTTTTATTAGCTCCTCACATTAATTTGTTTTGTTGTAGTTTAAAAGGTTGTTTGACCCTGGTTTTCCGAACCTCGTCGTAGTCCCAACTTCACTCCCCGTCCCTGGCACCCAGAGTTGCTGGGGCGCGTTGTGAAGCATTGAACAGTAAAGTGCAACATCCCAGGAGTTCTCCTAGGAGAGCGTTTCTCGCTGGTTCATTTCACAGGAGCTGCAGCCCTTGACTGAATCCCTGCAGGGAACTGTTTCCAACCAGCGCATGGCGTTGCCCTCGCTGCCTCTGGCCCGAATCCCGCTCCCATCCACACTGATGTCACGATTTACACCGGTCCCGCTGACGCAACGCCTCTGCCGAGCCCGGTGGCGCGACTCCAGATTTACGCTGTGTCACTGAGGGGCTGGAGCGAGGCAGGGATGGAGGGAGGCAGGGACGGAGCCCTCGCTGCCGCCCCATCCCCGGGCGGTTTGGGGGTGCCCGGGCAGTGCTGCCCGGACTCTCCAGACACTGCCGGCACCGCGCTGCCTCCGCTCCCAGTGCCCGGCCAGAGCTCTGGGAGCCCGGACGGACAAAACGCACAATAAAAACACCCCTCGAAAGGCACCGCGACCGGCCCCGGTACCTGAGGGGTCCGGGCTGCCCGGAGGGCCGGGGGATGCTCCGGGAGCCCAGGGGCAGGAGGGAGCCGGGCTGTCCCTGGGGAGGGCTCCGCGGGAAAGGGGAAGGCGGCTGACGGCCCTGAGGGAAGGGGGCTCCAGGCCGCCAAGGGAGGGCTCTGGGACCCCCCAGGAACGGAGGCAGTCCGAGCCACGCCGAAAGGAGCGGGACCGGGCTGCCCTGAGGCGGACCCGGGCTCGCGAAGGGCCCGCGGTGAGGGCAGGTGGGTGACAGGGCGGCGTGTGCCCACACACAGCAGGTGAAAGTTGCGCGGGGGCCGGGAGCCGCCGCACTCACCTCATCCCCTTGGCCGAACTGCAGCCCCAGGGCGACGAAGTGCTCCACCCGGATGAACCCGTCCGCATCCTCATCGCACACGTCGAAAACCTCCTTGAGCTTCCGCAGGAACCGCAGCAGGCTGGCCGGCTCCATCGCGGGCATTAGCTGGAGGCCGGCGGCACGGCCGCGGCCGCAGCAGCCATGATCGCCCGCGCCTTCAGCGGGTGCGTGACATCAGCTCCGGGGAGCGGGGCGGGAGCGGCGGCGAGAAGGAGGAGGAAGGGATGGAGGGAGGGATGGAGGAGAGCGGAGGGAGGACGCGAGCCCCGGCGGAGGGAGGGAGCGAGCGACGGGCGGGAGAACAATAGGGCAGAGCGGGAGGATGCGCTGAGGGAGGCGCGGCCGCCGCCAGGGGGCGCCGCGGGCAGCAGGGAGGCCCCGGCGGGGCCGGGCGGGACGGGGACACAGAGAGAGCGAGGGGACAGAGAGAGCGAGGGGACAGAGAACCGGGGGGACACAGAGCGGGGGGACACAGAGAACGGGGGGACACAGAGAGAGGGGGGACACAGAGAGAGGGGGGACACAGAGACCGGGGGGACACAGAGAGAGTGGGGACAGAGGGACCGGCGGGACACAGCGGGCACAGAGGGACCGGGGACAGAGAGCGGCGACAGAGACCCGGAGAACAGCGGGACCGGGACAGCAGGACCGGGGACAGAGGGACTGGGGCCAGAGAGACCTGGGGGACAGCGGGACCGGGGACAGCGGGACCGCGGGGACAGCGGCACTGGGGACTCCGGCATCATCGGGGACGGTATGTGGGAGCAGCGGCGATGGCAGGGAAACTGCCCGAGGAGCGAGGGAACGGGCAGGGAGCGAGGATGGACAGCAGAACAGCAGCAGCCCGGGGCGCCGCCGGCCTGGCATCCCCAGGGCTCCGCGGCGGACGGAGCCGTTCGCAGCCCCTTGGCTGCTCCAAACCTCGGTCCGATGCCCCGGATAAAACACCAGTCACACTGCAATATTTTTTATTAGAAAAAGTTGGGTCTGGACAGTTCCAGACTAGAGGGGAAAAGCCGAGTGTAGAGAGTTAGGGGGAATTAGGGCAAAGCAGGGCCAGCGGAGCTCCCCGCGCTCCGTGCGGGCAGAGCCGCGGGCAGGATCCCGCAGGGCGGGCTTGGCCCCGCTTTAACCGGACGGAGCGGGTAAGACAGAAAGGATGTCCCTCCCCGCCTGTGCAGGATTCCTCGCTAAAACCGCCTGCAACTGCCGTGCTCCATGGCTGGGTTTGAAGTTGATCTCTCTGCTGTGCCCCTTTTCTTTCTCCCCAGAGTGTTTTGGACTGCCTTTGAAGCCCACAGCTGTGAGCTGCCAGAGGGGAGAGCAGGGATGGTTCTGGTTTCTGCACTGTGCCCCAGACCAGGTGGGATGGGTCCAGCTCCTGGGGAGGAGGGAGCTGTGGGAGTCAGGCTCAGGCACTCACAGCCTCTGCCAGCACTGCTTTCTGCTGTAGGTGCTGAGTGCAGGTGACCATTAATCACTGAGTGACGGCCTGTAGGTGATTGATAAAGCTGTCCAGCTAAAATGACCATGTAAGTGCAGCAGGTTTTGAATCGAGACAGTTTCCATTCATTTGCTTCTTGCAGTAAGAGAGGTCCATATGGCCCTTTTACCACCCTGAAAATTCTGTGATCAGAGCAAGCTGCTCAAATTTATCTCTTTTGTAGAAACCAGTGTGTTCTCAGGAAGTTTTATTTCTTTGAGCATGAATCTCTCATCCCTTTTATGTGCAAATTCAGGGTTTGGAAAGAGGCTGGCTTGACAGCCCTGTAGCCTGTAAGTCAGTTGTCAATCACCAACACAGTGACAGCAATGCAATTCCCCATATATCCACCCTCAGATAGTTAAGGAGCTGATTCCAGAGCCTCTGCCACTTTGATCTTCCTTTATTTTTACAAAAAAAAACCCATGGAAGAGTTCTCCTTTCCCTCACTGATGTACTAAATGGTCTTTCCAGTCTGGGAAAAAAAAAATCAAAGTGCAGAGATCAGACATGAACCTTGGGAAGCAACAAATTTCTTAAGAGATATGAGGAGATGTGAAAGGGAAAAGGGAAGCAGAATATTTGATCAGCAAACTTCTCTGAAGCTGTCTAGTTAGAGCAGGATTCTTAAGATGTGGGGATGTTTAGCTTTTATCTTGAGACCCTTGAACTCTTCAGGTTACTTGGGGATTGAGCTCAGCACACCCCTTGATGACACCCATTCAAAAACTTTGTACCCCTTAGAGCTGTGGGAGGACACCTGTGTGGAATCAGCTCCTGTCAGTCTAACTGCTCTGAGTTCAGCCCCTTCAAAGGCTCACAGCACAGCAGTGTCACTGTCCCACCTCATTTGCTGAGGTTGTCTCAGTGACTCCTTGCTCTGACTCCCCTCTCTGTGAGCAGGTGGACAGCTGTGCACACCCACAAGTGGAGTCACAATAAATACTGTGGCAGGAAAGAAAAAATAAAAGAATATTCCTGTTTGTCATGACCAGAGGGGAGTTCCCACACGTCAGAGGGTTGTGCTCAGTTTCATGAAACCCAGTTAATTTCCACTGACTCTCCTTTATCTTCTGCTGGAAGATGAAGGAACTTGGTCTAGACAGCGCAAGTAAGGGGCAACATGGACTTAAACCAAAACTGTCAGCATTAAAATCCGTGTCAATCTTGCACTTATTTGGAAGGGGTGGGTGCAGGGGAAGATTTGGGTTTAGACACTATGGTTTGGGGAATTAGTGCTGAAGCCCAAGAGCTGTCACAGGCAGCCTGAGTGCCAGCAAGCACTAGAATGAAGCTGATAAGAGAGCTGGAGCTGTTGTAGAAGCTGTCATTATGGACAGCTGAGTGTGTCGAGCAAATATCATCAGGGAGATGATTTGATAGCACTGAACATGGGAGAATTGGGATGAGATGCTGTCAGTGAAGGTCTGTGATCTTAAAGCTGGGAGTGTCCCAGGGGGGCTAAAATCACAATAGTGAACCAAAAACGTGCCACGCTTGCTGGGCAGCTGCTCTGCCAAGGTGAAGGTTGTAGGGCTGAATCCAGGAGGTTGTTTTTTATTTCCAGTGGTGTAGCTGGCACTGCTCCTTGCTCATCCCTGCTTCTCCACTTCTAGGTAGGACATGCACCAGTGGAGTATTTTCCTTACTGGTGTATCTAAGTACTTGTTTAATCAGACCTATTTGGCAGCTTCTTCATTTGACTCATGAACTATGCAAAATAAATATTTTACATCGTGCCACTCTAGTTTCTTTCTAGACCTTGAAATACAGCTAGTGGTGGTGCTACTGTGCATGACAGCACCCGGCCTGGGACGTCCCTTGGGTCAGTTAGGGTCAGCTGTCCTGGCTGTGTCCCCTCCAACTCCTTCTGCTCCCACTGGTGAGGGCAGAAGAGGCTTTGTCAGAACTGCTCAGCCACAACTAGAACCACCCTGTGTTATCAACATCTCCAGCACAAATCCAAAACATAGCCCATACTAGCTACTAGGAAGAAAATTATCTCTATCCCAGCCCAAACCAGGGCATTACCCAGGCAAAAACATACTGATTTGCTAGGCAAAATATTTAAAAATATTCCAAGAATGCAGATATGTAAATTTAACACTGGTAGCAACCTCCTCTTGTTTATCTAAAAGTCAAAACAGAAAAGATGTCACTTTCAAGCAGTGAAATCAATGTGATGCTGAAGAGAGATGAATTAGAACTATTTACTGAAAAAGGTTTTTAAAAAACAAAATGTGGATTCCCATTGGTAAAGTTCCAAGAATGCAGGAGGGAACATGAAAAAGGAAAGCGATGATTCTGTGCCAGTAGTGCAGCTGCTGGGTGACTGCATGTGTGCCCACACAGCAAGAACTGAGGCACAATGCTAAGACAATGCTAGCAGGTATTTCATGACAGTTTCAGGGGCTGCAGTAATTGAGAGGTTGGTATTTATTTAGGATTCTGACAGCTGGAAGGAGCTGTTGTGCCTCCTATCAGACACCAACAAAAAACAACTACTTCATGCTCCACAGCAAAAGTCACATGATGTCTGACCAAGTCTCCTCTTGACTATGGATTATCAAAAAAAAAAAATTCAAAAAAATAGTTCTCTCCAAGACTTAAAAAAATCTCTAAGACATGGATCAAGATTTTGTGTATCCTTTTTTTAAACGCTCCTATCATCTTTCAGAATTATGCTGTTATTGCTCAAATAATGCTCCTTTCCTTCTGGCTAAACCCAGAAGGTTTTAAGAGGCTTCTGTCTGTTGGGACTCTTTGGTACAAGAGGGTATTAACAGGCCTTCTGCTTCAGGATACAGAAAAGCAGGAATTCCTGCTGGATGTGCTTTAGGTGTTGAGGAGAAAGGCAAAGTTTGAGTGGCAGGCATTAAGAATGGAAATAAGAAACAAATGCTCAGATGAAAAGGGTCAAATCCTCCTCTGGGATGTTTTTCTCTCTCCATAGCACAGGAAGTCTGAAGAATCCTGGATCCCAATTCAGGCACCTCAGCAGGATGAGATGGGCTGTGATTCCTCTAGGGCAGGTCCTTTGTCCTGGCATTTCCATGTCTTCAGTTTGTAATCCAGCCAGGTACTCAAGCAGAAGCCTGAGGACAAGGGAAGGAACATTCCACAGCCTCATGAAGCACTTGGCTCTCCCAGAGGAACACAAAGCAAATCAAGTCAAATCAGTTTTACTCTTGGTGTGCAAACAGACAAGGGTGTATTCAGGGAAGGGTAAGAGCACAAAACCCTTCCAAGGCAAAGGTTCAGGGCTTGTTCTTTGACAGGGGACTTCCCTCTGGAAGAGTCATTTATGAACAGTGTTAAGGCAGCAAATCGCAGCTTAAAAGATCAAAAGCAATAACTCATTCAAGGAAAAAAATCCTCTCCACCAGCACTTTTGCACAGTATCAGTAAGATGAGGGAGGCTGTGTGTCCAACCATGCCTTCTTTGGCTTAGGATCCCAGACTGACACTCCTCCAGAGCCCCAGTGCTGGGCAGGACGCCAGGCCAGCTGACCTCCCGTGCCCTAGTGCTGCTGCTGGGTCACCATCCTGAGCATTTTGAGGGCCATCTCTCCTTGGTCAGCTGGTACCTAGCACAGAGAAAAGCACAGGATCAGCAGCTGCTGTAAGGAAGCAGACAGCACCTACACACACATCTTCAGTCTTCTTGCTGATTCCACCCCAAGGACTTTATTATTTACCATGTGCCCAGCCTTGAGAATCCAGAAGAAAGCCAAGTTCTCATGGGCCTTGTGGAAAGCAGCTGTCTCAGTGGATTCTGGAGACACATACAGAGCCTTCCACCTTTTCTGGCTGAACTGGTGCAGATCAGGCCACTTCAGTTTGCGGATCCATGCCTCCTGGCCTGTTGGAGATAAGAGACAGCACTGATTAACAATACTTGGAAATTACCCATCCTTGGTTCCACAGCAGCTGGGGAGTCCAGCTCAGCTGGATGCTCCCTGTACTGGATACCAGTACAGCAGGGTTAGCTCAGAGTCTGTGTGCTCAGATCCTGAAATTTTTTTATGCCTAGGAAATTCAGGACAAACTGAAACAAACTAGTGGGGGGAGAAGGGAATAAGTAAACAGTGAAGGTGTGTATGAAATGGATTTAGGATTGTACAAGTTGAAGATGTGCTTCCTGGAGGCTCTGCAGCCCTAGAAATTCCAACATATTTCACTTTGCAGTTCAAACACCTTGAATGTCCTGCCATGGAGAAGGATGAGCCATACCAAGTTCCCCTCCTGGAAATCAGAAGAGGCACTGTTTCTCTGTTTGTTACACACTCATTGAGGGGAGACTGGAAAGGCTTTCTGTTTCCAGGTGCTGCTAGAGAAGGTGGAGGTCAAGACAGCAACAAGATCAATTCCAGGACTCCAAAGGGGACAAAGCTTTAGCCTACCTGTGGACTGCTGGAAGAATTCACATGTTTACTACAGCTCAATTTTAGACCAAAATTTGATAAACTGGAGTACCACTAACTGCTAATCTGTTTTGACAGCCTAAATACTGTGTTTCCTGAGTTTATTGATTGCTGTGTTTTTCATGAAAGGCATCTGAATATCTAATTGGACAGAGACATACAAGGAATAAAGCCTTTCACAACACAGGAAGGTGTTTGTGGAGTCTGTCACTGCAGATTCTTTAAATCAGTGAGAAAAGAGCAGTGGAAGGGAGCACAGCAGCCTTGTGAGGCATTTCAGCAGCATTTGGCCTGGCTCCCAAACTGCCCCTGGACCAAACCACATCTTGCAAGCAACAAACAAAGCCCAAGGAGTGCAGGAGCCTACACTGAGAGCAGGTGTGATCACTCGTCCACTGCACCCTCCCTCATTAATTACCTGCATTCTTTGCCTATGAATGAGCACACACACATCTATGTGCCTATCCAGGAGGATTAAGTGAATTATTAGCTTCACTGAAACAAGCAATTACTGATGTTGCAGATCTATTTCTCAACAGTATAATGGAGGTAAAGGCTTTGCCTCTCTCACAGGGATATAAGCAAAATATCCTAAATGTTGCTCATTTATGATTGTAGTATTTGAGCACTGCTGGTTAGGTAAGAGGTTTGCACAGGAGATTGGAGAAACCTGGGTACCAATATACTGAAAGCTCCACATTCTACTCATCACATGTTCTATTTCCATCCCCAGTCAAGAATTTCCTCACCCATGGTGTCAACAATGAGGTCCAGCTGCCCATTGTAGACTGTAACATTGACATTGGCTGCCAAAAGCTGATCAACAATATCAATGACAGGTTTCATGAAGTCCTCAGCCATGTTCTCAAAGACCTTTCTGGACTGACCTGGTTGGAACCAGAGAGACAAATTTTAAGTGATGAAGGACGTCATCCCCAAGCTGGGACAGAAGCATGAGTTAAGGCTTTAAAATGGAGTTCACAGCACAGAAACCAGTCCTAGCCCAAAGTGGCACCAGTGATTTATCAGTTTGAGGAACAGGAGGACCAGACTGCAGCTGTGCTCCCACTGGAGGTCACAGGCAGTGCTGTAGTTTCTGGATCCTATCAGCCTTTAAGCCTGTTTTACACCCCCTCCTCCATAAGATGCATCATTACATGACACCAAACCTCTGGCACAGAAAAGCTGACAGGAATTTCAGCAAGATTGCATGAGAGACAAAAACTAGTTCCTGAAATACAGAGGATCTTCCTCCCTCCCCCTGCATTTTTATTTACTTGGCTAAAGATAGACACAAGCAGGAGAATCAGAACCAGAACCACACCTGCTCCCACAGACCTGCCCCACATCATCTTCATTTCTGAGAACAAATCCCCTCCTTGGCCCCATGGATGACAACAATTGAATGTGACTAGTTGCCAGAGTATTATCCTACAGGATGCAATACAGGAGCACACCAGCAGACAGGAAGGTACCTCCCCACTTCACACAGTCAGGAATGATCCTCAGCTTCTTCCTGATGGGCCCATTCATCAGCTCTTCGAGGCTGCTCTGGTGCATCTTTCTGACGTGGCGCTGGTAAAGCCGCACTGAAAGAGAGAACACACCTTGACCTAAGACACCATCCTGAGAACAATTTCAGTGCCAGTCATGGCCAACAAACCCTTTTCTAATGAAAATGCAACACCACAGAGAGAGATTGGCTTACTTGTATTAGAAACCACTGAAGTCAACCCTTATTTGGATGATACAGGAAGAGCCCATCCATTCCTACCTTTGGCTAACACTGCACTTTTTCTGGGCATCAGCTTCTGCTTTAACCACCTGGCTCTTCTCAACAGACTAGTTATTTTTGAGCTGCAATGTTTTACTTTCAGGAGTTAATTTCCTTCCTTTACGAGGCCAACAGGAAAAGAGCTTGAAAGAAACTTTACACGTGTGGTTTTCACATGGATGCACAAAAATCACGGAGCAAGAATTTAATCAGACTGTTTATACTGATGAGACACTTCCGTGTCCTGTCTTAAAGACAGAAATGAATGACAGTAAGAGGAAGTAACTTTAAAGATCATAAAATGATGTTGCAATTACACTGACTGCTTCCTTGCTGTAATTTGTGCAGGATGTATAGGTGGAGGTGTCATCTATAGGGTTGTTCCACATTCCTATCTGTCTCTATTTATGCAACAGCAAACAAGTTCTGCTTGGGAGAATATCAAGATCCATTTTAAGGATGTGCTACACTGAGGCTCTTTCCACTGCCAAAGCTGAAGGTATGTGAATTGAAACACAGGGCCTCAGAAGTTTAAGTATTTAAATACAACTTACTGAAATGGAGATTTTCTTGTTCATCTGATTTCACTTCTGGAACCTCCTTAGTCAAGATGTTATAAAAGTTCACATTGTCTGTGTTCTGAAAACACAAGATAATTTCAGTAACACTAATAGAAACACTTCTCAGAGACGAAGAACAGCCTTTCCTGAAAAGAAGAAGGAAAAAAAAAGAGGTGAGTAAATCCTAAATTCAGGACCCTGTGACCTGTCACTTTACCTGCACACCAGGAAGATACTTGTGGAAAAACTTCAGTTCTACATTTGCTGTAGGAAGTGGGAAAGAGATTCCTCAAGCCTGTTTTGCTCACACATGGGTCATGCCAGAGATGTTATTTACTCCTCTGAAGCAGATGTGAAGCTGCAGGAAGTCTTACCCTGCATTACTCATGACAGAGCTGCAGTGCCAGGTGATGCCCTCAGACAGCCCCTACCGCCAGGTCTGCTCTGGTACTGCTCTCAGGAAACATCCTTCCAACCTGCAATCCTCCAAAATCCAGAATGCTTCCTCAAAAACGTGGTGAAGGGTATGAGCCACCCCTCTTCTGGATCTGCTGACAGCTGGATGTGCCCCAGCATTGCAGATTGGCAGCTCTGATGCAGTGACAGAGGCTGCCTGCATCCAAGGACAAATGGGAGCAGTGCTGCCATTACAGAAGTCACTCCAGATTCTTCAAGCCTTGCTTTACTTGATTTTTGAATTTTTAAAGTTCTGATGCTTAGGTCAGAATCAGCTCACAACAGCAACCCCAGAAGAACTGCAGTGTTTCACTTGCCAGCATCATCACAACTGAGAGGGGAAGTAAAGCAGATTTGAAAAGTAAAACAGGAACCAAAAGTTCCTTCCAAACAGCAAGAAGTGAAACCAACAACATGCAAGGCACTGTCAGTTATGAAACACAGAAGGAAAAAAAAAATTAAAAAAGAGCAAAAAAAAGGAAGTGGCTCCAGATTAGCCTTTCTGTCCAAGGAAAGCCAGAGCCTTACATGTACTAAAGAATGAGATGTAACAAAGAATGAGATTTTAACAGGAGAAACAAAAGCAAAACTTTACCAATCTTTTATGCTGGAACTTTCTAAGTAACGAGATGCAGTGACCCACAGGAACAGACCATAAGCTGAGGTTCCTTTCCACCCTGTGCACCTATTGTAGTTCTTCAAATAGAGATGTGTGCATTTCAAATTTGTGCCTTGCTGGATGCAGTTTTCAATATTCAAAGCTTTCCAGGAGATATAGTTTATTTCATTTGAAACTGTAGAAATTAAGAGGACTAGTTGTATGCTGAAACCCAGTGCAATACTGGAAGACCACAAGGGCTGTCCTGCCCACGTTCTCTGTCACTCACCCAGCGGGGCATAGCAAACATTCCTTTATATCAGCACTGGGATAAAACAAATCCTGGCAAAAATGACTGGGCAGAGGGTTGGAGAATTCATGCCAGCTCAGCACTCACAGAAAGGATAACTTGAAATCATGTGCCTTCCCCAGGCAGCAGTTAATTCTTAATGTTAGTCAAAGATCTCACCTCTTCAATGACTCCTTCAGCCTTGCCCCAGAGCTCGGTGGCCAGCCCATACTGATTTTTATTTATTGCATCCATTATTTCTTTGGCAACAGCAGTCACCTCTGCTAGACCATTATCATCAAGGAGAGACTGGAAGACAAACACAAAAGACAGTTTCAATTGAAATTCCACATTCCACTCATTGCTAACAGCCTCCATGCTTTGGAGGTTTTATTCAGGCCAAGAGGTAATCTTAAATTCAACACCCATTTGTACTGTAAGGCAGCACAAGGGATCAGGTGAGGTCCAAGAGTTCGAGGTACTTACAGTGCTGTAAAGGTAGGGCCCCCAGGACAGCACAGAGTCTAAACAAATGGAACAGATTTCAATAAATGGAGGTGAATTAATCAGCTCTGTTTAACCCTCAGGTTATGTGCCACAGAGCAGGTTCTTTACAAATCCTGCACCATCATTAACCCCCTATGGGTTAAGCAGTGAAATTTATTTAAAGCAACCCACATGTTTTTACCAAAATGTCCCCCCCAGAGCGTTGCAGCACATTGCCAGAACATGGGCAGAGGCATAACAAGAGGATGGAAATTATCTAAACTGATCTGTTTGAAAAGTCACAAGGGAACAACTGAGATATAAAACAAAGCTGCGTTATAACCACTTTGTTTGTAAATCCTCAAGGATCTGATGGCGGACAGATAAGAGCTTGCTTGGTATTGTCCTGTGCTGCAGGGAATCTGTGAAGCCTGCCCTTGCCAATCCCACGGAAGGACCTTTTTATTTGCTTTTTGTCCTCTGCCAGACACAAATCTCACTTGCAGCCTTGTGAATCATTTGGTGGCCACATTTAAGCACAGGACTCTTACAAAACACCTCAGAGGCTGTGGAGATGTGTAGGGACATTTCACCATCCCTCCATTCCAGATGCAAGTGTGCTCCTCACTGACCTTGCTCTCTGACTTTTCCTAATCTAAATGAGACTCTTCAGTCACAGCTTGCAAGGCTGAGTATTTATTTTTGATTTACCAGACTCACTAGAGAGTTAATTCACTTAAGGCAGGGATGGCATTTTTGACTTTAGGCACTCATGGAATGATTACAACATCCAACAAAACAAAACAACACCAACAAATCATCCACAGTCTGAGGAGTTTAAACGTACCCAAAGGAGAAATCCAGGAGTCTCCAAGAGCAGTCCCCATGAAATTGCACTTTATGGTCCCTTTTTGAACAGCCTTTGTGAATAAGAGGAAAAACATAACAAAACAAAAAACCAAACCAAGAATCAAGTTTTAGTTAGCTATTCATTACTCTAGAACCAGTTTTCTTTAAGTGAAAAAAAAAGTAAGTAGCATTGTGAATTAGGCAATAAGGACAGTCTATTCCAGAAAATAGAAGTACTTGTAGAACTCCAGGTTTTAAAGTGAAAAGTGAACTATATCCTCCAAGTACTCACCTTGTGCAGCTCTAAAGCAACCCCAGCAGCCATTTTACCTCCATAAGATTCAGAAAATATGTAGAATGGGATGGTCTGGGGAGAGAAAAGCCACACAAGGAACTCGCTGGGCAGAGGGCAGAAGATACCTCCAACCATCTCCCACATCCCACAGAACCCAGGCTGTTCACCTCTCACCATCAAACATTTAATGCTTTTCTTATTTTAAGCAGCACACAAGGTTTTCATAACATCCTGGTGGTTTGCTGGGGTTGGTTCTGAAGTATTTTGGAGCTGTAAGTAGCTGTGATCCTACATATGCTGCTCAGATCACTCAACACACCATAATCCACTCCATTGCTTATCTAACTAACCCCAAAATCAAAATACAACTTCTGAAATGTGGAAAATAAGAGACTTATTAGGTTTTGCCTGCAGAAAAACACTGCTTATCTGGAAGTCTGTTCCCTAATTATTTTTTGAATTTAATTCAAAAGTAGAGAAAAATACAACAGTATACAAGAATTCAATTCACTTACCTGGAATTCTGTTCTACACTTGAAGAATTCTCCAAGAAAAACCATCATATCAGAAACCACTGTGGTAAGGTTTTGGGCAAACAAGCTACAATCATCCACATAACTGAATCCAGTGCCCACAGGATTATCCACAAACAAGATACTGGCTGCCTGCAGCTGTAGAAGCAGAAGGAAGGTTTGTATAAAACCTCAGTTCAGCACCAGCAAAAAAAAAATTAGTTTTGATGGCACAAATGATTAACTGAGCCAGCAAATCACTGAAAAAAGTTGCAGAAAAATTAGGTGCAATATAAAGTCCTTCAATTTTCCCAATCTGTAACCAGAAATACACCCAGAAAGTCCCAGTGATCCAGGGGCAGGTCACCTAGGGAACTCTGGAATACTTCAGACTATTGGTAGCTCAGAGCACAATATATTGCACTAATTAAACTTCCACCTTCACAGGCAGCTGTAATTTGTTTTCCCTTGAAGGCCATACTGGACCTGTAATTACAAGCCATAGGTTTTACACTGCCAGCCACCCAGAAAAAGCTCTGTGACTGCACATAATGAAGCTGTGATCTGAAATAACACTTTCTACAATTTCCCTGCTCTCTGTTTCCCAAACATCTGCATTTCACAATTTCATGGAAGACCACACATACTTCATCAAATTAATATGTCTGCCCCTCAGTTCTAAACAAGGCTATTCCTATAAGCTGATTTATTAACCACAATATTCTAACTTGAAATATTATAATTCAACCGAATTTTAAATGAAAAACTGTTCTGTGTTTTTTTGTGTAGTGATCATACAAGCAAACAAACATTTGTATTTAGCAGTTAGAAGCTGAACTCTCTACTGTACCCAGGTTGTATTTCTTGGTTTCATTGCTTTGTCTAATGGGCCAATCTCTTCAAAGTTCCCATATCCACAGCCTGAAGATCCTGGACCCCCCTGCAGGAAAATACCAAATGACAAAAGTTAAAAGACCAAATGTTAAAAGGCAGCATGGCTTAGATACGACAGATGGAAGAATACAAGCCAGCCAGTAAGTAGAATGACAGATTGTAAATTTTTAGAAATGGCTTTTGCCCTACATGTTAATTTGCAGAGCAGGCTCTGTTCCTCATGGTCTTGGGTTATGCACACACATGCCATTTCTGAAAGCAAAAACTCAACAGAGAAGCAGTGACCGACTTGTGGGAGCATCTGGTGAGCTGCCTGCTATGTGAGCACAGTTTCCAAACCTTAATCCCTGAATATGGAGTGCAAAAGTTTGCAAGCCATTAGCTTAATCAGCATGGACAGCTTGTGGGTTTCATTCTGATGAAATAACCCAGAAAGAACAAGAACAAGTCCTCAAGTGATTCTATTCAACCTTAACTTCTAAAATGTACAGTGGAGAACACGCCACCACTTTATTAAACTGGGATTGTTTCCATTTAGAAATCATCCTAAATCTCTGATTATTTTATCTACTCTCTCTCTCTCTGAACATTAGACTTCAAACTCTCCAGGAAAGGAGTTGTGAAACTACAATGCACAAAAATCACTACTGTTGTATGAAAGGTAAGAACAATCCCTGTTATTGCACTCGAACTTGATGGAAGGTGAGCAGCTGAGGACACCTCACAACTGCAGAATTAAATCATCCTTGTTTTTCCCAACCCCAACACCTCATCCACAAAGCGAAACATTTAGAACCAGGCAGTTTTGAATCCTGTTTCTGTAGAGCTGCACAATATCAGATATCAGACTGAACCAGGCACAGATAGAAAGAATTATTGCTTAGGTGTCTCTAACCAAACCTTACCTGGAGCCACAAAACAAGAGGTAACTCTGTGAAGTCTTGGGTTGGGTTATTTGCATAGTAGAGCCACCAGAACATGTGGGCCTTGCTCCGAACCTCCACATATCCCCACAGCTCTTTAGGCTCTCGGGGCTGCCTCAGAACTACACCTTGAGAGGAAATAAAAACAATCAGCTAGGTTAAAAGGCTCAGCTTTGGGCTTTCCAATTGTTCCAAAACACTACATTTCAATCGTGGGTGTGATAATTAGAAGTGCTACTACTATTAAAAAAAATTACAATAAGAAACCTGCCTATACTTACACCCCCACCTACAGCTGAGTTATCGTCAATGAATGAAGTGTGTAATTAAGTGCATCCTTATCAGAGCCTGGTATTAGAGATGCTGCCGGAAACAGACCCATCGCTGGAATGATTTGTTCTTGAAGTGTTTTGAAGGCCTGGGCTGAAGGCACAACCCCAGTAACCCCAATGGAATAACTCCCATAACCAGCTGCAATTTCCACAAGGATCACAGAATATTCTGAAAGGGATCCACAAGTCCGAGTCCAACCATTCAGGGAACCGTTCCGGGCGGGGATCGAACCCGCAGCCCCGGCGTTATTTGCTGCATGGCCCGAGCAACTGAGCTCGTCCCAGCGCTGCGATCTGGGAGCCTGCGGAGACCGCACCGCTTCACACACCGCAAGGAGGGCAGATGCACACAGACACAGGAGCACTTCGAAAGGAATCCAAAATAGAATTTCAACTCAATTAAGTCCGTGAAGTCTGGTCACCTTACACGGTCGTTCTGCTGTCCATCTCGGACACGGAACAGGCCTTTGGCACTCCGTGTCAGGGATCTTTATCTCAGGGATCAGGGCAGAAGGAAACGGCGCACTGGAGTGAGAGCAATCAGGCTTTTCCGAGCCACAGTGGCCAGGGTTTGCTGCTCCCGCCGGGCCTCCCGCCACCCTCTTCGTCCCTCCCGACTGCCACCCCGGCAGGCGGAATTTCCCGCGGCTCAGCCCGGGCTCTGCCCGGCAGCGGGACACAGGAGTGCCGTGCCCGGAGGCGCCGTGCCCGGAGGCGCCGTGCCCGGAGGCCCCGCTCCCGTCCCGTCCCGTACCTGCCGCCAGCAGCAGCGCGGACAGCGCGACCCCAGCTCGGAGCGGCCCCATGGCTCCCTCAGCTCCCGCGGTCACGGGACCGGCCCCGCCCCGCCCGGCGGCCCCGCCCGCCGCGCCCGCCCCTCCGCCCCTTCCTCCTCCTCCTCCTCCTCCTCCTCCATGATGGCGGCCGGCGGCGGCCCGGTGCGGCTGCGGCTGGTGTTCGATCACCCTCCGCCGGCCAGCCCGGGCTGCGCGCTGTGCTGGCTGCTGCTGGAGCCGGGCCAGGCGCGGCTCGTCACCGACCTGCTCAGCCTCATCCGCCATCGCTTCGGCTTCAGCCGCCGCGCCCGCCTCAGCCTCTTCCTCCAGGGGGCGCTGCTGCCGCCCGCCGAGAGCGCGCGCCTCGTGCGGGACAACGACTCGCTGAGGTACGGTACGGACCGGACCGGGACAGGGACAGGGACAGGGACAGCGGGATCTCACAGAGAGAGCGGGATCCGGACCGGGATTAGGACAGCAGGACTGGGACCGCGAGGTCAGGACTGGAACCGGGACAGCGGGATCGGGGTCAGCCCCACACACGGCCCTCCTCGGTGTCTGTGGGTATCCAAAGGCGGTGCCGGAGGCCGGGCCGGGCCCTGCCCGGTGGTGCCCACTCCTGGGACACGGCAGCGGCAGGAGCTGATGCCCGGGAGGTTCCACCCGACCATGAGGAAGAGCTGCATCCCTGTGCAGGGGCCGCAGCTGGGACAGACTGTCCAGAGGAGTTTCCCTCACGGGGGATATTCCAGAGCCCTCTGGCACAGCCCTGTGCTCTGGGATTACTCTGCTTCGGCAGGGAGGTGCGACCAGATGACCCCGCTGTGGTCCCCGCCAGCCTGACCCATTCTGGGACTCTGTGGATCCCGCATGGGCTTGGCGGGACAGGGATGGGGACTGAGCTCCTCCTTCCCTGGGCGGTGGAGCGGGAGCCGGGTGATTCCACGGGCACTGATCCCAAAGCCTGAGACACCCCAGCGTGTCCAGAAGGGATGGAGGGAGCCAAGCAGGTGGAAGTGTTCCCGAAGATGGGAGGGGAGCCTGTGCCTGCAGGGGAGGGCTCCGGACTGTCCAGCGAGGAGCTGCAGCATCTTCACTCTAGGGGAACTTGGCTGAGTTCTCCTAGAACATGCTCGGTGACCTTTTTTTTTTTTTTTTAACAGAGTAAAATTGGAAGACATAGTTGCAGATGATTATGAAGAAATAGATGATGACTTTGTTTACACAACAAAAGAAGACAAAAAAAGGCACAGACACAAGCAGGATGAAGAAGAATTCTCTAGGAATGAAGGCAAGCATAAAAGGAAAAAGAAAAAGGAGAAGCATAAGCTTGAGTATTCTCCTTGTAGGGAAGAGACCTCTGTAGATACTTGGGACTCTCAGAAAAGGTACACGAAAAGGAAGAGAAAGGAAGAAGTCAGGGGAAGAAATAGACACACAGAAGGTAAGGAAGAGAGCTCTACTTCCCATTCTAAAAAGATGAAAAAAACAGAGAGGGAGAAGCAGCTGGCAACAAAAAAGAAGGATGAAAAGCAGACAGAGGTTGCTGCAGTAAAGATGGCTTTAGAACAGGCAAATGAGAACTTTTCTCTAAATTCTGGTAAAAATAGCACCAAAAAGATCACAACAGAGTCCAGGAAAAAGAGGGTGGGAGCTTCAGATTCCTCCAGCACATCGTCTGACAGTGACAGCAGTGAGTTAAGTGTAAAGGACAATAAATCTTCCCATAAACCTGTAGTGGTGACATTTCCCAAAGACAAATACCAAGCTGCTTCAGATTCTGATGTGAAAACTAATAAAGTGACTGTAAAGTCTAACACTGAAAAGACTAAGACTGCAATCAGTAAAAATGCTAAAAAGCCCCAGTCTTCTAGTTCAGATTCTGACTCAAGTACAGAGGACGAGAAGGTGACACCAGCACAAGACAGCACCGCGAAGGAAAAACCGGTGCCAAACCATGTGGTGGCTGTAAAAGCCAGCACCAAGGCTCCCAAAGCACAGAGCTCCTCCTCAGACTCTGATAGTTCAGATTCAGACACACTTGTCATTAAAAAGTCTGCAGCAGGTGCTGGACTGGGTAATTCCATGGTAAGGAACTGCATTAAACAGTTGCCAGCCAGTGCCCAAGGAACATTTGCCAGCCCTGGCCGTGGAAGGGGGCATGGAACGGGAGAGGAGAACTTCTGGAGAGCACCTAGGGGCCGTGGGTTTCGTGGGATGATGAGGGGCCACGGGAGAGGAGCAAACCCTGGCTTCTTCTATAACTACAGCAGTGAAGGCCAGAAACAGAGGCAGTTAAATGAAGCTGCGACAAACACTTCTGTCCTTATCCAGGTGAGTGACTGACACAGGCAGAGGTCACCTTTCTCTGGCAGCTTGAACTGCACAAAGAATCCATAGGATGACAGTAATTCATAACAGCAGAAAAAGATCAGTGGGATAAAGGCTGAGCTTTTATTTACTGTAATTCCATTTGTCAGCCTGAGACGTGTTTGTGAAACAACAATAAAGTGATTGTGTTATATATATAAAAGCAGAGCATGTACCTTGCTCTTCTCAGGGCTTCTTGCAATCCATACAGCGTGAACATTGTCTTCTGTTTTCACTGATACAGTAATTAAATCAGTGGGTTACTCTTTGTTTCACAGAATCCCATGGAGAGCCCCAAAAGAGACTACAGTGTGTTACCCCTTCTAGCTGCTCCACCCCAAGTGGGAGAAAGAATTGCCTTCAAGGTAAAGAATTCTGGAAATACGGAATGTTAGTAGGTTAAAGTTGCTTCATTTGGTCCGATCTTAAGTTCCTGACCTAATAGTTTCTCTAAGAAATTCACTTGTTGTAAAGCCTGGCTTTGATTTTTACAAATGCTTGGAGCATATACAGAAATTAAGTGCATTTCTTTAGACTTTCTGTATTTGTATAACATAAGAAATGCTGTCTCTGCTGTCATTTCAATGTGATTTTCCATGTAAATGTTACTGCAAGTCTTACCATACAAACAATTACACTGCACTGTGAAATAAAAAAGTAAATGAAGATGAAACCTCTGTGGTTGAGGAGACTGGGATCCATCTCCCTGATCTTCTCAAAGCCTGACCTGAACGTAAATCCTTTGGAGCAGCAAGTCCTGGAAGTCTACCTGAGACCATGATTGGCATTGTGTTCCAGGAGTAGGAGATTGGGCTCTGGAACTTTTCTCTTGCTGGAGAAACTGTCTGGATGTAGGTGGAATCATCAAAGATTGGGAATGGTTACAGTTTGTTATTTGTATTTCTTTCAACAGCGCCTGGAACTAACGGATAATTACAGTCCTGAAGTGTCAGACTATAAGGTACTGGTTTTCTTTCTCCCTTCATTCACTCACAGAACTATGATAGGTATGGCTTAGATATTTTGATGTTGTGCAGTGTTTTTCCTTGCATCCAGTTGACTTCACAGGCTACTCCTGTGCAGGAGTAAAAATCAAAACTCTAGAAGCCAAAACTAATTCAAAATTTGAAAGATGTAGCTGGTTTTTAAAAACAAAACCAAACCACCAACTACAAGGATTATTAATAATCATTAATATTTAAAGATGACAAAAAAATGCAGACCCTCAAGTAGAAAAATGGAGCTGTATTAGAGTCTACTGCTATTTGAAGTCAGGGCAAGTTCTTAAAACTGGTGCAAGTAAAATTTTGTTGCTAATTCAAATAACTTGGTTTCTGGGCAAGTCCTGATTGAAACTGCAACGTGGTGACAATGAGTAACTGATTTATTGATGCCAGTAGTTACAGATTACTGAGCATTAATTCTTTGCAGATTTTATACATGGAGACTGGAAAATTTGATAGCCCAATATACTTATTTCCTCTGACAGCAATCAAGTAGCACAGTGGTTGTAAATAGGGAACAGTTATCCAGTGGAACAGTGCTGAAGTGTGTCTTACCTGATCCTTTTCTTCTTGCTTTGTGAAGGAGGCAAAAATAATCGGTTGGAATGCTGAAAAAAAGCAGATTGAACTTGAGATCCTTTCAACATCAGCAGCACAATGTACGTACCTGGGGACACCAAGGGCTTGTTGTCATGTGCTGTCACCTGGAAAACCAGAAGTCCAAAGAACACTTCATCTTTCAGGAGTATTCCCAATTTCCTTGGGTTCATTCTTAACACACTGCCCTCCTCATTCCCTCCCCAAAAAGTCTATTTAAATTGAAAAGTTCTAACCCCTGGCAGTTGAACTGAAAGATGCTCATGGGTGTTTACAAAATAATTTTTTTCAGTCAGTTTGAGTGGTCAGTAACTCACTTCTACTATGGTATCATTTTCTGAAAGAAATTATTTTATGGAGCTACAGAGAAAGTGTGAGGTCATAATGGTATGTCTTCAGTGGGTGTGGAAATGAATCCCTGCAATGACAAGGTACAATTCCTGAGACCTGAAATGATGAATGTTTCTCAAACTGTGTCCTCCAGTTGCCATTAAAACCAGAATTAATGAATTGTCATATGAGCATTTTTCTCAAATTCCAGCAACATATTGTTGACTTTCTCATGTGAGTAGTCAGATAATTACCTTAATTTTGCTGTGTAGCATTCAGTTTTACCTCAAGATTTTTTGTTACAATTATGAACCCAGACACTGAGCACAAAAAAACCCCAAACCCAAACTGGTTTTGATCAGCTTTTTTGGTGAACATTTACAGTTCCTTTGGTTTGTAGCTCGTTGAGGTGCTTGTTTGGTTTTTCAGTTGCTAAGGAGCCAGGGAAGTTCGACCTGGTGTACCAGTCTGCAGACGGAGAGGAGCTGATCGAGTACGCGGTGCCTCAGGACACCAGGGTACGTGGGGCTTGTCTGGCTTTGGAAACACAGGGGTCTGTCAGGGAAAACTGGAATGTCCCTTGGAATGGAGAATATAAACCACCCCCCTCCAAATTATTATAATTTTGCAATTAGGAGTTTGCAGGCAAAAATATGGGTGTAGGAATAATAGTTCTTTACTAGGAATATTAAAAATGCAAGTGCAGTAATACAAAAAAACAAGCAAGCAAACAAAAGTCCTAGAAAGCCCTGATAGAGTCAGGAATACAACCTGACACCCTGTTGGCCAGGGTGTTGGAAGCAGTCCAATAAATCCTCCTGGAGTGACAGATGTGGTTCTGTAGGAGTAGAGATGACCCTGTAGACAGGGTTCAGTGGTGGTGAGATGAGTCCAGTCTTCCTGTGGGAATCTTGTGGAAAAAACAGGATTGCTGAGGTCCCTGTGTCCCCATTTTTATCTGGGTAGGAATGGCTGGCTCCTCCCCACTGGGTGGAGCATCTCACACTGGGATGATGGAATGTGTGATGTCACTGGTGAGCCTCAATGGCCCATGAACAGAAGATATCCCCGAGGGTGGGCAGTGGTGACAGAGATCACAAACACTGCCCCACCTGGTTTAACAGCTGGGCTGTTATCAGGAGGCGTCCACCCTCCTCCCCCTGGAGTTACAAGAGATAAAGAAAAAACATCTCCCCAACTGCTTTCTGCAGATGAAATAGAATACACTTTTTTTTGGTTACATAACCTAAGACAGGCCTGCTGTGAGTCCTGCCACCTGCCCTGCCTCCTGCCTCTCTTCACCTCAGGGACTTGCCCTTTCTAATCATGCATCTGATTTGAATCAATGGAAGCAAAAATAATTGTTCCTTTCTGGCAAGAATGTGCATGTTTACGTCATAATAATCAATCCTTGCACATTACTCTTAACTGGGGTCACAGCCACCCATCAAACTTCTTGTTTTGGCTAGTAAGTAACATCATGTCTCACTGAGATCCTTTCTTGCCAGCTTTTCATTTCATCACTGTTGTTCTTACCTGCACCTCTCCTTATCCAGGACATCAGGCGGGTTGGGGTTCATCAGTAGGATCAGTGACTCACAGGAGGAGCTGTGATCTTGTTCAGGTCTAGGCAAAAGCATAACAGCACAGAAATTGCATCTGCTGGTGTTGCTGGCACCTGCTCAAAGCTGCCTGTGGTTTGTTTTCAGATCACTGAAAGCTGGGATGCGCTGATAGAGCCGAGACTGATCGTGGAGCCTCCAGTTAACGGATCCAGCGTTGAAAATGGAACACCTAGGATGTGAAAAACTGTGAACAATTGCACAGGTTTGTTCTGGGAAATGCTGCCTTCTGTTCTGAGGGTGGCAGCTGCACTGGTGAATATTACTGTTTTAAAAAGAAGTAGGCCAAAAGAAAAACACTTTTTTCTCCTTAGGCTATGTTTTTATGTAATACATGAAAACTTTGTTTATTATAGGAAGTCTAATATAGATCTGTTGGATTTGAATATTTATATCCTGCTGTAGCACGCTGCAGATCTGGAATGGTTTGATTAAAAAACAAAACACAACGTTGTACTGTGAGTAACTATTTAAATGTCTGGGTTTGGCTAGAACTGTATAACTGCCAGAGGTCACTTTCATTTGAAAATTAATTATTAGTATTGTTGATGTGCAGAATTTTCCCTCTGCTGCTGCCAAGCATCATACAAATGCTTTGTAGTTTGTGACTTTAAGTGTTTTAAGTCGCTATGTTTAAGTGACTTTGCAGTTACTTAAAGAGTTCACCTGAACATGTCCAGAAAAGCCTGTGGATTTTGAGCTTCTGTAATTTTGAGCCAGATAAATAGCACTCACTGGTAAACTGTCAACTTTGCTTGGAACCAGTGGAATTTAACATGAACCCTTGGCACAATTGTGTCCCACTGTGTTAATCTGTGTAGGCTATGAAAGCCTTTATTTGTTTTAGAGCAAACCCTCTTGCCCTGTGAGTGCTGAAGTTTCTGTGCTGCCTTTCTCCTCCCCTTTCCAGCAGCAGAATGGGGCACCAGCTGCTGGCAAGGCACTGCACTGACAGCTCTAATAATTATTGGCATTGAGGGGGCACCTTGTACCCCTGGAGCCTTGGCAAGTCTTACCCTTCCAGATAATCCCTGTCCTGGGCAGTGGACTCCTACAGAGAAGACATGGGAAAAAACAAACCCTAGATACAAATACCTAAAAATCTGTACATTACAGTTTAGCAGTCATGTACTCTGACCTAGTGCATGAATCCAGTGAAGTTCTATGCATTTTTGCATCAGCCCTATTAAAATGTTTTGTTTGTGAAGGAATCACTTTTATACGAGTAAAATAAATTTGTGCATCGTGGTTCTTGTCAGATGCCATTATTTCATGCTAGGATTTGTTCTTTTAGAGAAGAGTTCAGTTAGATTCGTGTGGCTGTTCTTGCAAACTGGATGAAAAGATGTCAGACAGGAGCAGTCATGCTCAGACAGTGGGGATTAATGGAAAAATTGCTTTTCTAAGGGAAATTGTCACTTGTTAATTCTTAAGAAGTTGCAAAAGCCAAATGCAAGTGTTTCACTGCTCCTCTTGTTCCATTGCCTACTGTGCATTCTGGGCCTGAATTAAATGGATGCAGAGTCACTCTGGCTGTGCCAAACAGGCGAGACAGGTGTTTTGAAGGTAAAATCTTGAGTTTTATTTACCTGTTGTTACCAAGTTTGCGTGAAGCTACTGCAGCTCTGCTCAATTCAAATCAGACCAAGGGCAGGCAGCGAGGAGGGAGCTGACCTTGGGAGAGCCCCCCTTTCCCATCCACCTCCTTCTCTGAGGAATTCACAATGTGCAGGTGGATCCCAGGAGGTGGTGAAACGCTGAACCAGCCCTCCCTTCTGCCTGTCTGTCCCTGGGCTCTCCTGCCTCTGGCCACCCCCTTTGCTGGGGCAGGAGCACGAGGTAAAATTTATCCCACGGTGCTTCTGGAGCCCTGCTTGGGCTCTGCAGGGCACTTCCAATGTGCAGTGTCTGGGCAAACAGACCTTTACATTTAGTTCAGAATCACAGGAAGCTCTCAAGTGTTTGCAAGCAAAACAGAGTAATAACTTCAGTAGCTATTTAAATGGTAGCAGTAATTTTTTATGTTAGAACTTTGTCTCTTTGACAACAGGAGTGGTTGGGCTTTGTCCAAACCAGAATTTCAAGCCTTCTTTGACAATGAGGAACTTAAATTGCTCATCTGAGCTCTAAACATCCTGTGCTATGTTCCAGAAGCAAAAGCTACAACTGTGAGGGTATATATTTATTTACCCTTTTTATTTGCATACCTTTGTATGTATCAGCTGATACCACGAGTGCCACAGAAAATACAGCGAAGGTGCTGAGTCTTTGAAAGATGATAGAGGCTTAGTCCAGATAAGCCCAGGGTGTCTGTTCACCTATGGAAAAACAAAAAACGCAAACATTACGAGCATCTTTGGCCCCAGCTCATGCATAGCACAGCTGTCTAAGAACTTTGCTGTCACTGTCAGCCAGCCCCTGTCAGGTGTTTGCATTTCCTCTGGCAGCAGTTACAAAGTCCTGATTACATCCCAACCACACTGTAAACCTATGGCACCGTGCCCATCTCTTAGAAACTCCTCCACCCTCCAGCGTATGACAGAGCTGAGCCCTGAACTTTTGCTCCTGCCACAGCCGTGTCCCGTCCCCGCCCCGAGGGTTCTGTCCCCTCCCAGGGGTGCCGTCCCCGCCTCGAGGGTCCCGTCCCCTCCCTGGAGGTCCCGTCCCCGCCCCGCGGTCCCGTTCCCCCGGTCAGAGCCCCCCGCATCCCGGGGCTGCCCGGCCCCCGACATGGGCGGGCGCCCCAGGGCTCGTCCCCCGGCTGCCGCCCCTCCCGTCGGGGCGGGGATCAGACACGTAGTTTTCCGGAAAGCCCCGGCCATAGTTTCGTTTCTCCGAGCACATTCTTGTTTGTGATCCTCGGGCAGCTGCGGACGGGGGGATGGCGGCGCTGGAGTCGGAACCGGGCCTGTCGGGGCTGGAGGAGGAGCTCACCTGCTCCATCTGCCTCTGCCTCTTCAGCAGCCCCGTGACGGTGCCGTGCGGGCACAACTTCTGCTCGTCCTGCCTGGAGCTCACCTGGGCCGGCCTCTCGGGGGGCTTCAGCTGCCCGCAGTGCCGGGCCACCTTCGCGGGCCGCCCGCAGCTGCAGAAGAACACGGTGCTGTGCCGGGTGGTGGAGCAGCTCCAGGGCCGCGCCGGGGCCAAGGGCGAGGAACAGGAGGAGGGAAATGAGAACGGGGATGGGGAGGTGGGGGGCTGCTGCGCGGAGGAGCCCCCCGTGCCCTGCGACAGCTGCCAGGAGGCGCCGGCCGTGCAGACCTGCCTGACCTGCACCGCGTCCTTCTGCGCCGAGCACCTGCGGCCGCATCGCGACAGCCCCGCCTTCCGCGACCACCAGCTGTGCCCCCCCCTGCGCGACCTGCAGCTGCGAAAGTGCCCCCAGCACAACAGGCTCTTTGAGTTCTTCTGCGGCAAGCACGGCGTCTGCATCTGCTCCCTCTGCCTGCTCGGGCACAAGCTGTGCCCCACCAACCCCTTGGAGCAGGCGAAAGCCGCTGCCCAGGTGAGCAGCGGGGCTGGGCGGGGGCGGCCCCCGGGGCTGGGGCTCCTTCCCGAGGGCGCCCCGGAGCGGCCCTTGGCTCCCGCGGTGCCCGGGGAGCCGCTCTGGAGTGCGGAGTGGAGGACGGAGCAAGACACCGACTGTAAATCTCGTATCTGGCATTGAGAAACTGTTATCTGCCCTCCAACATGTGCTCAGGCACGTCCTCAGAGTCTTTCCTTGCGTTTTCCTGCTCTCTCCAAGATGTTGCTCAAGAGCAGGGTCTGGGAAGGCGCTGTCAGGGAGCTGATTGCCAGCCCCTGGGCTGGGCTGGGCTCACCGTGCTCTGTGGCATCATCCTGAGCCTCCTCTGCTGCTCTGCTCCCTGCCAGGGCTTGTCACAGCCTGAGAGGCCAGCGTTCCTCTGCAGATGTTCTTAAGAATTATAAAGGTGTCCTGGGGAGATCTCAAGAATGTAGATGAAAGCCAGAAAGAGGTTCACAGAGTGGAAGGGAAGGAAACCTGGCATTTATATTTTCCAGCACAGCTGAAAATCAGCATGGATGAATAAAGTATGCGGAAAAAGTTTAGGTGGCAGAACTCCCATTGAGTGTGTTCACAGCTTAGCTGCAGAACTGAGCCCTGATTGAGCTCCGCAGAATCTCAAACTAAAGGAACAGGCAAATTACATCTGAACAAGAAAATTCTCAAAAAGAGAGGGGTGAACGGTAGCAACAACTTGGTGCCCAAAGTCCAGCCTAAGAGCTAATGTAACATTTATTCTTAGCACGAGAATGCTGTGCTGATGAAAGCACCGGGTCCTTTGTGACGAGAGTGCCATCAATGGCATCTTGGGAGAGGTGGGGAGAGTGTGGGTGCCACAAGCCACACGTGTGCAGGATGGCACTTGTACACCCTCTAAGGTTCAAGGGAAGGTAGGTTTTAAGCTGAGACTACTAAATGCTTACAAGAGCACTTAAAACTGACAGCAGACAAGACAACTGCCTCTCTGAAATACTTTCTGCTCTCTCCTCTTGCAGTCAGCGCTGAAGAAAAGACTCGTGGAGCTGCATAACCAGGGTGAAAGGACTGCCCGGGCAATGGGCACGGTGAAAACGAACCAGAACCAGTCTGCTGTAAGTGGTGACTGTTCAGGGTGTTCCAGGTTGCCTGGCACCCTCTGGCCACTGCGTGGTGTTGGTGATTGTACCCTGGTACTGCAGTGCTGAGACTGCATTGGCAGGAGAAGGTGTTACTAGGAAGGAGCAGAAAAGAGGAATTTTGGCAGGCAGCTCTGTGGGAGGTGGGAGTAAACCAGGCACTGTGCAAGGTTTTGTACCCTCATGTGAAGGTGCCACTAAGAATGGGCTCCATTCCTTGTGAATGAAGGAGTTTTCTTTCCAAACATAGAAATCTACAGCTCTTCTCTTGCCTGTTTCAAGGAAGAGAAGCCCACATGTTCCTCAGAGGTTTTGGTGCAGTAGCACTAAGAGTATTTTGTTTACAAACTTTTCTTTTGAAACCAGTGCCTATCTGCTCTTGTCTGCTCCAGGAGACAGCTTTAAGAAAGAAGGAATTGATCAGAAATGAGTTTTCAGAAATTAAAGCTGCAATTGAAGCAAGAGAAAATGAGATCATGAAAGCAATTATAGAAGAAGAAAAGAGAGTTTGGAATAAGTTGGATTATATTTACAGTGTTCTGGGAAATAAGAAGAATGAAATTCAGTCTCTCAAAGATCAGATTGAGATGGCACTGACTGAAAGTGATGATGTTCTGTTTTTGAAGGTAATGTATCATTTAAATGTGATTTCAGTTCTTCATTCTAGAATGCAGAATAACAAAAACTTGCTGTGGTCATCCTGCTCTCCAGAGACTTCCAGTCAAATGGAAATGCAGTGGTGTGGGAGAACCTGCTATCAAAGGATGTACTGGAAAAGTGCACAAATATCAGTGAGAATGCTCGAGGGGAGCCTGGTAACTCCCCCAGCTCAGCCACTGCCTCTGCCAGCAGCACAGGGGTCAGGAGTGGCAGCTCTTTGAGGTGGCAGCTCTGTGCTGTGACCTGTGTGGTCACTGCTCAGGTACCAGTGGGAGCTCAGGTGTCTGAGCTGCTGCTGCTGGAGTTTTGCCATGAGCCGTGTCTGACTGTAGCCATTGTTCCCTTGAATTTGGGATAAATGCACAAACTCCACCCCGATTAAGGTAAGTTGGTTGTGTTTTTCTCCGTGTGCTGCACGAGGTGGTCTCTCATTTGTCGTTTCAGAGAGCAACAGCACTGCAACAAACAGCAACAAAAGAGGCTTTTGTTCCTCTCGTTGAAATGGACCAAAATGTGTTGCATTCCACTTACCAGTCTGCCATTATGCTCAAAGACGTGGTGAAACTTTCAGTGACTCAGAGTAGGGATAAAAAAGAAGAAGGTACTGTATCACTGGGGGAATTGGCATTTTCTACTTTTGCTGTGAGCTGAAGTGAGGGATCTTTCCAGTTCCAATGTAATTTTTTTAACAAGTGCAACAAATACAGTTGGTTAATGTAAATTGTGTCTTCCAATCTCTGCAGTGCTCCATTTCCACACAAAACCATTATAGTCTAGGCCAAATTGGGAGACAAAACGTGCCAGTGTTTCTTCACTGTTATCTATACTTGGATAAGCTGATGGGTATCATGATATTACACCCTTCTGGCAAAGCTCAGCCTTTCTTCTTTAGAATAATTTATGGTGTTGCTATGTAGCAGGGTTGGATGTGGATTTGAGAGGAGATTTGAAAGGCTGCAGAGTGGCAGGACTCCACTTACCCAGCTGTTAAGGGGCTGATTGTGGAAGTGTGGTGAAACAAAGTTCTGCTTACTGGGTTAAGCCTAATTATCTTTTGGGCTGGGGCATGGGTGTGCACTCCCATCTCTGCCAAATATCACTTCAGTTCTGTTCGAGTAACTGAAAACTAAGATGGGGAAATGTCCTCACTAATGCATGACTGTTCCTGGCCGTATAAACCATGATGTGAATTATCACAGTTGCAGCCAAACCTGTGAAAACGAAGGCCCCTGCAGCAGCTCATCCGAACAAAGCCGCTGTCGGAAAAAAGCCTCACGGACCACGTGAGTACTGCAGAACATCCTCCTGTCCTAGCTGAGACTGTGAACTGTTTGCTGTGGTGGTGATGATGCAGTGCTGACCTGCAGTGAGCGCCCTGGCACAGCGAAGGGAGGGGGCTGTGGGGTATTTGGGGCTGGATGCCTGCTGAGCTGGAGCTGTGAACTGCACAGGTACACGGGTGCATCAGCCTGTGTGGGGTCAGTGTGGGCTGTAAAGCAGAGCAGAGCTTCCCCACCCTCTGGCTGTTCCAGGTGGTTTTTTTTAAATTTGTGCCAAACATGTTTTGGTTTGTTTGATAGATTTGTGTGTATTGAGTTCTGCTTGGGATCTGTTCATGTTCTGGTTTTTTTCTTCCTCTCTCACAGACCAGACCCACAAAGAGAAGAACACTTCTCAGGCTCAAAACACTTCACAGGGGGAGACAGACACCAGTAAGTGATGATTAAAGGAGCCTGACTCAAACATTTTGCTGCCTCCAGTCTAGGGCTGGGGTGATGGTCTCTGTGGCAGGTTATACTGGGGCCTTTCAGTACTGTTTTGTCCAGATCCCAGAATTAATGGGCACTGCAGCCTGTGAGGATGATCTCCCATGTTTTCTTTCTGAAGAAAATGCAAGTGTTAAATAACTTCAGTTACCTCCAGGGAGCTCTTGACTCATGGCCCACGTGCTGGGTGTGGAGCAGTCGGGGTGTGCTGGGGAGGCAGGACTGCAGTGGAGCTGCAGCTCCTGTTGCTGCACTGAAAGCTCTGTTGTGAAAAGGAAAGGCACAGTCAGTGTTCCTCATGGGAGCAGGAGTGTTCTACATGCCTGAACACTGCTCCTGGAGGGGAGATCAAGCTCCTTCCAGGCCTATGACCCTGTAAAATAGGAAGCAAATGGAAGGCTGTGCTTGATGTGCAGCTTTCCAGTGTGAGGGTATTTGTATGTAGAAGGGAACACAGGTGACCTCAGCCCTGGTCTGTAGCAGCTGTTAAATACCCCACACAGCCTCACCCCTGGTGAGTCACAGCTATACCAGTACAGATAAGTGTGATAGAAGGGAGGGGGCGAGCTGGGGAGGAAAAAGAGGATCCTGAGGAGAGAGGATCAGTGCTGTGAGCTCAGTCTGGGGCTGCAGGCAGAGCCTGGTGCTGGAACCTGCAGCCACAGCCTGGCTGGGTAAAAGCTGCAGTCACAGGCTGCGAGGGAAGCCTCCAGCAGGAGCCTGCTGCAGCCAGAGTCAGGGAACAGCTGCAGTCAGGATGGCTGAGCTGTAAAGAGGAATAAACCAGGACCCTCTTCATCTGTGATAAACAGGAAATCTCTGTCTCAGCTCATTTCTACCCTCTGACAAGAGGGCTGCTGCAATATTCGTACGTGGCTTCAGCCTGCTGGACTGCCAGCTCTTCAGTGCTGCAGTTTCAGAAGAGCCATGGTGATGATGTTACAGCTCACATAAGTCTTACCAGTGGCTTTTGCCTCCCAGTAGAACTCACAGTTTACTTTTTCCTTTTTCCCCCTCCAGAAGAGAAAAAGAAAGCGGCTAAAGTTGGTGAGTCCAAACTTTCATCATTCTAATTTTCATTGAGTGCTCTTACAATGATAATATTGTCATTAGTGTTCATGTATTGAGCAAAAGTTCAGCTCTTGCTGGCCCCTGTAAGAGCAGTCAAACACCAAGAGTGGGATTTTCACCCCTGATGTGACAGTGCCTGAGCTAATATTGAAGTTAGCCCTGCATGGAGCAGGAGGCTAAACTAGATCAGCCCCAGCCTGGGTGTGTGTGTGATGGGGTGTTAAACATGTGAGGTCTCCTCCCAACTGGCCTAACTCTCTTTTCTTCTGTTGACACAGCACCAAGCCCAGCACCAAGCCCAGCACCAACCCCCACAACTGCTGCTGCTAAGGAGCTCATTGACAGCTTCCTCAAGAAACCCCGGGAGGAGCTCTTGCAGTGTAAGACACCCAACATTGCACTCCTTAAAGATGAACTTTGCTCTTGCTGTACTGGTGCTGTGTGTCCTGTGTAGTTACCTGAGAAAAACGCTTCTGAAGGGGTTTGGTTAGCTTAATAGCCTGTTACAAATAGAGGAAATTTCTGGAGAAAAAAGGGGCAGGAGGTAAAAGGCAGCAGGAGGTTTCTAAGTGGTTCTTTTGCCAGATGAATCAAATTCATCTTCAGCATCTGTGTATCTTTATGAAGACAAATGAAGTTTCAGTAATGACTTTGATTTCCCTTTAAGTAATGACTTTGATTTCCCCAAAAAAGACATCATTAGGGTAGCCTAGAAACACAGTGTGGTGCACTGGATTCTTTTTAAATGAAATGCAGGCTTGTTAAGATGCTATAGAACATGGCATACCTTTGGCTGCCAGATCAGCAATCACCTTCTTTTGCCAGGGTGTATTTGGGTGATAAAGGGGTCCTGTGGGGCTGCAGGAAGGAAGAAAACTCACCCTCCATTTGCCTGTTGTGTAGTGCAGAGCTGCAGCTGCACCCGGCAGCTTTTACTGTGGCCCTAAGAACTGGCTGCACTGAGGAGGAGAGCAGAGCTGGCAGATAAATACAGCAACAAGTGCTGAGGGGGACAGGATAAATAAAAGTGCTTTGTTCTTCAGTGGTCCCTGTCATTGCAGATGCTGCCAACATCACGCTGGATTACAACACAGCGCACAACACCGTGGTTCTGTCTGAGAACTACACCAGGATGTCCATCTCAGACACCTTCTCTGCCCACAAGTACCACCCCCAGCGCTTCACCGACTACCGCCAGGTGCTGGGCTTCCAGTGCTTCAAGAGGGGCGTGCACTACTGGGAGGTGCAGCTGCAGCCCAGCAGCTTCTGCGGCGTGGGCGTCTGCTACGGCAGCATGGAGCGGCACGGCCCCGAGAGCCGCCTGGGCAGGAACAGCAAGTCCTGGTGCGTCGAGTGGCTCAACTCCAAAATCTCCTCCTGGCACAACGACGTGGAGAAGTGCCTGCCCAACACCAAGGCCACCAGGATCGGGGTGCTGCTGCACTGCGAGGGGGGCTTTGTGATTTTCAGCGCGGTGGGGGAGAAGAATAACCTGATCTACAAGTTCAAGGCTCAGTTCACTGAAGCCTTGTACCCGGCCTTCTGGCTGTTCTCCAGTGATGGTGTTCTCTCCCTCTGTCACATGAAAGAGTAAGGTCTGCTGGCTCGGTCTAGTTCATTTACAGCACAGATGATCTGTCTCAATCTGATCTCTCTGATTGTTTGATACAAATATTATCATCTCTTTTAAGCAGTTTAGGAAATCTGTCAGTTCTTTGGTCTGGATCGCTGAAGCCTTTAGATAGTGATTTAGCAAAATGTTGGTGATAGTAAAAACTGCAATGGTTTGCAAAGGTCTCGATTGCCCTAAAATCAAAGTTATGATGCAAATCCTTCTTAAATGTCTTCAGTGGCCCCTGTGGCTTCTGTGGTTTCCTGTAAAGGAGCAACAGAATTAATCTGTTCCATGGGTAACAATAACCCCTTTGAGAAAGAAACAGGAAGAATTCCTTGGCAAATTCAGGCTTTGAGGGAGGTGTCACTGTTGCCTTTTTGCCTGTGCACAGACTGTTGTCCATACAGGTGTTCTCAGTGTGTGACTCCAGCAGATGCTACAGAAAGAGCTGTTGAAATCCCCAAGTTCAGCTCTTATGGCTCTGAGGTAAAAAGCCAATATGACAGATCTCATCAGAATGGAACTGCAGAGACTTCTGGAGCTGATGGGAAAGAAATGGTATTAGAACCACCAGGAAACAAATGACATCAGCCCAGACCCTGGGAATATGCCAGAGTTGTCAGGAAGACATCCTGCAGAGCAGTGGTGTGCAGCCTGTTGTGAAGATTGTGGGATGAAGCATTCTGTGTCATTTCTGACCCAGAACATGCTTCACATCTTCACACTGAAGGCTCTTCAGTGCTGGGTTTTTTTGTGTGTGCTGAGGAGTTCAGGGGGTGCATTTCTGCTCTCAGGGTCTCCTGTCATAAAGCTTTTCCTCCTTATGAGGTGGGATATTCTCTGCTGGTGTATCTCTAGCTTAAAGCAGGGTCTCCTGTCACGAAGCTTTCCTTCTTTAGGAGGTGAGTTATTCTCTGCTGGTGTATCTTTTGTTGTTCAGGTGGTAGAAACTGGATTTCTTGCATGTTTTTGGGGCTCCAATTTGAGGAGTCTCAAGGCAGTGCAAATACCTGAAAATGCTGGTTCCTCTCTGCATGAAGCCTGTGGGCAGACAAGGTGAGTCTTTGGACATCCAGAGGATTAGCACAAAGGAGAATATCCATCCATTCCTCCTGGGGTGGATTTTTAGTTCTCCTGGTGTTCTCTGGGTTGTGGTATGTCTTCAGAAGTTCTCACCAGGTACAGAGAAATCTGTACTTCTTTCTTATAACTTTAAAACAATCTGTAGGCAATCAAGGTATTTGGATCTCATAGTTACTGGGCCCGTATCTTGTTGCTGCCTCTGGACTTGGTGTCCAGCTCTTATTTCTTGTAGCCCGTGGGAAGCTCACACAAGAGCCTTCCTGGAGTTTGATTTTTAAAACTCCCTTTACAGGAATTGTTGACACAGAACACAAAACCACAGCTGGCAGTTTGGCAAGGAATTGTTAGAAGGCTTAAAAGAACCTCTGTGACTACATTGCACATTAGCTAAAGTGCTTTGGAGAGAGGCTGTCAGGAATTCAGGCTTGGTGTCTCTATTTTTACTTGGTTCGTAAACTCTCAGTTCTTTGTCAAGGATAGCACAAGTCTCATTTCTTCCAATTTTTTGGTCAGAATAGGATATGGAGTTGATGGTGGATCTAAAAGTGCCGTGGCTGTCTTTGGAGCAGTTCTGCTCTCTCAGGGGTCTCCATTCCCAGGCACAGTCAGCACTGAAGCTCCCAGCCTGAGCAGAACGCTGCAGGAGCTGCAGAAGGAGCTGTGTCCTGCTGGGAGCCACCAGGGCATGGCACACTGGGGCTTCTGCCCTTTCAGTTTTTCAGCAGTGAAAGATGAGAGCAGTTCTCTCTGAGAGATTCTTTTGCTGCTGGGCTGTGCCACGGGGCTGCAGATGCACTCACAGGGTGCTGCAGGAGAACTCTTGGCTGTGGGCGAGAACGTGCTCCAGCAGGGCAGGCAGTGGAGAAATCCCCATCCTCTGTTCCTTGCTCCTTGACTTTAGAGGTGTCAGTGCTGCCCTCTGAGTCCATGGGCTGCTGTGGCCATAGTCAGAGGGACACCCAAACAAAGTGAAGAGCAGCTTTTATTCTGCCTTGTGGATTAAATGGGATTCTTGACGTGGGACTGGTGTAGGACCAAGCACGTGGAACACAGGAGGTGTCCTGCAGTGAAACCAGCCTGATCAGGGGCCCCTGATCCTTTATTTGTGCTATGAATGATCAGAAGTCATAGAGTGAAGTTCTGTTGATTTGGAACTCACAGAATCTTCTGAGTTGGAAGGGATTCACAAGGGTCAGCGAGTCCAGCTGTTGAGTGAATGACTCACAGGGGGATGGAAATGGTGACCTTGGCATTCCTAGGAGTAATCTCTGGGCTTCTGAGAAATGTTGTTCTGGTTAGCTTCAGATATCTTGCATATGCATATATATCTTGCATACATTGGAACACAGTGAGATATAACAATTATAAATAATAATAAATATTAATGTGTTTAGGAAGAATTACTACATGATAGAATTACTGCATGATAAATGATCTTTTAAAAATCTTTTCGACACAATTGAGGTGATTTTACTCGGGCACTACCTGTCAGAGCTGCACTGGTTTTAAACAAGACATGTATAGGAGCATATATTTTAATTGTAATTATCCTTTTAGTATTACAAAGAAAGCAACTTAATCTAGGAAAAGAACTAATTCTGGTGGTAATGCTGTGAGGATGTGAATTGATTTGTATTTTAATGTAGAAGTGAGAGTAAATCAAAAAGCAGTTGCTGAATGAAAATAAACGAATGTTTAATCTTCAATTAAAGACGTCAGTAAAACAGTGTACTTAGAAAAAGAAATGCTGATGTAGCTACAAACCTGTTGATTATACTGATATTTCAGCGTGGATTTTGGTCCCTGTGCCTGTGGCCACCCCTGGAGCTGGCTGGGAGTGGTGATGGTTTGAATTCAATAAATACTCACAGTAACCCTGACTCTGAATGTTTTATTTTCTGCTCAGGGTCAAAGCAGGGAGGGAGGCAGAAGTGAAGACACAACGGAGTACAAAGGACAGGTCTTAGTGCACCCCCTTTTGTCTCTGAAATATTTACAAGTGATTAATGTGATATGATGTAAAATAATTCGTGTTCGTGCAATGTAATGTGAAATAATTCATGTTCATGTAATATAATGCGAAATAATTCTTGTTTGTAATCGGTGGTGTAAAATCATTCACATTTTAGAGGAAATACAGTAACAGTCATTGAGGCTTGGAAATAAAGAAAAACGCTCAGGAATTGTAAAGGACCAAAATTTGCAACAGAAAGAAGGGTGACTGAGAAGAGATAAGCCCACTCCGGAGATGGACTTGACAACGACACAAGGAATTAACACCTGATATGGATCTGGCCTCCACCATCCCCGGTGTGCATCCCAATACAGGATTCCCAGAAATCTGATCAAGTATTCACCTCTCCTGGAAACCTATTCAACCAAACCTAGTCAACCAACCCCAGTGAGGAAAAGACCACATGAATATGGAAAAGAAATTGAAAAGACAAAGGAAGTTTGAGGCAATGCCCTGTCCAGCCAAGGAACTGTATAAAAACTGGCCCTGCAGAGCCTGAACTGTGACCAGGGGAGCTCCTGTGACAGAGGCTGGAGCTGGGGTTCACCCAGTGCCCACCCCGGGCTCAACACTGATTTTTCCTTGTGGCTTTTTCCCATTTACCGAGGTTTGAGATGCTCAGATTTTGCAGCAGGAATCTTGGGCACAAGCACGGCCACAGAGTTCAACAAAATACAACTTAGTTCTCAAAATGCCCAAACTTATCCACTGCAGCCCTCCCAGAGCCATCCTCAGCCCGGGGCTGCTGCAGAGCTGAGGACTCACATTTGTTTTTATGCATAGCAAGGAAAAGGAAAAACTGAGTTTAAATACTTTAATCCACACCCTTAAATCTACAGAGAAATACAGTACAAATGACAAGACAAACAGATGCATTAGGAAATTCAATAACAAAGCCAGTGCTGTGAAAAATCTGTATTTACAAAGTTTTATGAAGAATATGGGGCAGATGTTTCTCCACAGAGCCTTGTGGGAGTGGCAGTCACAGAGAGGCCATGGTACAACCCACTGAAGTGTTCAGTTTCCCTGCTGATGTGAAGGAACCACAGAATGGGGCAGTTCTCAGCAGAACCTGACCCAAATCACACCGTGTAACAACTGCACCAACCATCACAGATTTTTATGAGACAAAAGCACACTCAGTGTCTCTGCAGCAAATAAAAGCAGAGGTCTCAGCTTTTATAACCAAGACTTTTACAGGATTTACAGGATTACCTCCTTCCCCTCCCATTTCAGCCTGCCTTCTCTTCAACACCAAAGGAAAATCAGTTTGGGGTTTGAAAACCTGGCTTGATGCCAAAGAAAAAGTTGCCAATTTTGATTTAAACATTTGTTTTGGAGGTCCAGGATCGTGCTAATGGGTTCTTTCATGGCAAGGAAGATCCCACATAGTGCAGGCTGTGGGGTCTGCTCTGGGGATTTGCTCTGAGGGGCAGAATGGTGCAGACAGTGTCTGCTTGTGTTTGGGCACTAAATACAGATCTCAAACTACACCATAAAAAAACAACTGATCTACCAAGAGTCCACTGATCACTCCTTTCTTACTGCTCAGTGGGAAACAAAGAAAATACTGAATCTCATATGTCACCTTTCTCAAATGCAAAAATGTTATAAATCCTATTTTTTACCTATTTCTTGCACTTTAAGCTCATATTTTCCTTGCTTAGAGCCACTTTAGAACATATAGACAAACACATTCAATATAAATCCCAGGTGGCAGCATCACAGCATGTGAAACTAAAGGGTAATTTTTTTAAACTGTTAACATGCTGACATTTTCGTGTAAGTAGTTATTACTAATTTAAAGTTACAGCTCTTAAAAGCAATATTTTTACAGTATTCTGATCACTACTCACTAAACAACTACTATACATACTGAAGTTACAAGCTACAAAAATAAAAATCCATTTTGTTTAACTACAAAAATCCTAGAAAGAGAAGATGGCTGGAGGTACTCAAAGGATTACAGCAGTTTGTAGCAACCAAAATGGCTTTTGAGGGATGTAAACCTTGAAGGTACAGAATGCAATAAACTCACATACAATATAAGTTCCTACATAATCTTAAAAGGAAAACTTTTAATGCTGGAATCTCCAAACAAGTTGCAAATTAAACAATGCAAAGAATTAATGACATACAGCGGCAGGGGACACAGCACAGGACACAGGGCAGTATTAGAAAGTAAAATTTTGAATACATTCGTAGTTTTGAACAGTTAAGGGCCAGATCCTCAGCTAAGGTCAGGTCAACTAGGTTTAGTTGAGGCATGTGGCTTTATTCTAGCTTGAAGAATCTCCCTGAGATGCCCAAAGCCTGAATTGGGTATTCAGCACTCTTAGATAACAAAATTGTGATCACGTCGTGCTTTAGAACTGTGGCCTCAACATTGCTGAAATAAAGAATATGTAAATTCTCTACATTTATTTAATTACCACAGGAAGAAGCGGTCTCTGCTCCCTCATCCCTGTGTTCAAGAAGCACCTCTCATTTCTCAGAACAAACCAGCATTTTTAAGTGGCTGACATTCAAGAGAATCTGTTACATCCTAGTGGTTTTGAATCTGAAGACAGCCCAATTTAATTCCAACTCAAGACTTAATTTTTTATTTTCCAAAAGGAAGAAAAGTGCCTAGCAGTCAGTATAAAATACAGACCTAAAAAGGATTTTGAGTTAGAACCCATGCAGATTTTTAAGTGCCCCACAGACAGACTGGTTACAGTGCTGCTCTACCAAAAGCATTTGTTGCCAAGTAAAAAGCAGTAACTGCTCTAACACTGAGCCATTGTGCTGGTCACAGCTAAAGGTGCAGTGCTTTTTTATTTAACCAGTGAGACACAGTAACACACACTGTAAAACCTCAGTGCAGTTTAGCACAGAACCGGGGGAACTGGCCAGGCTGAAACCAAACCCTTTGGGGATCAGTTCTCACAGCCTGGGCACAAAAGGGACAAAGATTGTGCTCTGAACACAGGCCAGGGTGCCAGGGAACCCTTGGAGCTCTGCAAAGGCAGCCAGGTGGGTCACGGGGCCAAGAACAGCTGTGGGAAGCCACTGCAATTTTCTTGTCTGACAAAGCCTTTGATGAGAGGTTCTGTGCACATAAAAATACCCAGCACATCCTCTCAGCATGAGCAAACACACACAGGGTGAGCCAGGCAAGGGCTGGCCCACAAGGGCTCCCCGTGCAGGTTTATGCTTTTTGTATTGCCTGCCACAGGGCTGAGTAAAGGAAGTCATCAGAATCTGACCACACTTCAGTTAAGATACTGGATGCAGCAATACAACCTAAAAATAAACTTAATTAACTCACTTCTAAGTGCCTGACAATCAGTGCTATTGTTTACCCTGTACATTTTACACAAAGCTATAATATACAAAGACTGACAGAAGGAACAATTTATTTGACTTTTTGAAATACTGTTTTCTCTATTTTTCCAATGTTTATGATTAACAGCACAAGGGAAAACCCTTCAGTGCAGGACAGGAGCTCCAACTGCAGAGCCCCCTCTCTCAGACAGAGAATAATAAATATACTGTGGGGATTTCCAGGGTTCCAACCTACAAGGAGTAACTCCTTGGATGCAGCAGCTGTTTGAAATGGTGCTGTATGCACCTTCAACATTTCAAAAGCATGGAGCAGTTTATATTCACAATGCACACCACAGCCCTGGGTAGCTCTGTTACAAATTAGCCAAGTCCATTCCTGCTGCCAGACAATTTGGGAGCCCAGTGCTGGCGCCAAACTTGGGCTAAAACTGGAAACAGCAGCATCAAAGTCATTTAGAACAGGCTTTAACCCAATTTGCAACACAGCAGAAAGGAGGCTCCATTGAAACCAAAGAACAGCTGGAAACAGCAAGGCTTCCCAGATTCCAGGGCTGTGTTTGACAAGACCTTTTCTGCCACACGTATGACAGCTACAGAGTCACAAGGGACACTCCAACCTTCCAGAATGTTCTCTACACCAGGAGTAGAATTTCCCAGGAGCCTTCCCCAAGGCCAGCACAGCCACATTTGCTGCCAGCACTTTCAGTCCTTTGGTGAGACACAAAACCAAGGCCGTTTATCAGGGGTTAGCCTGAACAAGCCCCAGTGAGATGCTACTTTGGCTTTGTTTCTCCAGCAGGAACGGTGGATTTGCCTTTCCCAGAGGGTTTCCCACATGCTGGACTGGACTCCTGGCGAGCTGCAGTGAGAGGGAGCACAAACAGCCCCCAGGGGCACAAGGATGGAATTCAGGAAATGCTGAAGCCCATTCACCTCTCACCTGTGCTGACACAGGGAGACTTCCAACCCTGGCATCAATTATTTCTTTTTTACATGTCAGGAGTCAAAAGCGTGAAGTTTTTCAACACTTAAAGGATCTTGGGCTATAAACCAAATTGAAAAATCATCTGAACAACTTCAGGGAAGTCTAAATTGTATTTTGAGTAGTTTAAAGTAGCCAGTGGTATCATTTCAAATGCTGCTTCTCAGAGCACATACCCTGCTTTTCCAGAGATTCCTCATTTGTTTGTAAACAACAGTACATAAGAAATACAGCATAGAACTTAAATACTTCTAGGATGCTGAAGGTTACTAGTTATTAAAAAATAATAACTTAACTGGTAAGATTTTTGAAGCTAATACACATTGAAGCTCATAACTAAAAAAAGCAATGGATTCATCTGGTATAGTATACTTAGGGTATTTAAACACTTTTTACATATATTTTACTATTATTTTTCATCTATATTTACATACAATAAAACAAAGTGAGGTGTATAAGGCTAATGAATATGGAATTTACAAATGGCTTCTGCTTTACAGCTCATTACACTCTAATCACATTTTCAGACTGCTATAAATTCACTGAGAATCAGTAGTATTGAAGTTCTACTACATACACTTTCTACAAGGAATACCATCAAGTTAAAAACGCTTCCCAAAGAGGATTACAGTTGAAGGTTTTAAAAATACTGACTCTGCCAAGTTTCAATAAATTATTTTAAAATATAAATAGATCGTTCACTGTTAATGCAAACATCATTTTACAGGTTTTTGAAAAATGGTTTCATTTTAAAAAACCTAGAATCACAGCCTACTTTACCCAGTGGTCTCATTTTCAGTCAGCATAAAGAAAAAAGAAGTTAAAAACTGGGGGATCATGACAAAAGCAGCAACATGCAAAGTTCCGACCAAAGCTCTCACCCTTATGATCTTGGCTTACACAGGATAAATTCTCTTCCTGCTTGGAAGAGCACCTTCAGCAACTAAACTGAATTTACAGAGACATTTTAAACCTCAACTCAGTTCTCACCTGCTGCGGGCTTAAAATTCTTGCAACAAAAAGGACAGGAATAAGATCTTTTACTTTTGTTAACCATGAAGATGTTTTCACCTGAGAAGCTTTTAACCTGAGAAGCTTCAGATATGCCCCTGTGTTCTCTTGTAGGTGTTCTGAACCTCCACTGTCAGGATCAACCACTAAACTTTTTCCCTCCTTATATTCATAAGGGAAATGAGGGTAACCACCAAGGTATCTTTGATCCCTAAGAGCAGTCAGAAAACAAATGCTCCCATGCCTTTTTTCCACAAATTATACACATGAATGCCACCTCTGCAAATTTAGTGCTCAACCTCCACACTTAAAATTGAACGTTAACAGACTGACCTGCTACTGATCATTCTCAGTAATTATGAGCCACGTCCTTTAACAAGTTTTTAAAAAATACCCCACATTTGCCAGTCATCATCATTTCCTTGAAGCCCTTTCCTCTAAACAGCTAAAAAAGATGCTCCTTTGTCCAAGTTTTCCTCCAAAAAGCTTGCCCAAGAACTATTATGTTGCTATTTACAAAAACTAGAATTAGTCTCTCACTGAACTGAAGCAAAGTCAAGTCACAGGATCATTCAGTGCAAGTCACAGTACAATTATTTTGGGTGGCATGTTGGGGACTCACGACCTCAGGGTACTCCTTGGCTTACAAAGCCACTGAAAAAGGTCATTTCCTAAATAACATTTCCAGAAACCTTTGGTCCAAAAGCAATTTTCTTGCTGAGTACCTTCCCCAGATGCTCTACTCTCCCAGTGAAGCTTATCAGCAATGCACTGCACAGAGTTACTGCTCCTGCTCCTGCTCCCAGGCAGGGAGGGCAGCCAGGAGCAGGCTGCTGTCAGGACATCAACCCATATTCTGCTTTGTCTGCTTTTCTGCTCTGGAACTGTTCTGGGGCAGGTGGGAGCAGGTCAAACCCCCAGTGTTCCCCTTTCCAGGGGTATGAAACATCTCTCTGAACTGTGGATGTGCAGAAGACCTGATTGCACAGCAAGGAAGGGTTGCAGCATCTGTCCCTTTTCAGCCATTAGAGGAACACACTCCAGCTGGAAAGGCTGAGGGCATCCCCACCAACCCAAAAGCAAACCAGCTGTGCTAATTCAGCTGTGAAGGTTTCCATGAGTGCAAAAGCATGGCTTTTTCCTCAGCTCCAGCTCATTCACGAGCATGAACCTTAGTGCATGCACCTCAGTCTAGATCAGACACTGGTGTTTTAGAGCTGAGGTTCCTCGCTGCCACACGTGAAATTCCACAGATTCTCCAGGTCCTTCTCCATGTGCTCCCTCCCGTGGTGTCACTCTGACAGGCTGGAGGCATCATCATCATCTGTCTGCTCCCCAGAGTGGTACAACATCAGAGCATGGGTCTTGTGGGTGATGGTGACCGTGCAGGGCCCCTGTGCCCAGGGCTCCCCATCCACCTGCATCGGCATCTTGGAGCTCTTCAGGATCAGCTGGCACCAAACACAACAACACAATCACAGCACTTCCAAGGAGCTCTGAAATCACCTCTTACAACTGCAACACACATTCACAACCTGCCCAGGGAGAGACTGTGAGTGGCACTCACAGGCCACCAACCACAGCAACACAGGTCTGTATATTATGACATAATTAATTTTTAATGAGCAAGAGGAATATTCATCTCAACTGCAAACTGCAACTTCAGATCTGATTCAAGCAGTTAAGTGCTGGAGATTCTGTATTGTGTATTAAAATAAACTTAGGAGCAGGTCCCTAAGCAGCACTTACCCTCACTGTGTGTGCCTGCCCCAGGCGCACGGGATTCGCCAGCTTCACCTGGATCTGGGCACAGTGGAAGGAACCATGAACACCAACAACTTCCAGAAGTCCATCATCATGTCTATGAAATAAAAAAATGAGAATCCTTTCAGTGATGCTGATGAGCTCTGGCCAAATATTACAGTCCTTTTATTGCTATTTCCACAGAGAAGACAAATGTTGTGCTTCCGATACATTTATGTATTTGTGCTGGAGAACAAATCACACTGAACTGCAAAGAGACCCCACAGCTATGGAGCAATTCACCAGCACACCCTAGCTGGCTTCTGGAAATCATGGATTTATAACTTTCCAAGGCTCATTGTGCACATTTAAGGCCCACAGTGGATTTCTCGTCCATAAACTTATACAATTTTCTGTCTCCTTAGTCAGATATTCATCCAAAGGAAAATCTTTTAATGCTTAATTTTTTAGATTTGGGTAAAGGACCTTACCCCAAGTATTTTTCAGAAATTCAGGATTGTAAGCCTTGTACCAGAACTGTGGGTATATTTATATAGGTGACTTCTGAAGAAGGGAGTCACAACAGGGAATAATTAATGTTTGAAATGATTTTTCTATTTGGCATTGCTCCCAATATGGGAGTCAAAATTTTTGACATGTTTTGTTTTTTCTTTTCATTTTAACCTCTAATGAGACGTGGTATTCTAGGTTCTGAAATGGATCTATGTTCCACTTTTTGAAGGCTCACTTTGTTGTTAATAGCCAGTGCTACTGCTGTCTGTCATGCCAGACATTTTGAGAAAGTCTTCAAACCCCCTTGATGTGCAGGATGCTTTTATTCCAAGTCTCCAATTCAAGGAAAATAAACAAATATGAGCTAGCCTGACCCAAGGAACCCTCCTGACCTGCAGACAAGCCTGGCTACACAAGCACAGTCCACTGAGGGACCTCCTTACACTGCAAGAACTGGTAAAGGAAAAAACAAAGTAAAAAATGCTCTCTGTACCTTGCCAGAGGATAAGGCTCATCCCCCATTCCTTCCCAGAGCCTGCAGCCACCTCCCCAGTATCCAATATTCAGCACAATGATGCCTTCCAAATTGGGCAACTCAATCCTCTCACCATCCAACTCTAGCTTTAAAAGACAAGCAGAAGTTAATTACTGTGGCTCATATTCAGTACTTCAATAGAAATTATTCACTTTGTGCATTTAATAGGCTTTTGCATAAAGAAAAATTGGCCCTGTGCCAAGAGAATGTGTTTTCTTTCCATATAAAAAAAAAATTCTTCTGACTTCACAAGATATCCTGAGCTGTAGTAAATATCTGTTGGTAGAGAAAAGAAAAAAGGAACTCTCACTTATGCAAGCCTCTGGTGCTATGGCAAATTATAGCTGAATATCAGTGCTTGCACTCACAGAACTGAGTCAAGGCCAGAAAAAATGTTAGGAATTTTCAGTAAGCCCAAAGACGTGAATTCCATGAAGTACAGCTGCAGACAGCAAAAGGAACACAAAAATGCTCCAAGGCCACAGTGACCCTTACACAAACATCATTAAGTGTAAATATTGTAAACAGCAAAGCTGCTCTCCTTTTCTTTCACAAGGTTAAGTTTTTATGCTCCACTGACTGTCCAGAGAATAAGCAAGTTGAAAAACTTACCTCAACCTTTTTGTTAAGATCTTTACATTCTTGTACTAAGCAGTCTTTGGTTCCATAAAAAAAATAAACAGCCTACAAAAAAACCCACCCAAACAAAACAGGGAGAAAAGAAAACATTGTTAGAAAAAGACAATAGATAAGAAAACTATTTGAAATATTTAGGCATAGTTATGGCTGTGCAAACTTTATCTAAAACTTATCCTAAATCACAATAATATATCTGCACATCCTTAAACTAAACCTTCCTCATGAGATGAGCTACAACTTGCGTAAGAAACTAGATTTCCACTTGAAAAGGAAATAAGCACTTAACTCATAAAGTTTCAAAGCAAATGAGAAATTCTGAGCAAAAACTGAGCTAACAGCAAATTCTGTAAGCAAGCAGAGACAAGGGAGAGCACTCGTGAGTGGGCTGCAAATATATCTTACCATGGAATCCCCTCCCCAAGAAAAATGAATTCAAACTCTTAAAATGTTGGAAAGGAAGCAGTGGTAAAGGAATGTGGACCTAAAAATAGCCTGAAGTCAAATCAACAACTCCAAGGAGGAAATATCACTTTACCAAACCCACCTTATTGATGATTCTGCTGGAAAACAGAGAGGGAGTTTTCTCACGATGGGCATGGAAATTTAAAGCCATAAGAGCATCAGGTCCTATAGAGAAGTAGTTGTTCATTGTGAATACCTGTAAGACAGAACTTCCAATTATGCTTTATTAAATATCATCTTTAGGGTTTAAAATTTAGAATGTTTAATGGGAAGTTGATAGCAACAACAAGAACAAGATTAGAAACATATAGGTACTCCACAGAATTCGTATTTATACTTGCAAACCATACCTTTGGTTTCCTTAAGTTATAGTATCCTTTGTTTGTTACTTGAACCTTCCACCTGAAAAACAACAGTTGGTACTTAGACTTGTGACACAGTCCTCAGTATCAAAGCTGTAGTCGGGAATCTCATATCTATACTGGGATTAAGGCAAAATATTCAAATTTAGTTAAATTATGAAAGAGTTAAGCTCTGTAGAACAACTAAAAGACTAAATTCAGTTATGTTGTAGTTCCTTGCAGCAATCCTATGTTTATGTAAAGGAACTGCTGCAATGGATTATCAGCAGAGCTACAGCAGTGTCTGGTTTTTACACATCTTATCTCTTCTGTTCCTTACCTGTCCAGCCTGATTCCATCTGCCTCCATGACATTTCGTAAGATCTGCTCCACGGGGACTTCTCCAGCATAGCCTGCACCCCAGCCCAGGGTGTTGGACAGGTCATTCCCTGTTCCCAGAGGTAAAATTGCAACTTGTGGGATGTATCGTTCTTGCCCCTAGGACACAAAACCACTGCACATCAGCTGCTGCTTCAGCACTCACTGTCTCCAAATGTTCAGATTAGATAAATTCACCTTCCCAGCAGCCTGTCAGAGCAGAGCTCTGGGGCTGGCAGCACATGGAGATACCTATCCAGGCATGATGCAAAGGAAGGAAATGTTAAACCATGGTGAGAAGGAAAGGGAATACAAACACAGTATGGAACAATGCATGAGGAATACTGAACAGAATGTTTCTTCCCAGGAATGATGCTTTAGATCTGGACAGTGAATGGACACTGAGAGATGTGACACACAAGGCTGTGAGCTGCAGCAGGACACCAAAGTGCTCCCACAGGACCGAGGTGAGGTTAGGTCTGAAGAGCAGATGCAGAGTAGCAGAGTGTTCAACACACACAGAAATGCAGATACCCAAAGGAGCAGAGTCTGTGTCTCATTTTTACACTGTCACCCACAATAGGGCAGTGATACCCAGCTCTGCTGAGCACACAGTGACAGCAGCAGTGCACAACAGCCACCTTAGCAGGGGCTTGGCTCTCCTCACCACAGAAAGGTGGACAATTCTTTCAGCTGTACTATGGCCTTTGCAATTTAGCTGTGAAAAGCACTTGCAGTAAATTGGCACTTTGGTTACTGTGTTTTCCAGAAAGGTTATCAGCCAGGTAAGCTGTGTTTGAGAGTCAAGATAAATGGAGGGAGCAAATAGCCTATGGCTGATAAGAAAAAGGTTTTGCTGATAAATCTCTATAGTATTTTACCTAATACCAATGACTCCATTTGAACAGAACAAAGAAGAACCCAGATTTCATCAACTCTATCAGCTCTGAAGGACAATATATCAAGTGCTCAGGACCACAGAACCATATACTCATATTCATTAACCTTTATAGTTACTCTATTTCTACTTTATCAGCACACAATTATTCTCAAAGAGGTTGTTGGACTATGGAAGTTGTAATAATGGCCTGCAGCTACAACACTTAATAAATTAACAAGAAAGCTGCAGTTAAAAAACCCAAAAACTTTGATATAAAAACTTTCTTCCTTTCAGCACTAGAGAAGAAGTTTACTAGGTAAAGCACTAAAGCCTTGTAATTATTTTCCATTCTTAATTCTCTCCGGAGTTCTTAGGAGCATCCCATAAATGAGAATATCTCCCATTTCAAATCAAAAGTAAACACAGCTTATTTTTTTCTCCTCCTCCTTTGCAGCTGATAGGCAAGGCTGCAGACAGCCAGACTCCTCAGAACAGATAACAAGGAGCAGAAGCAAATGACTGCACTCATTTATGCACTGGCAAATAAACCAGTACAGCTGGCAAAATTATGAGGCTCTTATAAAAGATTGAGCATGCTGGGAGAAGGGAGCACTCAGAGCACACCAGCCAATATTAGCAATACCATTTATGACAATATAAATCTGTTCAAAGACAAAAAAACAATGCAGAAAATATCCTGCAGCTTGTTCTCTTCTTATTTTGCAGAAAAGAACTACTATCAATACAATTCAGAATCTGAAGTGTTCATATTTTTCCTGAACTACGAGGAATCATAAGTTGCATTTCCCACACCCCTCCCCAATTTGAATAAGCAATTATGCAAAAATTCCTCTGTAAGCTATTCAGGAAGAAGAAGGCAATAAATACGGGAAAGAGATGAGGGGTAGAACTTTGGCAGCCTCAAAACTCATTTCCCCTTTTAATTGAAAACACGATACCTTTATTTTCATTTCATCAATTGCATCCAGGACCCAGCCCACTGTGCCATCCCCACCACAGACCAGAACCCTGACAGCGTTGCAAGGCAGCCAAGTGCAGAGCTGGAGAGCTTTAGCAGGTGCAATTTTGCTGAGATCAAAAACCTAGAAAAAAGGAAAATAAGGAATTCTGTAAGTTCACAGATCATGACTCAGGATTTGCATCACAGATAAATAACTTCAGGAAGTTAACTCTAATGCAAAACAAAGATTCTCCATTTGCAGTATTACATTAGCAAATGAGAGGTCTTGACTTTCCTGAGCAGGATTTGTTTCCCAAATTCACAACAGAGCTCCAGCTGCCTCCCTAGGATTAAATAGCAATGATAAACTGAGCTGACAGAGCCCTTGGAAAAATCTGTAACTAGAAGCATGATGATGAATTCTGCAAAGATGAAAGACTTCAGATAAAGGTAATTTTAAAATACTCAGCACACAAAGAGGTTTATTCTTTAAAGCCTTATTGGAATGCATTTAAACAAACACACAGTGATTTCTCTTAGGCTGTATTTTAAAGCTGGGTTTTGAACTCCAAAGCAAGAGTATTAAGGTGCAGCCAGGAAATCCAAGGAACAACTGCCTGCCTTACGTCAACATCCTGAGCCATCCCAGGGGATGTCACAGGGAAAGCAGCTACACAAAGTGAACTGTCAAGGCTGACATTTCCACAAATAAAGTGAGGATTTAAACAAACACAGGATTCCCATAAAGAAGATTTAAATGGTTCATTTTCTAAAAGTGTACACTGTTTCAAAAGTCAGATGCTTCTTATTAACTGGATTACTGCATGTATTACTGTAAGCAAAAAAACTGGACTGGTATTAGAATCCAAACAAACTTGGGGCTGAGAGAAGCTTCTGCACTTTTTCTGTGTGAAGCTGCTGCTTTGTAAAAGAACAAACTGTATTAATTTTCTTTTCTGATTTTCCACAAGATCCTACAGCCATTGTATAAGCAAAGTGCCATCTATTCTAATCTAAAACTTGGTTTTATTACGGTGGCTTTGCACTGTAAATACCTGAACGGGGTTCAGCAGCATTTTAAATTCTCCCAGTAAAATTTCACCCATGTTGTTTCCACTGCGAGTATTAGCCAGCACCATCACTGGCATCCAGTGCTTCCTGCAGTAAGGGACCACCTGCAAAAGGTCAAAACCAGTCAGTCACACAAAACCTGCACATCTGAAAATGTTCCCAGCCTTGCTCAAACCCCATCCCCTGCAAGTGCTGAAATGAGGATGTTAGCAGTGAGTCTGGAGTAGCCAAAACACAAATACTTCTGAAACACCAAGGCTGAAGATTCTGCAGTGCCCAGGACAACAAGTACTACAATGTTATGAACACAGTAACAAAACATTCAAAGGTTCAAAGACAAATCTCAGTATTTTGGGATAAAAAAATCCACATCTGCTTATGCTTCAGCAACCACGTCAGTAAAATGACAAACACCTCTGAATTACCACAGCAGGTACTTAACATATCTTGAAACATTTACCTGACAGTTGCTAAAGTAACAACATATTGAGTTCAGATTTCAAGGTCTGTCTGTGGGTTTATCTGGTTGTTTTTTTGGTATATTCTAAACCCAAGAGGCAGCAAGCCATTACCTTTTCATAACTGGTTCTTTTCTCTTTACGCATCTGGTTGATTGTAGACAAATAGTAGGGTGGAATAATTAAGTCTTTGAATTCTCCAAATGTACAATCCTCAGTTCTCAAACAATCCACCATGCATTCATCATGCACAGTGTACTGACACCACACACATCTAGAAAAAAGACCAAAAAACATGAAAACAATCTTCAAACAAGCACATTGATTTTGCTCATTCATGTTAAACTTCTGCCAAAATATTTATGTTTACATGTATCATTATAAATAATATTTTAAACATTACATTTCACATTATGGGAAAAATAATGCATTCCCTGGAAGCCTATGTATTGGCTATAGAAAATTACATAAATTGGTCATGTGCTTGCAGGTCTAGGAAAGTATTTGAATTCTGCTGGGAAAAAAATCCAACAGTTTAAAATTAATTCAGTTATTTTTACTTAAAAAAACAGGTGCTATAAATATGTTCCTGTTTGCAATCTTAAGTTACGCTGAAAGCCTGTAAAAGAACCTGAACTTAAAGAGCACAGATAAAACACTGGAGCTCAACTCAAAAAATGTTACCAGTAATGAATTAACGCATTCCTTAAGATTGATAATACCCATTTAAGCCTGAAACCTGAAAGGTTACACAGAACTGTACAAGGCTGATGCAATTTAGTAATGCAAAACTGCTTTGCTTTATGACCTATTCTAAAAGCTGCCCTGGAAAACAGACTAGAACACGAGGAAATACTGCAATATCTACTTCCAGTCTCTGCAGAATGTTAATCCTCATTTGCTACATCCAAAGCCTCGTTTTAAGCAGCTGGGAATGCTATTTTTGGAGTCTTCCTGACTAATCCACCACACAGCTAGAGCAGCAATGACACTTGCCCTCTTTTCCTCTTCTTCCTTCCTTTCCCCTTTACCTCCAAATTCCTGCCCTTGCCTCCTCTCCTACACACACTCCCAAGGTTTTTTTCTGATAATATGCTCTTTTTCTCTGTAATTCTGCTCACTTGCCAAGCAATTTGACAGTATCACATACAAACAAAGCAAAAGCTGGCAGAATCTAGGCTGACAAGATGACATCCTTTGAGCAGGCTGAAGTAAAACACCGGGACACCTATCACTGCATTTTGGCACGACAACTTTACAAGCAACCTTACTAATGACAGTGCAAGCCCATTTAATGGTTCATCGTATTTTTAAAGCACTCTTATCACAATCTTTAACAATATATTGCAGTAGCCTGTAAAACTTCTCTTTAGCTTTTCTGAGCATCCTTAAAAATGAACTTGAAACCTCTACAGGACATTGTTATATTCATACTGAGCAGATCCAGTTTTGAGATGTTTTGGTTCTCTGAACAGTGAGCTGTGCTCAAATTGCTCAGGTTATCCTGTGTAATTGATAAATTTATTAGAAACTTCTTAATGTTATTCCCTAAAATACCAACTCCCTTGGACACTGAGAGTCTCTTGTATGTAATTCTACAGCCTGCACATCATGCTGGAGTAATGCAATTAAGAGAACCAGTGGACGTGAGACGCAATGCCACACTCTTAATCTATGACTCACGAGCATCCACTCTAATTTTAGGTTCTTTGAAGTTGGTTTTTAAAAAAATTATCTTATCTGACTACGGCAGGATCTCCTTTGGGGCGTTGTCTCCCCACAACCCTGTGGCAAACACAGCCCTGGCACGGCCCTGTCCGTGCTCCCACAGCCACACGCCCTGCAGTACCTGTAGTCGCAGAGCTTGGGCTGCGTGCCGCACTGTTGTTTGCAGACCACGCAGCAGCTGCAGAGGGGGACATTGCCCCTGATCCAGTGGTGCGGCATGGAGCTGGGGGCTCCGGCCGTGCCCCTCATCATGATCTCCTTGCAGAGGAAGCGCTGGTCCGCCTTCTTCAGGCAGCGCTCGCAGACGCGCAGCCCGCAGCAGCTGCAGAAGGCGCCGCGGAGGATGTGCTGGGCGCACACGCAGCAGTACGAGGGCTGCCCGAAGAGGTCCGTGTAGTGCCAGTCGTGCTTGCTCTTGCGGAAGATGTCCCGGATCAGCAGCTGCCGCCGGGACCGCTGGAAGCTGCACCACGCCGTGATGAGCACGGGCAGCAGCACGGAGCACAGGGTCCACACGGCCAGGCGCCAGTCGGCCACGGCCCGGGAGGCATCGTCCGAGCCCTCCATCCCCGCGCCTCCCCGGCCTAACCCCTCGCACCTCTCGGGCAGGCGGCGGGGAGAGCCCCGGAGCGGCCCCTTCGCTCAGGGAGCCGAGGCGCAGCTCCACGCACCATCTTCTAATCCCTGCTCAGAGCCGGGCACCGACCCGCGCCACATCGGGCCGCCGGCAGGGCTCCGGCCGGGGCTCCTCCGCCGCCCGCCCGGGCCTTGCGCAGCGCCGGCCGCCCCCGGGCTGCTCCCGCCCGCTGGCCCGGGCCCCTCCGCGGGCACACGGGGCGGAGCGCAGAGCGAGCTGCGGCGCTCGGCCCGCCCGGGAGCTGCCGGGGCCGGCGCACGGCGGGCTCGGAGCGGCGCCGCGGGACGCGCGGGGCGGCGGAAGCGGAAGCGGCGCGGGGCCGTTGCCAGGAGGCGCCGCCCGCCCCGCCTGTCGCGACAGCGGCGATGTCGCCAGCGGCGCTCGGCGGCCCCGACAGTGCCTGGCGGAGCGGCTCCGCTGCGGCTCCAGCTCCGCCGGGCCCACACCCGAGGCGAAGGCCGTGCTGGCTTGGGGCCGAGTGACGGCCGTGTTTGTGTCTTTGTTGCCCAACCATAAATGTTTTCCCCCACCATAAATGTTTTCCCCCATAATTTCGTTCGGCCGTGGAATCACGGAGTCATCGAAGGTGGAAGAGGCCTTTGGGATCACCCGGTCCGACTGTGACCAAAGCACAGCACCAGGGACGGTGACTGCACCGCCGCCCTGGGCAGCCCTTCCCAAAGAAGGGAATATTTCCCTACAGTGGAAATATTTCATCTGAATCGCCCCTGTCTCAGCTTGAGGCCATTTCCCCATGTCCTGTGTGGGCACAGCAGAAGAGCCCGATCCCCTCTTCATTACGACATTTCAGCTTGTAGAGAGCAGGGAGGTCCCCCGAGTCCTGCCTTTGTGCCTCTATTTGTCCTCCCCGTGGTTGTGCTTTATTGCCCAACCATAAATGCCTTCCCCTCATAATTTCGTTCTGTGATTATGTGTTTGACTGCTTCCCCCGGAGCAGTTCTAAAAAGAGTGGTTGTCATTAGAACTACAGGTTTTTGCACTTTCAAAACAGTGTTGTGAGCAATGATGTAAATCCATACAGCACATACAAAATTGATTGGATTCTGGGGCTTGGCATCTTAAAAAAACACTGAAAAAAGCACACTCTGCACAGCTGGGCAACACTCAGGTTTCCAAGGAAATTCCTCATTTCTCTCATGTAAGACCCAATGATGAACTCTGACTCCCCATTTTACATGTTGTAGTTGAGGGGATGCATTTCATGCCCCACAGATTGGTGCTGCTGGTACCGTGTTCAGTTCAGCACTGCCCAGAAGAGCTCTGGACATTTCTCAAGGCCAAATTACCTGTTTGCAGTGACATTTGCTAACCCACATCCTTACTTAACACTATGCTTAATATGCTTTACAATTGTGTTTTCTACTAACTTGTCCTGAAAGGAGGAGAATGATGTGGGTTTTCGTTTGTGTGGTTCTATTAATTTGATGAGAAAACTCTGCTGTGTTTCTCAGCAGTCATAATTTGGCTTTTCTAGAGTTAAAGCCCATTAGTAAATACTTCTCTGCTGGAGCAAAGTTAGAGAGAATCTTTGACAAAGAGGCCCCTCTGTAGCTGCCTCTGAGATTAACAGGGCAGTTGTTTCTTTTAAAAAACAATAGTTTACCTTGGGCACCAAAAACCTTTGCTTGCCATGCTAAATATAAGGAGATAGGCTTTATTTTCACAAGTTTAAAATACCCAGTGTAGCTCTGAAGCCTGAGGTGGAAAAAAAGACCATCTATTTTCCTTCCCTCAGGAAAAGAGTTATGCAGAGAATGTGTGAGCAGATAATAGACTAATTCAAACCTTCAGACCAGATGTCTTCAGAATCATACTATCACTCAAATGAAAGCAGACACAAACATTTGTGACTGACGTAGCTCCTTCAAATAGGCAAACGCCTCAGTCAGGGTTGCTCATTTTGGAACAGACTGAGGGAAAGCAGAATCAAAATGAAGAAGTTTCTTTTGATTGTCTCCTTTTTGGTCCTGCTGATCACTGCTACAGGTAGGAGTTTATATCAACAGACCTGCATATGTGTGTAGAGCAGAACATATAAGTAGTATTAATTTGTCAGCCTTCTATTTTAGTATTCATTATTCATATATTTTCATATATTTAACACTCAACTATTTTTATATTGCAGGCTTTCCATGATTTGATTTTTAACAATCATGATGTTGTATTCGATATTTGACTCTCTGCATTACCACACTGTAGTCATTTGTTGTAAACCCCAAAATTTTAGTTTTACTTGCTTACTATTTTAATATTATTTTACCAGAGTCCTGCAAGTGGAATGTTCAATGCAATATCTTCTTTGCAATGTATCTAACTCATTACTTTAAAAAAAAATCCTATAAAGCAACACAGAAAAGAACAAAGAGTTGGAAGAGCAACTAATGCCAGTGGTTTGATGGTGCTGTTATATCTGCTCATTTTATAGTAACATGAATATGTGGGCATTGCTTCATACTAGTAGAACAAGAGAAAACACAAGTATAAACATGGTTTAAAGTTCCACTTCTGTCTCTTGGAATGTAATATCCCCTGGGAAGGGGCAGTAATGAAAGAACACTTTGTATATAGAAAAAAAAATCAAGTTTGGAGACATTTCATTTCACCACTGATAGATAAAAGACTAATTTTTTGATAATTTCAGAACTAATTGCTGCTGTTCTCTCTTTAGACACTTCACCAATTTTGTCTGAAAAAGATGCCAAACAGATGCTGAGGACTCGTCGTGAAGACAGACCAAGAAAAGCTGGTTTCCCTGATGAACCAATGAGGGTGATTTATGACATTTACTATTAAATTACATTAACTAAAAAAAGCCAGCACCAAATCCCCCAAAACGTTTGTACTTAGTATTAAATTTCTATTGCTTCCAGGCAATATGTTACAAATATCACCCTTTAAAGCAGCTGAGTCCTTCCATGAAATATTAAAAAACCCCTTTAAATTCTTTCAATTACAGTTAAAAGCATTCTGTAAGTGCTGAGCATTGCTCAGGAAATGTTCACTTGCAGAATGAGGAGATTATTTATCATGGCTCAAAAATACCGATCAAATTATTGAGAAGAAAGTGGCATTTCATTTGTAGAGATGTGGATTTCATCAGCTTGCCCCTGAAAAACTAAATAACAGGAAATATCTTCTGCTTACAGTACATTTTGCACTGCAGGCAGAGAGGAGATGGAGGTGTCAGTGATCAGTGTGGAGACTGAGGTAGTTCTCAGCCAGCTTTAAAAATCACTTATTTTCATAGACTTATTTATGGATGCTACAGATAGGATGGTTTTTTATGATATTGTAAGAGTTTTTAGTTGCTGCCTCAATAAAACAGCTTTGGGCTTGCATGCAATATCTACATTAATTTCTTTCTAAACCCTATTACAACAAAAGAAAAAGTAAAAGAATTAAAGAGCCTTCTGTTTCCTTTGCTTTGACAAGACCTAATACATAATCCTGCACTTTTCAAGAGTACTTAAGGTATTTTAAAACTACTGCGTGTTTCTTTCCAAAGTAAATAAACAGAGCCAAAACGACATGGTTCTGAAGAGGCAAAGCCCACAGAAGGCAGGAGCACACGAGGGATTGTGCATGTGATGAGCACAGGGGGCTCAGTTTAGCAAGGTGCTGAACACTCCTGGACTCCACAGGACAAGAAGAGCACCACGTGCCTTGCAGGGTTGTAGGAACAGCTCCTGGTTTTCCCTCTCCAGTGGGTAACACACACCAGCCAAAAAGAATCCATCTGCCCAGCACTGGGTGAACACACTGTTAGTCAAACCAAAGCTGGCACAAGGGCATTGCTCTGGGCTTGCTGACAGCCTTGCACTCTGAAAACTGCACAACACAGCCAAAAACCAGAAGGCTGCACTGCTGCCCACAACACTCAGGACTGGGTTGGTTTCTGAGTTGTTAAATGAGCCTTGTAGTTTTTGCAAATTAGCAGGAATACAGCTCCCATCTCTGCTTATGCTTAATATACCATCATGATTAAGGTTATGTGGTAAATAGAACAAATATTGAATACAGAGTAAATGAAGCAGCAGAACAGTTGGATTGAGGTGATTCCTGTATGGCAAGAAGCTACAAGCATGCAAGCAACATTTAGTCTATGGTTTAGGTTGTCCTTGAGGAGCAGGGAGTTGGACTTGGTGATCCTTATGAATTATGTGAATCTCTTTGGGGAGAGGAGGGATTCAGGGCTAAAGAAATGTTGGATTTCTGACTCTGCTACTCTGTCATTGCCACTTTCTGTCCTACCATGATTAGGACCAAACACTTTTTGAGAAATTCCAACCTTCTTTTATTTATTTTCTTTTATTTTTTATCTAGAAAGCAAAGCTGACTCTCTCTAAGAAGATCCAAACATAAGAATATTTATTTTGCTCCCCAAATATCAAGATTTTCAGTAGAAAAGGAAACATCTGATGAAAAAAAATAACCCTAATTGCCCTGTGCAATGTGCAGATTTTCCATGTGAATGAAGGTGCATGGCTGCTACATCCCTGTGCACAGCTTGTGCACATGGTCTCAAGGAGAAAAACTGATTTTGTATGGATGCTTTGTAGCAGAATGAAATGAATGCTGGGATGAACCCACCTCTCCTCATCTGTTTTAAGCAAAAGCTGTTTGTGCTGGGCCAGATCATGCTGAGCTGGGGAATGTAATTTGCAATTCTTTGTGACACTCTTTGACTTCCACAGGGCTGCTTGTGTCGAAAACTGCTCAGTTACAGACAGAATGATCAACTTCCTTTAATTATTAAAAAAATGTAATTTATGTTATTGGCATGTTTTAAACTTGCTTTGACTGAGATCCTGCTTTGGATAATGTGACATCTTCTCAGTGACATAGTTCTGTTCCCTGCCCGTTCCTAAGGCAGTCTCTCCCCAGAGATCTGAGCCAAGTCTCCATGGCCGTGAGGAGGGGAAGCCCAGTGAAAGGCAGGATCCTGATGCTGGATCCTGCCTTTCCTGATTCTTGGCCAGTGCAAAGGGTTTAGGAGCTTCCATTCCAACAGTGCCCACTGTGCAAAGCAATGGGAGATTATTTTGAATAAATGTATCTGGTGTTCACAAAGTTTATGAGCCAAAAGGGTAAATTTTGCCCCTGATGGAGGTCAAGTTTTTTGGTACACAGCCCACTTTACTGTGATAAATTTGTTGCTGAGACCAAAGCCTCTCTCTATAAATTGGTGTGGGAAATTCACATTATTTTATTTATCACCAGTCAGCACGGATGTGTGCTGCCTACTAGAACCCTTCAGTCCTGCCACATGATCCTGCAAGGGGTTAATGTTCTTTAAGCAGCAGGAACCAGTTTTCAAAAGGGGCTATAACAGACCTATTTGTGAGAATCCTTTGTACCCTCAGGCCCAACAAAGGCTTCTGTGTCGATATGTAAATAAGAAATGTGTATACAGGATTCCTAATTTGTGAATATTGTTGTATAATTCTTGCTCAACATCTTTACTAATCTGGAGATGATGTCATTCATTAAGTATTGCTAGGCTGGGGCAAGCTGACTAGCAAGACCATTTCACTATATTTGATTATTTTAAGGGATAAATTAATGGCTCTTACATGAACTGTAAAATTATCCTGGGTCCCTGGCCTGACATTAGAATTGAGTGATTACACAATTAAATTACTTTTTTTTTTTTTAAATAGGAGTATATGCTTTACCTCCAGCGCCTGGAGCAGAGATCAGAAGAACAATTCCTTGAACACTGGTTAAATCCTCACTGCCTCCCTCACTGCAACAGGGATCTGGTGCATCCAATCTAATGGGTTTTCCTACCCTCCAACTGGTATATATACATATATACATATATACATATATATATATTTCTTCTACAGTGCATATTTTTTTCTCCATAATGAAAGGCAGAGCCACACACTGGGAGAGAGGGGAATAACCAAAGTCTGGGGAAAGAGAAAGGTGTTGGGCAGCTGGGCAGGGGCAGGGAACAGAAGTGTCCAAAAAAATTTTCCAGCTGAGACACAGTTGAAGGCTGGCTCACTTAGCTACAGGATTTCTTCCCAACAGCTGCTCCCAGGCCACTGTGAAGAATTAATGTTAGAAAAGTGTTTACATGATTTGAAGCCCTTAAGATGTTATTAGTATGGCCAATGTCAGCATGGATTTTGAGATTCTGTTTGGTTTTTTTTCTGCAGATCTCCACATGGATTTATACACGATTGTGTTAACAAGGACAAGATTATTCCTGCATTGGCTACGTGCTCATTGTAGAGCAGAACCTCTCTGCAGTATAGTGCAATCCTCATGATACAGCAGAACTTCCAGCTCTAAGTGCTTGATGAATTATAGACCATCATGTATTTTCTACCAGCAATGACTGCAGGCATGAATAACTGAATTGAGGGTTTCCACAGTTTCTGAGGTATGGGCAACTGATCAGTCCTAGAGAATCCTTTTAAGGGCACAGGTTTAGACTGTCTGAAGCAAAAGGAACTTAGAGGGAGAGGTCAATAGAAAATTGCAGAATACCAGCATGAAGAGAAGGCCAGCTTTCTTGGCTTTGGAGGAATCCTTAATTACAGTTTTCTAGGTTAAATAACAATATTGCATGAAGACACAACATTTATGTAACACTATGTCTCACTGCCTGATGAGTATTTCATGTATTGTTTCATAATAAAAGCTTGACTCAATTCCATTTGCAGATGATTTTGTTCCTAGTCTCCCATCCCATTTTCTGATGAAACTCACTGGAAGTGAGGCTCAGTTTTGTGAAGTACTAAGGGAACATCAGAGGACTTTCTAGGAGCAGCAGCTGGGAAGCACTATGGTGCAGATAATAATTGTGTAGTTCCTCTGTACAATTATCCCTTCCTCTTGTAGGGAAAATTTGCCCAGGAGGGGCAAATGAATCCAGCCAATCCTTTCCTGCCTGTGTTCCTTTATATCTTATACCTTGGAAAAGAATATCTTGTACAGTCAGATAGGAAACACATGATACCTGCAAAACAACATAAACAATTGCTTGATGGCTCTTAAATGACTGCTGTGATCTGTAATGGCAACAGAATTACTTATGAATGGAGCAGAGTAACTTTCAGAACTCCTCACTGCAGTCACACTTGAGGCCTGAGGACTGGGAGCAAAATAAACCACAATTTTATGAATATCTATAAGGTAATTAGTGCTACAGAGCTTTTGATAGGCTGGAATAGATCAACATATTTTCTGGCATA